>NW_024044837.1:1293453-1593453 GCF_015852505.1 Tachyglossus aculeatus
GTCTGCAGTGGGCAGAGCGCTGGACTGAATGCTTGCTTTGGGCAGAGAACTGGGGTGGGTGCCTGCTGTGAGCTACATTCAGGAGGACAACCAGCACAGGGTTCCTCCGTGGACTCAGATCCCCTGGAGTTCCCCATCTCCACTCTGGATAATAATAATAATAATTATGAAACTTGTTAAGCGCTTCCTATGTGCCAAGCACTGCTCTAAGCGCTGGTCAGACACGAGTTAATCAGGTTGGACACAGTCCCCGTCCCATATGGGGCTCATACTCTTCATCCTCATTTTACGGATGAGGGAACTGAGGCCTGGAGAAATGAAGTAACTCACCCAAGGTCACACAGCAGACATTAGTACAGTGCTCTGCACACGGTAATCGCTCAATAAGTACAATAGAGCCACTGCTGGGTAGGGACCGTCTCTATATGTTGCCAACTTGTACTTCCCAAGCGAATAGTACAGTGCTCTGCACACAGTAAGCGCTCAATAAATACAATTGATTGAATGTGGCAGAGCCAGAATTGGAACCCAAGTCCTTCTGACTGCCCTTCACTGGCAGAACAGCCCCCCGCCATTTCTGTAAGGGGGCCGGTCCAACCCCCAACCACAGATCTCCCCTTCCAGCGCCCCCGGATGGAAGCCATGGTCGGCTTCTTCCCCACCCCAACGGGCCCACCGGCCCACGGGGGCCTCCCACACCCACCAGGCACGTAGACGTAGATATTCCGGCCTATGATCCCGGTCCCCTGGGCCTGCGTGTCGTTGTAGTAACAGGTGTAGAGGCCAGTGTGCACGGCCGAGGCGTTGGCCACCTCCAGCACGGACAGGAAGTTGCTGCAGTTGTTCTTCTCACCGCGGATGGACACGCCGGAGCTCTCGTCATCCAGCGTGGGGAACCGCCAGCTGATCTCGCTGTCCCCGGTGCACCACAGGGAGAATGACCTGTTCAGGGGCAACACCAGCTCCTCCTCGTTCGGCGTCATGGCGGGAACCGGGGACTGGAAGGCTCCGCGTCGCAGACCTGAGTGGGGGGAAGCCAGTTGGAGCCGGTCCAGTCAGACTGGACCCTCCGCAGGGGGCGTCCCATCCTTCAACTTGGGGGCTCCCTCTTTGGGGGATCCCCCAGACCTCCACAAACAACGGCTATTGCGCTCAAGACCTCCCCCTCACCCGCTTCTGCAACTCACAGCCTTTGCTTTCCGGAATCTGGGTTGGGGCACCCCATGTTGGCCCTGGGGAGCCAAGGACCCCTGGGTTCAGCCCAGGGAGCTGTGACCAGTAGCTGGGCCTGGGTAATCCGACCCTGGGACCCCCTCCAGGAGCAAGCTCAGCCTCAGAGAGCCGACCCTCACCCTATCCCTCACCCCCAGAGCCGGGCCCCTCTCTTGACAGAAGGAAGTCACGGAAATTCCTTTGGGTCACTAGGGGTAGCCGACACTCACTCCTGCCGGGAACCAGTGGCCGGGGGCAAACTCAAGAGTTGGTTTGGCCCTGTCGGTGGGGGGGGGGGGGGGGCGGCCTGCCACGCCTGGCAGAAGGAATGAGGGGGAGAGGAATCTCCCATTCCCCTGAGGCAGCTGAGACAGAATCCTGTCCTCTCCCCTGACCCACACTCAGTGGAGTGTCAATGGTGATGACACCCAGATCTACATCTCTGCCCCTGCTCTCTCCCCCTCTCTCCAGGCTCGCATCTCCTCCTGCCTTCAGGACATCTCCATCTGGATGTCTGCCCGCCACCTAAAGCTCAACATGTCGAAGACTGAACTCCTTGTCTTCCCTCCCAAACCTTGCCTTCTCCCTGACTTTCCCGTCTCTGTTGACGGCACTACCATCCTTCCCGTCTCACAAGCCCGCAACCTCGACTCCGCTCTCTCATTCACCCCTCACATCCAAGCCGTCACCAAAACCTGCCAGTCTCAGCTCCGCAACATTGCCAAGGTCCGCCCTTTCCTCTCCATCCATAACGCTACCCTGCTCATTCAAGCTCTCATCCTATCCCGTCTGGACTACTGCATCAGCCTTCTCTCTGATCTCCCATCCTCATGTCTCTCTCCACTTCAATCCATACTTCATGCTGCTGCCCGGATTATCTTTGTCCAGAAACACTCTGGCCATATCACTCCCCTCCTCAGAAATCTCCAGTGGCTACCAATCAATCTGCGCATCAGGCAGAAACTCCTCACCCTCGGCTTCAAGGCTCTCCATCACCTCGCCCCCTCCTACCTCACCTACCTTCTCTCCTTCTACAGCCCAGCCCGCACCCTCCGCTCCTCCGCTGCTAATCTCCTCACCGTACCTTGTTCTCGACTGTCCTGCCATTGACCCCCGGCCCACGTCCTCCCCCGGGCCTGGAATGCCCTCCCTGCTGCCCATCCACCAAGCTAGCTCTCTTCCTCCCTTCAAGGCCCTATTGAGAGCTCACCTCCTCCAGGAGGCCTTCCCAGACTGAGCCCCTTCCTTCCTCTCCCCTTTGTCCCCCTCTCCATCCCCCCCCTTCTTACCTCCTTCCCTTCCCCACAGCACCTGTATACATGTATATATGTTTGTACATATTTATTACTCTATTTATTTATTTATTTATTTTACTTGTACATATCTATTCTATTTATTTTATTTTGTTAGTATGTTTGGTTTTGTTCTCTGTCTTCCCCCTTTTAGACTGTGAGCCCACTGTTGGGTAGGGACTGTCTCTATATGTTGCCAACTTGTACTTCCCAAGCGCTTAGTACAGTGCTCTGCACATAGTAAGCGCTCAATAAATACAACTGATGATGATAATGGGGACCCTCTGCCCTTGGGAGCTTGGGGCCAAACCAGTCTTTTTTTTTCTCCCTTCCCCAGGTGGTACGGGGGTGAGGGGCAAGGCCCGGGATGCGAGAGCAGGGCCATATTGGGAGACGAACCCCCCCGACAACTATCATCACTTTGCTGGGGTGGATTGCTGCAGACCCCTTGGGTCTGCACACAGAAACATCTAGAAGGGGGGGAGGATTCTGCCTCCCCCCAACTCCTGGCTCTGAAGGGAAGTGATCCAAACGCCCTTCATGAATCCAACCTCCCACCCTTCCCTCCTCGACTGTCTTTGGCCTCTGGATCACCTCCCCTTCCCCAGCCCCAGGGCTGGAGGGGGTCATGGGCCTTACCTGACAGCAGATACCCCAAGACCAGGAACGTCCATGGGAAAGGACCCATAGTTGACGGAGAACTGGGGGAACCAAGACAAGTCAAAGTCAGAACGAGGGTTGGGGGTTTTGGTTCCATTGAGCCCACTCTCAGCCGACCCTGACCCCTCTCGGGCTGTCCTGTCCCAGTCTGAGAAGCTGGCTGGATTCCACTCCAGCCCCAGGGATCCTGTTGAACTTTCCTCCCCCTTCCCAGGCCTCTTTCAGGCCCCTTCCCAGACCACCACCACCCCGCCCCACAGAGGGGCCCTGCGCCATCCCAGATTTCCATTTCTAATCAACACCGGGATGATCCAACCCGTGTCCCCCGTCTCCACCCCCACAACGGAAGGTGACCAGCGGGGAATGAGCCAGCTAGGAGCTGACCACATCCCTTCCATCGAAGACAAACGTCTTCCTTTTCCCTTTGATATCGCCCTCCCGACTCACGGACACCAATAATATTAATAATTGGGATACGTGCTTACTATGTGCCAAGCACGGTGCTAAGTGCCAGGGTAGATACAGGATAATCTGGTTGGATACATTTGTGTGTAGCTGAAAAAATCCCAGCCACTACCCTCTCTCTCTCCCCGCCACTCTCCCCAACTCTTCTGGACTGTGGTTCTTCTAGCCTGTGAGCCCGCTGTACTAAGCGCTTAGTACAGTGCTCTGCACACAGTAAGTGCTCAATAAATACGATTGATTGATTGATTGTTGGGAAGGGATTTGTCTCTGTTGTCGAATTGCACTTTCCAAGTGCTTAGTACAGTACTCTGCACACAGTAAGCGCTCAATAAAAATGACTGAATGAATGAACTCACTCTCTAATAATGATTAGAGAAGCAGCGTGGCTCAGTGGAAAGAGCAGGGGCTTTGGGGTCAGAGGTCATGAGTTCAAATTCCGGCTCTGCCAACTGTCAACCGTGTGACTTTGGGCAAGTCACTTAACTTCTCTGTGCCTCAGTTACCTCATCTGTAAGATGGGGATTAAGACTGTGAGCCCCCACCCCGTAGGACAACCTGATCACCTTGTAACCTCCCCAGCGCTTAGAACAGTGCTTGGCACATAGTAAGCACTTAATAAATCCCAGCCCGTGGCTCAGTGGAAAGAGCATGGGCTTTGCAGTCAGAGGTCATGGGTTCAAATCCCGGCTCCACCACAAGTCTGCTGTGTGACCTTGGGCAAGTCACTTAACTTCTCTGAGCCTCAGTTACCTCATCTGTAAAAATGGGGATTAAGACTGTGAGCCCCACGTGGGACAACTTGATCACACTGTATCCCCCCAAGCGCTTAGAACAGTGCTTTAGAGAAGCAGCGTGGCTCAGTGCAAAGAGCACAGGCTTGGGAGGCAGAGGTCATGGGTTCGAATCCCACCTCCCCACATGTCTGCTGTGTGACCTTGGGCAAGTCACTTCACTTCTCTGTGCCTCAGTTCCCTCATCTGTAAAATGGGGATTAAGACTGTGAGCCCCACATGGGACAACCTCAGCTCCTTCTGTTCCCCCCAGCGCTTAGAACAGTGCTTTGCACATAGTAAGCGCTTAACAAATACCAACATTATCATTATTATTATTATTATAAATGCCATCGTTATTATTATTATTATCACTATGGTGCTTGTTAAGCACTTACTATGTGCCAAGCACTGCTCTAAGTGATGGGATAATTACACGAGTTTATTAGATTGGACACAGTCCCTGTCCCACACGCAGCTCACAATCATCCGCTATTTACAGATAAGGTAACTGAGGCCCAGACAAGCAAAGTGACTTGCCCAAGGGCACACCGCAGATGTGTGGTGGGGTCGGGATTCGAACCCACGTCCTCAAACTCCCAGGCCCATGCTTCTCTCTTTCTCACACTAATCTCTCTTTCTCATGTTCATCTCTCTCTCATTCATTCAATCGTATTTACTGAGCACTTACTGTGTGCGGAGCACTGTACTAAGCGCTTGGCAAGTCGGCAACAAGTCGGCAACATATAGAGACGGTCCCTACCCAACAACCGGCTCACAGTCGAGAAGGGGGAGACGGGCAACAAAACAGAACATGCGGACGGGTGTCAAGTCATCAGAATAAATAGAAGTAAAGCTAGATGCACATCGTGAACAAAATAAATAGAACAGTAAATATGTACAAGTAAAATAAATAGAGTAATAAATCTGTACAAACATATATACAGGCACAGTGGGGAGGGGCGGACGCACCCCTCGCCCGGCTGGCCCTCTGCGCCCACTCTGGTCTCCGCTGCCCGGACCCGCGGAGGCGGAGGGGGGCATCCTGCCGAGGACCGACTTTGAGGTCCGAGGAACTAGCAGATCCACACTGCACCCAGACAATTCCTCTCCACGCCCTTCAAATGATAATAATAATAATAATAATGGCATTTATTCAGCCGCTTACTATGCGCAAAGCACTGTTCTAAGCGCTGGGAAGGTTACATGGTGATCAGGTTGGCCCACGGGGGGCTCACAGTCTTCATCCCCATTTTAATAATAATAGTAATAATGATGACCTTTATTAAGCACTTGCTACGTGCAAAGCACTGTTCTAAGCGCTGGGAAGGGTACAAGGTGATCAGGTTGTCCCACGCGGAGCTCACAGTCTTCATCCCATTTTAATAGTAATAATGATGGCCTTTATTAAGCGCTTACTACGTGCAAAGCACTGTTCTAAGCGCTGGGAAGGTTACAAGGTGATCAGGTTGGCCCACGGGGGGCTCACAGTCTTCATCCCCATTTTAATAATAATAGTAATAATGATGGCCTTTATTAAGCGCTTGCTACGTGCAAAGCACTGTTCTAAGTGCTGGGAAGGTTACAAGGTGATCAGGTTGTCCCATGGGGGGCTCACAGTCTTCATCCCCATTTTAATAATAATAGTAATAACGAATGGCCTTTATTAAGCGCTTACTACGTGCAAAGCACCATTCTAAGTGCTGGGAAGGTTACAAGATGATCAGGTTGGCCCACGGGGGGGCTCACAGTCTTCATCCCCATTCGACAGATGAGGGAACTGAGGCCCAGAGAAGTGAAGTGATTTGCCCAAAGTCTCACAGCTGACAATCAATCAATCAATCAATCGTATTTATTGAGCGCTTACTGTGTGCAGAGCACTGTACTAAGCGCTTGGGAAGTACAAGTTGGCAACACATAGAGACAGTCCCTACCCAACAGTGGGCTCACAGTCTAGAAGGGGGTGACAGAGAACAAAACAAAACATATTAACAAAATAAAATAAATAGAATAGATACGTACAAGTAAAATAAATAAATAAATAGAGTAATAAATACGTACAAACATATATACAGGTGCTGTGGGGAAGGGAAGGAGGTAAGGTGGGAGGGATGGAGAGGGGGAGGAGGGGGAGAGCAAGGAGGGGGCTCAGTCTGGGAAGGCCTACTGGAGGAGGTGAGCTCTCAGTAGGGCCTTGAAGGGAGGAAGAGAGCTAGCTAGGAGGATGTGGGGAGGCGGGGCATTCCAGGCCAGGGGGTGTATGGCGGATGTGTAGCGGGCCAAAAGCGAGGAAAATGGAGGAGCTGGATGTTCCCCAATACTGCAGGTGCGAGATCCAGTTTTTCTTCATAAAACCGAGTAACTAAGCAGAAGCCATCATGAGGCAAAAATTAAAGGGTTCTGCTGAAGCGGTAGCAAGCCGAGACTAGATGGCTACATCTTCCCCCCTCCTAAAGATGATTTCTTACTTTGTCATTGGCAGGCATTGACTTCAAACGTTTGTCTGTGGGGTGCGATGAAACCAATCCAATAATCTGTTTTTAACGCCCAACTCCTCCTCTAAACTCCTTGTGGGCAGGGGTCACATCTACCAACTCTGTTGTAGTGTACCCTCCTAAGCGTTTTGTGCGGGGCTCTCCACAAAGCAAGCGAGTCAGAACGAGGGTTGGGGGTTTTGGTTCCATTGAGCCCACTCTCAGCCGACCCTGACCCCTCTCGGGCTGTCCTGTCCCAGTCTGAGAAGCTGGCTGGATTCCACTCCAGCCCCAGGGATCCTGTTGAACTTTCCTCCCCCTTCCCAGGCCTCTTTCAGGCCCCTTCCCAGACCACCACCACCCCGCCCCACAGAGGGGCCCTGCGCCATCCCAGATTTCCATTTCTAATCAACACCGGGATGATCCAACCCCTGCCCCCCGTCCCCACCCCCACAATGGAAGGTGACCAGCGGGGAATGAGCCAGCTAGGAGCTGACCACATCCCTTCCATCGAAGACAAACGTCTTCCTTTTCCCTTTGATATCGCCCTCCCGACTCACAGGACACCAATAATATTAATAATTGGGATACGTGCTTACTATGTGCCAAGCACGGTGCTAAGTGCCAGGGTAGATACAGGATAATCTGGTTGGATACATTTGTGTGTAGCTGAAAAAATCCCAGCCACTACCCTCTCTCTCTCCCCGCCACTCTCCCCAACTCTTCTGGACTGTGGCTCTTCTAGCCTGTGAGCCCGCTGTACTAAGCGCTTAGTACAGTGCTCCGCACACAGTAAGCGCTCAATAAATACGATTGATTGATTGATTGTTGGGAAGGGATTTGTCTCTGTTGTCGAATTGCACTTTCCAAGTGCTTAGTACAGTACTCTGCACACAGTAAGCGCTCAATAAAAATGACTGAATGAATGAACTCACTCTCTAATAATGATTAGAGAAGCAGCGTGGCTCAGTGGAAAGAGCAGGGGCTTTGGGGTCAGAGGTCATGAGTTCAAATTCCAGCTCTGCCAACTGTCGACCGTGTGACTTTGGGCAAGTCACTTAACTTCTCTGTGCCTCAGTTACCTCATCTGTAAGATGGGGATTAAGACTGTGAGCCCCCCACCCCGTAGGACAACCTGATCACCTTGTAACCTCCCCAGCGCTTAGAACAGTGCTTGGCACATAGTAAGCGCTTAATAAATCCCAGCCCGTGGCTCAGTGGAAAGAGCATGGGCTTTGGAGTCAGAGGTCATGGGTTCAAATCCCGGCTCCACCACAAGTCTGCTGTGTGACCTTGGGCAAGTCACTTAACTTCTCTGAGCCTCAGTTACCTCATCTGTAAAAATGGGGATTAAGACTGTGAGCCCCACGTGGGACAACTTGATCACACTGTATCCCCCCAAGCGCTTAGAACAGTGCTTTAGAGAAGCAGCGTGGCTCAGTGCAAAGAGCGCAGGCTTGGGAGGCAGAGGTCATGGGTTCGAATCCCACCTCCCCCACATGTCTGCTGTGTGACCTTGGGCAAGTCACTTCACTTCTCTGTGCCTCAGTTCCCTCATCTGTAAAATGGGGATTAAGACTGTGAGCCCCACATGGGACAACCTCATCTCCTTCTGTTCCCCCCAGCGCTTAGAACAGTGCTTTGCACATAGTAAGCGCTTAACAAATACCAACATTATCTATTATTATTATAAATGCCATCGATATTATTATTATTATCACTATGGTGCTTGTTAAGCACTTACTATGTGCCAAGCACTGTTCTAAGTGATGGGATAATTACACGAGTTTATTAGATTGGACACAGTCCCTGTCCCACACGCAGCTCACAATCATCCCCTATTTACAGATAAGGTAACTGAGGCCCAGACAAGCAAAGTGACTTGCCCAAGGGCACACCGCAGATGTGTGGTGGGGCCGGGATTCGAACCCACGTCCTCAAACTCCCAGGCCCATGCTTCTCTCTTTCTCACACTAATCTCTCTTTCTCATGTTCATCTCTCTCTCATTCATTCAATCGTATTTATTGAGCACTTACTGTGTGCGGAGCACTGTACTAAGCGCTTGGCAAGTCGGCAACAAGTCGGCAACATATAGAGACGGTCCCTACCCAACAACCGGCTCACAGTCGAGAAGGGGGAGACGGGCAACAAAACAGAACATGCGGACGGGTGTCAAGTCATCAGAATAAATAGAAGTAAAGCTAGATGCACATCGTGAACAAAATAAATAGAACGGTAAATATGTACAAGTAAAATAAATAGAGTAATAAATCTGTACAAACATATATACAGGCGCAGTGGGGAGGGGCGGACGCACCCCTCGCCCGGCTGGCCCTCTGCGCCCACTCTGGTCTCCGCTGCCCGGACCCGCGGAGGCGGAGGGGGGCATCCTGCCGAGGCCCGACTTTGAGGTCCGAGGAACTAGCAGATCCACACTGCACCCAGACAATTCCTCTCCACGCCCTTCAAATGATAATAATAATAATAATGGCATTTATTCAGCGCTTACTATGCGCAAAGCACTGTTCTAAGCGCTGGGAAGGTTACATGGTGATCAGGTTGGCCCACGGGGGGCTCACAGTCTTCATCCCCATTTTAATAATAATAGTAATAATGATGACCTTTATTAAGCACTTGCTACGTGCAAAGCACTGTTCTAAGCGCTGGGAAGGGTACAAGGTGATCAGGTTGTCCCACGCGGAGCTCACAGTCTTCATCCCATTTTAATAGTAATAATGATGGCCTTTATTAAGCTGCTTACTACGTGCAAAGCACTGTTCTAAGCGCTGGGAAGGTTACAAGGTGATCAGGTTGGCCCATGGGGGGCTCACAGTCTTCATCCCCATTTTAATAATAATAGTAATAATGATGGCCTTTATTAAGCGCTTACTACGTGCAAAGCACCATTCTAAGCGCTGGGAAGGTTACAAGATGATCAGGTTGGCCCACGGGGGGGCTCACAGTCTTCATCCCCATTTTAATAATAATAGTAGTAATGATGGCCTTTATTAAGCGCTTGCTATGTGCAAAGCACTGTTCTAAGTGCTGGGAAGGTTACAAGGTGATCAGGTTGTCCCATGGGGGGCTCACAGTCTTCATCCCCATTTTAATAATAATAGTAATAACGATGGCCTTTATTAAGCGCTTATTGTGTGCAAAGCACCATTCTAAGCGCTGGGAAGGTTACAAGATGATCAGGTTGGCCTACGGGGGGGCTCACAGTCTTCATTCCCATTTGACAGATGAGGGAAATAAGGCTCAGAGAAGTGAAGTGATTTGCCCAAAGTCTCACAGCTGACAAGAGGCGGAGCCGGGATTTGAACCCATGACCTCTGACTCCAGAACCCAGGCTCTTTACACTGAGCCACGCAAGGCACTGTTCTAAGCACTGGAAAGGTTACAAGGTGACCAGGTTGTCCCATGGGGGGCTCACAGTCTCCATCCCCATTTGACAGACGGGGTCACTGAGGCCCAGAGAATCAATCAATCAATCAATCGTATTTATTGAGCGCTTACTATGTGCAGAGCACTGTACTAAGCGCTTGGGAAGTACAAATTGGCATCACATAGAGACAGTCCCTACCCAACAGTGGGCTCACAGTCTAAAAGGGGGAGACAGAGAACAGAACCAAACATACCAACAAAATAAAATAAGTAGGATAGAAATGTACAAGTAAAATAAATAAATAAATAAATAAATAAATAAATAAATAGAGTAATAAATATGTACAACCATATATACATATATACAGGTGCTGTGGGGAAGGGAAGGAGGTAAGACGGGGGGATGGAGAGGGGGACGAGGGGGAGAGGAAAGAAGGGGCTCAGTCTGGGAAGGCCTCCTGGAGGAGGTGAGCTCTCAGCAGGGCCTTGAAGGGAGGAAGAGAGCTAGCTTGGCGGATGGGTGGAGGGAGGGCATTCCAGGCCCGGGGGATGACGTGGGCCGGGGGTCGATGGTGGGACAGGCGAGAGCGAGGTACAGTGAGGAGATTAGTGGTGGAGGAGCGGAGGGTGCGGGCTGGGCAGTAGAAGGAGAGAAGGGAGGTGAGGTAGGAGGGGGCGAGGTGATGGAGAGCCTTGAAGCCCAGGGTGAGGAGTTTCTGCCTGATGCACAGATTGATCGGTAGCCATTGGAGGTTTTTGAGGAGGGGAGTAATATGTCCAGAGCGTTTCTGGACAAAGATAATCCGGGCAGCAGCATGAAGTATGGATTGAAGTGGAGAGAGACACGAGGATGGGAGATCAGAGAGAAGGCTGGTGCAGTAGTCCAGACGGGATAGGATGAGAGCTTGAATGAGCAGGGTAGCGGTTTGGATGGAGAGGAAAGGGCGGATCTTGGCAATGTTGCGGAGCTGAGACCGGCAGGTTTGGTGACGGCTTGGATGTGAGGGGTGAATGAGAGAGCGGAGTCGAGGATGACACCAAGGTTGCGGGCTTGTGAGACGGGAAGGATGGTAGTGCCGTCAACAGAGATGGGAAAGTCAGGGAGAGGACCAAGGTGAAGTGAAGTGACTTGCCCAAAGCCACGGAGCTGACAAGTGGCGGAGCCGGCATTTGAACCCATGACCTCTGACTCCAAAGCTCTTGCCACTGAGCCACGCTGCTTCTCTTCAAACCGTGCTCAGCGCTCAGAAAGGTGCTTGGCACATAGTGAGCGCATACAAATACTATCATCATTGTACATATTCTACTTATTTTAATATGTTTTGCTTTGTTCTCTGTCTCCCCCTTCTAGACTGTGAGCCCACTGCTGGGTAGGGACCGTCTCTATATGTTGCCAACTTGTACTTCCCAAGCGCTTACTACAGTGCTCTGCACACAGTAAGCGCTCAATAAATACGGTTGAAGGAAATCATTATTATTATATTATTCAAAGGCTCACTGAAGGCACCCCTCCTCCAAGAGGTCTTCCCCGATTGTGACACTTTTCTTCCTCTCTCACTCCCCTCTACATCACCCTGATTTTTGATTTTTCAAAAATCACCCTCCCTTTGATTTTCCCCCGTCTCCACCCCACAGCACTTCCATCTTTATTTGACGTTTTATTTCTTTATACTGACGTCCGTTTATTGCGATTGAAGTCTGTCTCCCCCACCTATAGACTAAGAGCTCGTTGCGGGGGATTGTCTCTCTTTATTGCTGTACTGTACTTTCCAAGCGCTTAGTACAGTGCTCTGCACACAGTAAGCGCTCAGTAAATACGATTGAGTGAATAGAAATACAACTTGTACTTCCCAAGCGCTTAGTACAGAGCTCTGCACACAGTAAGCGCTCAATAAATACGAATGAATGAATAATAATGATTACGATGATATTTGTCAAGCGCTTATTATGTGCCAAGCACTGCTCTAAGCGCTGGGGTGGATACAAGGTAATCAGGTTCATTCATTCAATCGTATTTATTGAGCGCTTACTGTGTGCAGAGCACTGTACTAGGCGCTTGGGAAGTCCAAGTAGGCAACATACAGAGACGGTCCCTACCCAACAGCGGGCTCACAGTCTAGAAGGGGGAGACAGAGAACAAATCAAACCATATTAACAGAATAAAATAAGTAGAATGAATGTGTACAAATAAATAAAGTAATAAATCCGTACAAACACATATACACATATACAGGTGCTCTGGGGAGGGGAAGGAGGTAAGGCAGGGGGGATGGGGTGGTTGTCCCACGGGGGGCTCACAGTCTTCATCCCCATTTTACAGATGAGGTAACTGAGGCTCAGAGAAGTGACTAGTCCAAGGCCAAACAGCAGAGATGTGGCGGAGCAGGGATTCGAACCCATGGCCTCTGACTCCAAAGCCGGAGCTCTTTCCACTTAGCCACGCTGCTTCTCTTCCTTGCACTTCCCAAGCGCTTAGTACAGTGCTCTGCACAAAGTAAGCGCTCAATAAAAGGACTGACTAGATGAATGAATAATAATGATTACTATGGTATTTGTCAAGCACTTACTATGTGCCAAGCACTGCTCTAAGCGCCGGGGTAGATACAAGGTAATATCAGGTTGTCCCATGGGGGAGCTCACAGTCTTAATCCCCATTTAACAGATGAGGTAACTGAGGCTCAGAGAAGTGAAGTGACTTGCCCAAGGTCACACAGCAGACATGTGGCGGAGCAGGGATTCGAACCCATGACCTCTGACTCCAAAGCCCGAGCTCTTTCCACTGAGCCACGCCGCTTCTCTTACTTGAACTTCCCAAGCGCTTAGTACAGTGCTCTGCACACAGTAAGTGCTCAATAAAAGGACTGACTGAATGAATGAATAATAATGACTATTATGGTATTTGTCAAGCGCTTACTATGTGCCAAGCACTGTTCTAAGCACTGGGGAGGATACAAGGTGATCAGGTTGTCCCCCGGGGGGCTCACAGTCTTCATCCCCATTTTACAGATGAGGTCACTGAGGCACAGAGAAGTGAAGTGGCTTGCGCAAGGTCACACAGCAAACAAGTGGCGGAGCCGGGATTAGAACCCACTTCCTCTGATTCCCCAGCTGGAGCTCGTTTCACTGTCAGCCAGTTTTCAGTATTGATTGAGCACTGACTGTGTGCAGAACACCGTACTAAGCGTTTGGGAGAGTACAATGAAATAATATAAAAGGGGGAGATAGACATTGATAGAAATAAATTACAGATACGGATGAAAGTGACGCGGGGCTGGGAGTGAGGATCCATTCAATCGTATTTCAATCGTATTCACTGAGCGCTTAGTGTGTGCACAGCACTGTACTAAGCGCTTGGGAAGTACAAGTTGGCAACATAAAGAGACGGTCCCTACCCAACAGTGGGCTCACAGATGAATAAAGGGAGCACGTCAGGGTGACGCAGAAGGCGTCTTTCAGTGGCTCAGTGAAAAAGAGCACGGGCTTCGGAGCTAAAGGTTATGGGTTCGAATCCTGACTCCTCCACTTGCCAGCTGTGGGACTTTGGGCAAACCATTTAACTTCTCTGTGCCTCAGTTCCCTCACAGGTAAAATGGGGATGAAGACCGGGAGCCTCACGTGGGACAACCTGATCACCTTGTATCCTCTCCCGGTGCTTAGAACAGTGCTTTGCACATAGTAAGTGATAAATAAATGCCATTATTATTATTATTATTACTATTATTATTATTATCATTATTATTCCCTGTGCCTCAGTTACCTCATCTGCAAAATGGAGATGAAGACTGTGAGCCCCACGTGGGTCAACCTGAGCACCTTGTATCCTCCCCCAGAGCTCAGAACAGTGCTTTGCACATACTAAGCGCTTAATAAATGCCATTATCATTATTAATACAAAGAATAAATTACAGGTACGGATGCAAGTGTCGCGGGGCTAAGAGTGGGGATGAGTCTTTCACGAGGAGTCTTTCATTCCTTCGATCCTATTGCTTGTCAAGCTGCTTTGCAGGTACAGTACTTAGTCCAGTGCTTTGCAAAAAGTTGGCGCTCAATAAATACAACTGAATGGATGAAACGGCTGCACATTGCCCGTCGAACTCAGGTTTCCCCAGAGTTGCGGAGTGTTTAGGGTGTTTTCCCCCAGCAGCCGAGCCCCGAGTCCGGCCCTCGCCCGTGGGGTGCAGGGTGCCCTCCCCCATCCCCTCTCCGCACGTAATAATACTGATGACATTTATTAGGCGCTTACTATGGGCCAAGCACTGTTCTAAGCGCTGGGGAGGTGACAAGGAGATCAGGTTGTCCAATGGGGGGCTCACAGTCTTCATCCCCATTTCCCAGATGAGGGAACTGAGGCCCAGAGAAGTGAAGTGACTTGCCCAAAGTCACACGGGCGACAAGTGGCAGAGTCGGAATTCAAATCCATGACCCCTGACTCCAAAGCCTCTGCTCTTTCCACTGAGCCACACTGCTTCTTTAATAATAACAATAATATCATATCGTAATAATACTGATGGCATTTACTAGGTGCTTACTATGTGCCAAGTACTGAGCCACACTGCTTCTATAATAATAATAATATCATATCATAATGAGATCACATAATTATAATAATATCATAATAATACTGATGGCATTGATTAGGCACTTACTACTGTGCCAAGCACTGTTGTAAGCACTGGGGAGGTTACAAGATCAGGTTGTCCCACGGGGGGGCTCGCAGTCTTCATCCCCATTTTCCAGACGGGGAACTGAGGCCCAGAGAAGTGAAGTGACTTGCCCAAAGTCACACAGCCGACACGTGGCGGAGTTGGGATTTGAACCCATGACCCCTGACTCCAAAGCCCATGCTCTTTCCACTGAGCCACACTGCTTCTTTAATAATAATATCATATCATAATAATATTATCATAATAACATTGATGGCATTTATCAGGCGCTTACTATGTCCCAAGCACTGGGCAATGCTGCCTCTCCAATAACAATAATAATACCATATCATAATAATAATATCATAATAATACTGATTGCACTTATTAGGCACTTACTATGTGCCAGGCACTGTTCTAAGCGCTGGGGACGTTACAGGATCAGGTTATCCCACGGGGGGTTCGCAGTCTCCATCCCCATTTTCCAGATGAGGGAACTGAGGCCCAGAAAAGTGAAGTGACTTGACCAAAGTCACACGGCCGACACGTGGCGGGGGCGGAATTCGAACCCATGACTCCGGACTCCAAAGCCCAGAGGGCGCGCTCCCCGCCCCCCCCCCGCCCATTCCCCGCTAAGAGCATCTGGCCGGTACCGCCACCAGAGGGCGCGCCCCCCATTCCCCGCTCAGAGCATCTCGCCGGCACCACCACCAGAGGGCGCGCCCCCCCCCGGACTCCGAGCTCAGGGCATCTCGCCAGCGCCGCCACCAGAGGGCGCGCACCCCCACTCCCCGCTCAGAGCATCTCGCCGACGCCAGAGGGCGCCCCCCCCCAACTCCCCGCTCAGAGCATCTCGCCGGCACCGCCGCCAGATAGCGCGCCCCCCCCAACTCCCTGCTCAGAGCATCTCGCTGACGCCGACGCCAGAGGGCGCGCCCCCCCCACCCCCCTGCCCGGGCATCCCGCCGGTACCGCCGCCAGAGGGCGCCCCCCACCCGGCCACCACCCCCTCATTCATTCATTCATTCATTCATTCAATCGTCCTTATTGAGCGCCTACTGTGTGCCGAGCACTATACTAAGCGCTGGAGAAGTACAAGTTGGCAACAACGGGCTCACTAGTGTAGAAGGGGCCTGGCGGGCAGGGTGGGGGAAGCCGGCGGCCAAGGCCCGGGAGCCGCGGGGGGGGAGGAAGGGAGAGAGAGAGGACGGGGTGGAGGGTGGACATTAAGGCTGGAGTGGCTCAGTGGAAAAACTACGGACTTTGGAGTCAGGGGTCTTGGGTTCAAATCCCAACTCCGCCACGTGTCAGCTGGGTGACTTTGGGCAAGTCACTTCACTTCTCTGGGCCTCAGTTCCCTCATCTGGAAAACGGGGATTAAGACTGAGCTCCACGTGGGCCAACCATACCGCCTTGCAACCTCCCCGGTGCTTAGAACAGTGCTTTGCACATAGTAAGTGCTTAATAAAATGCCATCATTATCATTATTCTCTGTGCCTCAGTTCCCTCATCTAAAACGGGGATGAAGACTGTGAGCTCCACGTGGGCCAACCCGATCACCTTGCAACCTCCCCGGCGTTTGGAACAGTGCTTTGCACATAGTAAGCGCTTAATAAACGCCATCATTATCAGATGAACACGTGCGCCAACCCGATCAGCTTGCAACCTCCCCGGCGCTTAGAACGGTGCTTTGCACATAGTAAGTGCTTAATAAATGCCATCATTATCATTATTCTCTTGTGCCTCAGTTCCCTCATCTGTAAAACGGGGATGAACACGTGGGCCAACCCGATCACCTTGCAACCTCCCCGACGCTAAGAACAGTGCTTTGCACTTAGCAAGCGCTTAATAAATGCCATCATTATCATTATTCTCTGTGCCTCAGTTCCCTCATCTGTAAAACGGGGATTAAGACTGTGAGCTCCACGTGGGCCAACCTGATCACCTTGCAAACTCCCCGGCGCTTAAAACAGTTCTTTGCACATAGTAACGCCTTAATAAATGCTATTATTATTATTATTATCATCATCATCATCATTATAATTATTATTATTATTCCCCCAGCTCCATCACACTGCCCCACGGGGCCTCGGCACTCATTCATTCATTCAATCGCATTTACTGAGCTCTAGTAAGCGCTTAATAAATGCCATCATTATTATTATTCTCTGGGCCTCAGTTCCCTTATCTGTAAAACGGGGATGAAGACTGTGAGCTCCACGTGGGCCAACCTGATCACCTTGCAACCACCCCGGCGCTTAAAACAGTTCTTTGCACATAGTAACGACTTAATAAATGCCATTATTATTATTATTATTGTTCCCCTGGCTCCATCACACTGCCCGGCGGACCCCCGTCGGATGCCTGTCCCGCCCCGGGGCCTCGGCACTCATTCATTCATTCAATCGTATTTACTGAGCGCTAGTAAGCGCTTAATAAACGCCACCATTATTATTATTCTCTGGGCCTCAGTTCCCTTATCTGTAAAACGGGGATGAAGACTGTGAGCTCCACGTGGGCCAACCTGATCACCTTGCAACCTCCCCGGCGGTTAAAACAGTCCTTTGCACATAGTAACGACTTAATAAATCAAGCAATCAATCAATCGTATTTATTGAGCGCTTACTGTGTGCAGGACACTGTACTAAGCGCTTGGGAAGTACAAGTTGGCAACATATAGAGACAGTCCCATTACTATTATTCCTATTATTATTATTACCCCAGCTCCATCACACTGCCCGGCGGACGCCGTCCCGCCCCGGGGCCTCGGCACTCATTCATTCATTCAATCGTATTTACTGAGTGCTAGCAAACGCTTACTAAATGCCATCATTATTATTATTCTCTGGACCTCAGTTCCCTTATTTGTAAACTCCACGTGGGCAAGCATGATCACCTTGCAACCTCCCCGGCGCTTTAAAACAGTTATTTGCCATTATTATTATTACTATTATTATTATTATTATTATTAGTTATCATCATCATCAATCGTATTTATTGAGGGCTTACTGTGTGCAGAGCACTGTACTAAGCACTTGGGAAGTACAAGTTGGCAACATATAGAGACAGTCCCTACCCAACAGTGGGCTCACAGTCTAAAAGGGGGAGACAGAGAACAAAACCAAACATACTAACAAAATAAAATAAATAGAATAGATATGTACAAGTAAAATAAATAAATAGAGTAACAAATATGTACAAACATATATACATATATACAGGTGCTGTGGGGAAGGGAAGGAGGTAAGATGGGGGGATGGAGAGGGGGACGAGGGGGAGAGGAAGGAAGGGGCTCAGTCTGGGAAGGCCTCCTGGAGGAGGTGAGCTCTCAGTAGGGCCTTGAAGGGAGGAAGAGAGCTAGCTTGGTGGATGGGCAGAGGGAGGGCATTCCAGGCCCGGGGGATGACGTGGGCCGGGGGTCGATGGCGGGACAGGCGAGAACGAGGTACGGTGAGGAGATTAGCGGCAGAGGAGCAGGAGGGTGCGGGGTGGGCTGTAGAAGGAGAGAAGGGAGGTGAGGTAGGAGGGGGTGAGGTGATGGAGAGCCTTGAAGCCCAGGGTGAGGAGTTTCTGCCTGATGCGCAGATTGATTGGTAGCCACTGGAGATTTTTGAGGAGGGGAGTAATATGCCCAGAGCGTTTCTGGACAAAGATAATCCGGGCAGCAGCATGAAGTATGGATTGAAGTGGGGAGAGACACGAGGATGGGAGATCAGAGAGAAGGCTGATGCAGTAGTCCAGACGGGATAGGATGAGAGCTTGAATGAGCAGGGTAGCGGTATGGATTGAAGTGGAGAGGGCGGATCTTGGCAATGTTGCGGAGCTGAGACCGGCAGGTTTTGGTGACGGCTTGGATGTGAGGGGTGAATGAGAGAGCGGAGTCGAGGATGACACCAAGGTTGCGGGCTTGTGAGACGGGAAGGATGGTAGTGCCGTCAACAGAGATGGGAAAGTCAGGGAGAGGGCAAGGTTTGGGAGGGAAGACAAGGAGTTCAGTCTTCGACATGTTGAGCTTTAGGTGGCGGGCAGACATCCAGATGGAGATGTCCTGAAGGCAGGAGGAGATGCGAGCCTGGAGAGAGGGGGAGAGAGCAGGGGCAGAGATGTAGATCTGGGTGTCATCAGCGTAGAGATGATAGTTGAAGCCGTGCGAGCGAATGAGGTCACCAAGGGAGTGCGTGTAGATCGAGAACAGAAGGAGACCAAGCACTGAACCTTGGGGAATCCCCACAGTAAGAGGATGGGAGGGGGAGGAGGAGCCTGCAAAAGAGACTGAGAATGAACGACCGGAGAGATAAGAGGAGAACCAGGAGAGGACGGAGTCTGTGAAGCCAAGGTCAGATAGCGTGTTGAGGAGAAGGGGGTGGTCCACAGTGTCAAAGGCAGCTGAGAGGTCGAGGAGGATTAGGAGAGAGTATGAGCCGTTGGATTTGGCAAGCAGGATGTCATTGGTTACCTTTGAGAGGGCAGTTTCCGTGGAATGTAGGGGACGGAAGCCAGACTGGAGGGGGTCGAGGAGAGAGTTGTTGTTGAGGAATTCTAGGCAGCGCGTGTAGACAACTCGTTCAAGGAGTTTGGAAAGGAATGGTAGGAGGGATACGGGGCGATAACTAGAAGGTGAGGTGGGGTCAAGAGAGGGTTTTTTTAGGATGGAGGAGACATGGGCATGTTTGAAGGCAGAGGGGAAGGAACCAGTGGAGAGTGAGCGGTTGAAGATGGAAGTTAAGGAGGGGAGAAGGGATGGAGCGAGAGATTTCATGAGATGAGAGGGAATGGGGTCAGAAGCACAGGTGGCCGGAGTAGCACTTGAGAGGAGGGAGGAGAGCTCCTCTGAGGATACTGCTGGGAAGGATGGGAGAGTAGCAGAGAGTGTTGAGAGCCAGGGGGTTGGAGAAGGGGGGGGGACGTGACTTTGGGGAGGTCGGACCTGATGGATTTAATTTTGTTAATGAAGCAGAAGGCCAGATCATTGCGGGTGAGGGAAGGAGGAGGGGGAGGAACCGGGGGCCTGAGAAGGGAGTTGAATGTACGGAAGAGCTGGCGGGGGTGATGGGCATGGGTGTCAATAAGGGAGGAGAAATAGTTTTGTCCGGCAGAAGAGAGGGCTGAGTTAAGGCAGGAAAGGATAAACTTGAAGTGAACGAGGTTGGCATGGTGTTTAGACTTTCGCCAGCAGCATTCGGCAGCTCGAGCATAAGAGCGAAGGAGGCGGACAGTGGCTGTGATCCAGGGCTGTGGGTTAGTGGTACGAGAGTGTCGAAGGGAAAGGGGAGTGAGTGAGTCTAGTTGAGTAGAAAGGGTAGAGTTGACAGCAGTAATCTGATCATCAAGACTGGGTAGAGAGGAGAGGGCAGCGAGGTGGGGTATGAGGCGCTCCGAAAGATGGGTGGGGTCCAGAGAGTGGAGATCTCTGTGAGGGAGTAATACGGATTTACAGGGGAAAGGAGTGTGAGTGAGGAGGCAGGTGAGAAGATTATGATCAGAGAGAGGGATTTCAGAGTTGGTGAGGGTAGACACAGTGCAGCGATAGGAGATGATGAGGTCGAGGGTATGACCAAGTTGGTGAGTGGGTGAGGTGGGGTGGAGGAAGAGGTTGGCAGTGTCAAGGAGAGATAGAAAGCGGGCAGCAGAGGAGTCGTCAGGGATATCCATGTGGATATTGAAGTCTCCGAGGATCAGAGTGGGCATGGAGAAGGAGAGAAGGAAGGTGAGGAAGGGGTCAAAGTCGTTAAAGAAGTTGGAAGTGGGGCCAGGAGGGCGGTAGATGACGGCTACAAGAATCTGGAGGGGGTGGTAGAGGCGAATAATGTGGGCTTCAAAGGAAGGGAAGGGTTCCCAAATGAGTTTAGGGTCGGGGGGTCTTCTTGGTCTCCCTACCCGGACCCCCGAAGTCCCCGCCCCGTTGACACCAGAGCCGGTCCTTCCCCGGCTCACCTGCGAAACGCTGTGTGTGGGTGGGGGGTGGGGTTGTGTGTTGTGCGTCTGGGTGTGGATCTGGGTCTACACCGCGGCAATCCCGGGCCCGGAACCCCTTCAGTTCCCACCAACCGTGCACACCCTCCCCAGATTCGGGTGCAAACTCCCTGGAAATAGGCAATTCTCACCTTGGAAAATACCGAATGAGGGCCCTGGAAAAACAAAAAAAAAACCTCACTCTTCTTCCTGACTCTGCGCTAGCCCAGAGAGGGGGGAAAAATGCAATATCTTTTCGAAAGGAGAGAACAGGGCTGAAATTCACATGATGGCGGCCCCTCTAAGGCTTTGAGAGAGTCGAATTAAAGACACCGTCAAGGCACATCCCAGGGCCATGAAATGGTGAGCCCCGGGTGATTTATTATTGTTTATCCCGTGCAAAAAGAACGCGTCCAGGATTCAGGGTGGCTTTTTTCCCAAAACTCCTTAGTTATGGACAAATTCATCCAATCGTATTTATTGAGCGCTCACCGTACTAAGCACAAATTCATTCATTCATTCATTCAATCGTATTTATTGAGTGCTTACTGTGCGCTGTACTAAGTGCGTGGGAAGCACAAGTTAGCAACATATAGCAACAACGGTCCCTACTCAACAACGGGCTCGCAGTCTAGATGAATGCAAAAGTTAAACGAGAAAGAGAACATGGCTTTAGAATTGGCTTTGCGGCTTATCTAGCCAGAGAAGCTTATCCCATCAGTTTGAAGTGAATTCCAAGGATGAAGAAGAAACAATCTGATTCAAAAATAACCAGCTGGCAAGTATTATGAAAGGCTGGAATAGATTGGAGGGTTCGGGTGCAGGTAGTATCCGTTTCAGATTTATAAACTGTGCTTTGTGGTGCTTTCCAAAATTAAAAAAATCACATTCACCCCCCACTTCCCAATGAACACTACATACTGAATCTCATATTGATGCCCATTGACGAGAAATGGTCTAGGAAGGTAACAAGAAGTGCAAAGTTAAAGTGCAAGCACTGATCATTGCAGTGACATCAGGGGGTCTCACCTTCCTGCAAAACACACAGTATGGTCACGATTCGGCTGTGCAAAATTGAAAGGCGAGAATTAAGAAGTTATTTCAAGGACACTTGCCTGTTTATTGATATTGTAACTAGAGTTACGAGCAGCTCCATTATACTTTATCCAAGAAAGGGTTCCTTTAGTCTCCCTTTCAGGCTGCAAGAATCAATATTTTAAAATAAATCAAACGAATACTTAATAAGTGCTACACACCAAAGTAGTAAGTGAGTCACACTGGGATTTTTCCTTCGGGCAAAGCTTTCATTTCAATTCACATTTCTATTAATTTCATATACTGGGATTTAACTCAACAAAGACTATCAACTTGGCCTCTTACAAGCAGAGTGGGTTTATATTTTTACCTATATGTAAGACTAAAGAACAGATTGTGTGTAACCTTCGCTGCTAAAAGATGTCACGCTTAAATGCACCTTAAAACAGAAAATTATTACCTGTGAAAGGTTCACAGAGAGTTTTCTTTCAAATTATTAATCACTTCACGTTTAATATGTAACTAACCTTTGCTTCCTCCATCTGCATGATACTGGCTTGACAGTCAGAAACACTATCATTGATGTAATCGATGTTCGCAGTTGGTGATTCCGTCTCCTCATTAGTGCTATGTACATTTTTATCCCCATCTCCATTCTCTTTGATGGCCTGCTCCCTTCTTTCTGAAAGTTTCTCTCTTCTTTCTGTGAGTTCTTCACGTTGCTATTTCCCACCCACCCCACAAAAATGGTAAATAAAATTACAAAAGGAAAACGGCAATACAAAGACAATAGATGTTGATTTTTCTGAGGGATTCTGCCAAACAGGATTTCAATGATTTCCCAAGTTAGGTTTTGAAATTGGAACAAAAGGGCTGGAATTATCCAAAATATAGATTTATTCTTTTTTCTGGCAATAGTGTACTAAATCAGTGCATTCTTCGGTATTTTTAGAGCAAGGAACAACAGTGAAATCTCTGATAAGCCATACCTTTAGCAGCCTGTTCATATCAGTCTCCATACCGGAAGTTGTCATTCTCTGTGACCCTATGTTCAAGTCGTTGCCACTTCATCCGGGCAGTTTTTGACGTGAGCGCTCGACGGGTCATTTCCCTTTTCAGGTATTTCTTCCTGTGAACATTTTTATGACATTTTTACCTGAAATTCTTTTAGAATGGATCACCCACGCAACAAATCTTTCAAATTGAGTGTCTCATTTGAGAACAACCCTCGCATGAAAATGCTCTCACACCACCTAGGAAACATCTTACCTGGTTCCACTGGCTGCAGTTTCTGGCAGTGCTTACACTCTTGCAACAGGGAATTCTCATTTTCTGTTAGGATCCAGCCTTAGCCGAATCAGGGTCTCCGGCAGCTACAGTGGAACTCGGGTCTTGAGCAGGAGAATCAGGGGCACTCGGTTTTCAACTAACCTTCCCTGCTACTCTATCAGACCATGGGTCTTACTTGCGGCCAAAGAGCTGTTACCTGAAACAGTGAGGAAAATGCATCATTCGCCTCCTCTTTGAAGTCATTCCATTTCTCTCCACAGTCACAAAGATTTCCCGGAAGTAACTGGAGGTTCTGTTCCACGACCTCTTCGGTTTTATGTCGAAGAAACCACTTCTTGATTTCTTTTCTGAGCTTCCAAAAGCCTGAATTGATGCTGTAAATAACATCAAATAAATCAGGAGTGAAAACAAAGGAAAATCTAGTGTTTACTTTTTAATGCTTTTCCCTTAGACTGTAAGCTCACTGAGGGTAGAGCTTTTACCAACTCTGTTGCACTATACTCTCTCAAGCACATAAACCACTGCAGATAATACGCACTAAATAAATACCACGGATTCGTTGATTGCCCGTGTGTATCTTCTTTCTCTGTCACCTCCCCACCCCAACTACGTGTATCTTGTTTATCCATTCAAGTGTCTATAGGACAGAGGTCCATTAGATTGTACACTCTTTTACAGCTGGGTATGTGTATCTGTGTTTCTGTGGTTGGTACTTCCCTAAGTGCTTAGTACAGTGTTTTGTACTCAGTTGATTGTACTTGTATTTATCGTATTTATTGAGCGCTTACTGTGTGCAGAGCACTGTACTAAGCGCTTGGGAAGTACAAGTTGGCAACATAGAGAGACGGTCCCTACCCAACAGAGGGCTCACAGTCTAGAAGGGAGAGACAGAGAACAAAACAAAACATCTTAACAAAATAAAATAATTAGAATAAATATGTACAAATAAAATAAATAAAACAGAGTAATAAATAGAGTAATAAAATAAATAAATAGCTTATTGTGTGCAGAGCACTGTACTAAGCACTTGGAAGGTACAGTTCGGCCACAGATAGAGACAATTCCTACCCAACAATGGGCTCAAAGTCTAGAAGCCGGGGACACAGACAACAAAACAAACAGACAGGCATCAACAGCATCGATATAAATAGAATTACAGATATATACACATCATTAATAAAATAAATAGAATAATAAATTGTGGAAGATGAAAGAACATTGTAAAACCTGTCTTGCTAATTCAATCAGTAGTATTTATTGAGTGCTTACTCTGGGCAGAGCACAGTACTGAGCACTCGGGGGAATATAATAAAGAGAGTAGACACAATCTTTGCCCTCGAGAAGGGTAGAGCGGCACGGCCTAGTGGAAAGGGCACGGGCTTGGAAGTCAGTTCTAATCCCGGCTCCACCACTTGTCTGTTGTGGGACCTTGGGTAAGTCACTTCACCTCTCTGGGCCACAGTGACCTCGTCTGTAAAATGGGGACTAATACTGTGAGCCCTGTGTGGGAAAGCCCTATTGTGCCTGACCATTTAGATTGTTTAATAATAATGATAATTGTGGTTATTTAATTTAATAATTTAATTTAATAATTATGAGAAGCAGCGTGGCTTAGTGGAAAGAGCCCGGGCTTGAGAGTCAGAGGACATGGGTTCTAATCCCAGCTCCGCCTCTTGCCTGTTTGTGTGACCTTGGGCAAGCCACTTCACTTCTCTGTGCCTCAGTTTCCTTATCTGCAAAATGGGGATGAAGACTATGAGCCTCATGTGGACAAACAGATCACTATGTATCTACCCCAGCGCTTAGAACAGTGTTTGGCACATAGTAAACGCTTAACAAATACCATTATTATTATTATTATTATTATTATTTGTTAAGCATCTGTCATATAGTATGCACTTAACAATTAGCCCAATTATTATTTACAAGTTGATGCTTGTAAATACCATCATTTGATTCACTACAGCTTTTAATGTGCACGTTCAATTAGTATCTATGGGCTCTAGATAGAGAGGGAGATGGAGAAAGCAAAAATATGCACCTCTACCCAATCACTTATATACACAGGTACATTTTAATTCATTTTGATTTACTCTTTAATTTACTTTATGTATATATATAGATACATAAATATGTATTTACCTCTATATTTGAAAACCTGCCCTTCTGTTTCATTGGCTTCCTGTTTTATTTTGGCTCTTTTGCAAAATACTTTGCAAAATATACTTTTTTGTAAAAGCTTTGTCTTTGCTCCACAATAGTCTACAACCTCCTTGTTACTGCTGTGCTCTCCCAAGAATACATACAGAAGCTTTTTTTTTTAAGATTATTTAATGGGGTGTAAGAATTCTTAAAGTGTTCTTAGGTAAAATAATCTGACCATGTTTAATTACCTGGTTGCTCCTCAACTGAATTTTTTTTTCCTTCATTGGGAATTTCTAACCAAAGAGTGGTAATCAAGGAGGGGAAATCATGAAGTAACACTTTTATTTAACATGTAAAGTAAGACCCATGTGGAGTCAAATTTAGAAGGTTTTGTTTTGTTTTGTCTTTTTACCAAGAATAACCTCTTCTGGTCCCAGAGGAGCAAACTGGAATGAAGCCTACATCAGTAGGCTTGCTAATAAGAACTATGATACAATTATACAAATTGCTTCACTATCACTATTTATTTTCATTTCATCAGTGGAATTTGGAATCGTCTACAGAAATGCATATTTTTAAATGGTAGCCGCAGAAAATAATATATCTTATTGGGCCCGGATTTCAAAATTTTAACAATGTCATTCATTCATTCAATCGTATTTCATTCATTCATTCAATCGCATTTATTGAACGCTTACAGTGTGCCAAGCACTCTACTAAGTGCTTTGGAGAGTACAACATAACAAACAGACACACTCCCTGCCCACAACGAGCTCACGGTCTACAGGGGGAGACAGACATTTATAGAAACAAATAAATTACAGATATATAAAGATATGCAGCAGATATGCTTCAGGGAAGCAGCATGGCTCAGTGGAAAGAGCACGGGCTTGGGAGTCAGAGGTCATAGGTTCAAATCCCAGCTCTGACAATTGTCAGCTGTGTGACTTTGGGCAAGTCACTTAACTTCTCTGTGCCTCAGTTACCTCTTCTGTAAATGGGGATTAAGACTGTGAGCCCCCTTTGGGACAATCTGACCACCTTGTAACCTCCCCGGCGCTTAGAACAGTGCTTTGCACATAGTAAGCGCTTAATAAATGCCATCATTATTATTATTACGAACATATGTGCTGAGGGGTGGGAGGGAGGATAATTCTATTTATTTATATTGATGCCTGTTTACTTGTTTCGATGTCTGTCTGCCCCCTGCCCCACCGACTGTAAGCCCATTGTGGGCAGCGATTGTCTCTATTGCTGAACTGTATTTTCCAAGTGCTTAGTACAGTGCTCTGCATGCAGTAAGCGCTCAATAAATACGACTGGTTGAATGAACGAATGAATGAATAACGGAGGATGAAAGAAAGGAGCAAGTCAGTGATGCAGAAGGGAGTGGGAGAAGAGGAGAGGAGGGCTTAATCAGGGAAGTTTTCTTGGAGGAGGTGCTATGTGATTATCTCCTTTACCGGAAGATGTTAAAGAATTTGCTTGTTCTTGCAAACATTCTTTAGTATTGGCAGAGGCAGAATAGCAGGCACCAATAGTCTTAGCCAGGATGGCATGCATGCCTTGTTGGGTTTTTTTTAAAAATTATTATTCTTAGTCAATTGATAGAAGACCTTCTTGAGGTAGGTTTTGGAACCTATGGTATCGCAAGAAGCTTCAAGATCATTCTAACTTGTGGCTGAGGCCTTGAGAAGTGTCCGAACACTTTCTCATATTGTTCTTCTTATATCTCCCGGACTTTTAAATAATAGTAATAGTATTATCATTATTAAATTATTATTAGCATTACATGCAAACACTGGGGCAAACTACAAGAGAATCATACCGGAACAGTTCCTGTCCCACACCGGGTTCACAGTATAAGAGAAAGAGAGAACAGGGTTGTTGTTTTTTTATCACCATTTTACATTCATTCAATTCATTCAATCGTATTTATTGAGCACTTACTGTGTGCAGAGCACTGTACTAAGTGCTTGCGAAGTCCAAGTTGGTAACATATAGAGACGGTCCCTACCCAACTACGGGCTCACAGTCTAGAAGTTTACAGATAAGGAAACCAAGATGCAGGGAAGTTAAGTGGACTTCCCAAATAATAATAATAATGATAATAATGATGGCATGTATTAGTCACATGGGGCTCCAGACTCCCAGACTCATGCTCTCCCCAATAATCCACGATGCCGCCTTCTAGGTGGGAAGGTTCTCTATTGTAAATTCACCACTACCTCTGTTGGCAGTTCCAGACAGCTTCTTCCTATTACGATTCCCAGTTTTCAGTGGCACGTGGCAACTGTGGCTGTGACAACTTGAAACCCACATAGGGAAAGTAGATCCTGACAAGTCCCAGAGGAGTCGACGAGAGGCCCGTCTGGGTGACGGGCTGAACTAAAGCCGCGATTTCAAAACCAATAAGCAGCGTGGCTCAGTCACGGGCTCTGGAGTCAGAGGTCATGGGTTCAAATCCCAGCTCTGCCAATCGTCAGCTGTGTGACTTTGGGAAAGTCACTTCCCTTCTCTGTGCCTCAGTGACCTCATCTGGAAAATGGGGATTAAGACTGTGAGCCCCGTGGGACAACCTGATCAGCTGGTAACCTCCCCAGCGCTTAGAACAATGTTTTGCACACAGTAAGTGTTTACTAAAATGCCATTATATAAAAAAGATCAGTTTCACTGCCTAAAATCAGATTACAATTAGTGAATCGATCAATGGTATTTACTGAGTGCTGTGTGCAGAGCCCTGTGTTAAGCACTTGGGAGAGTAGAGTACAACAGAGTTGGTAGACACGTTCCCTACCCACGGGGACCTTACAATCTATAATCAACGTGGAAAACAGCATGACCTAGTGGAAAGAGCACGGGCCTTGGAGTCAGAGGACCTGGGTTCTAATCCCGGTTCTCCTACTCGTCTGCTGTATGACTTTGGACAAGTCACTTCACTTCTCCGTACCTCACTTCCTACACCTGTAGGAAATGGGGATTCAAAAGACTACGACCCCATGTGAAGACGAGGACCTCACGCAGAGAAGCAGCGTGGCTCAGTGGAAAGAGCCCGGGCTTTGGAGTCAGAGGTCATGGGTTCAAGGAATAAAAATAATGATAATAATGATAATAATAATAATAATAATAGCATTTATTAAGCACTTACTATGTGCAAAGCACTGTTCTAAGCACTGGGGAGGTTACAAGGTGATCAGGTTGTCCCAAAGGGGGCTCACAGTCTTCATCCTCATTTTACAGATGAGGTAACTGAGGCACAGAGAAGTTAAGTGACTTGACCAAAGTCACACAGCTGACAATTGGCAGAGGTGGGATTTGAACCCATGACCTCTGATTCCAAAGCCCGGGCTCTTTCCACTGAGTCACGCTGCTTCAAATCCCGGCTCCGCCACCTGTCAGTTGTGTGACTTTGGGCACGCCACTTAAGTTCTCTGTGCCTCAGTCCCCTCTTCTGTAAAATGGGGATTAAGACCGTGAGCCCCCCGTGGGACAACCTCATCACCTTGTAACCTCCCCGGCGCTTAGAACAGTGCTTTGCACATACTAAGTGCTTAATAAATGTCATCATTACTATTGTTATGTGGGACAAGGACCGTCTGATCTACCCCTGCGCTTAGAACAGACACACACAGTAAACGTTTAACAGATTCCATTAAAAGAAACAAAAACAAAAACCAAAAATGTATGGGGGCATTACCTTTCATTTAATATAACATTACTATTAATCATAAAAAATATAGATAATTCAGGAAATAATAATTATCCCATAACTTTTTCCCAGAAATTCCACAGATAATAATGATAATATCAGTAATGATGGCATTTATTAAGCGCTTACTATGTGCAAAGCACCGTTCTAAGTGCTTGATTCCACTAACACAATGATAGTAGTGTCCTAGAGTTAAAAATCCTCCAACCCACGTCTCGTTTCTGTTGGTCTTTAAGCTGCGCAATCTCTCGGTTTCTTCGAGATTCTGTCATCTTGTTCTTCTTATATTTGTTTCATTAAGCATACCTATAGAGGTAAGCAAGACGAGCTTATTAATACTACATTTCCACATTAAGGAACATGGGAAGTACAATAGACGGCCTATGATCTACCCTGACTCACGGCTTCTTCGAGCCCTACCTCAGCCCTACAGCACTCTTTCATATTCATTCATTCATTCAATCGTATTTATTGAGTGCTTACTGTGTGTACAGTACAGCACTGTACTAAGCGCCTGGGAGATACAAGTTGGCAACGTATAGAAACGGCCCCTACCCAACAATAGGCTCACAGTCTAGAAACGGGCTTACGGTCTAGAAAAGGGCTCACACTCATGTCCACAGCTGTCCGTTATTTATTTATATTAATGTCTATCTCCCCCTCTAAACTGTGAACACGTTCCCTGCCTCTGTTATACAATACTCTCCCGGAAGGTTAGTACAGTGCTCTTCAGACTGTAGGCGCTCAATAAATACGACTGATTGGCTGAGATTGTCTAGGTTTAGGCCTACTGCCTCTAAGTAGCCTTCTCCACCACCAACTTGCCTTTCTAGTCTCACCTCTGCCTTCCTGTTTCCGGAAACTGCCATGGCTCTCTAGACCTATTTTCCCCACTCTCCACCCTACAATGTGGAGTAGGAGCCATTGGCAAGTGTCTGATTGAAGATTCCCATCAGGGAGGTGAGAAAGGAGGAGTGCCGGCACACTTTTTACACTTAATGTACATTAATGTGTTAAAACTATTCTGAAAATTTTACGAGCGCCTGCACACTTTTACGCTTAATGTACGTTAATGTTTTAAAATTACTCTGAAAATTTTATGATAGAAAATTGTATTCAATGACGTGAAGTTTTGATTAACTTGGATCGTACATTTCCCATAAATAGCTGATCTAAAATCTGTTATTCTCTTGTGATTTTGATGTCCAACACAGGAAAATCTATCTTCCAATGTGACACAAAAGGTTTCCATCCTAGATGGCTGAAAAATGTCTAACAAGGAACAGTGAATTTTTAACTCTACTGAATGACAGCCAATCTATCTGTAATCAGAACATCATGTCAAAGCACAGCATTTGCAATTAAAAATGGAGAACACTTTGCAATCTCCTAGCTTCGCTCTAAATGCCAGGTTTCCCAAACTCCAAATTTAGTGTTTCTTTCAAAGAAAATCTATACCTTTGCCTTTTTCATTTCTGTCGCATCCTGCTGCAATTTCTTCAGCTGTCTTTCATATTGAGTTTGACTTTTCAGCACACGTGCATGCTCTTTCTGAGCAGTCTGGAGTTACTCATGGTCTGCGGCTTCTTATATTCAGATTCAACTTTTTTGGCTTTCTCTTCTGAACAAGATTCCACCAGGCCTTAATGACAAAAGGAAATTTTCTTCTATTAATTTTTACGTAACTTTAGAATTCACGATGAGAGATCATTCAATGACCTCACAACTACTTCCGATAGCCTGACAACATTCTCTATTCCTCTCACGCTTAATTGTCATTTTGACTGTTGCTATGTTAGATTTCCCAAAGAAAACCCAAGACATGATTTTACGTGGCCTAAATTTAATGGATGAATAGAATATTCTCAATGTTGAAAACATCAATGATGGTCAAATCAAGAAGACTGAACTGACCACTCACTGTGTGCAGAGCGCTCTACTAAGTGCTTGGGATAATACAATACAAATAGAGTTGGTAGATATCTTCCCTGCCCACAAAGACTTTATAGTCTAGAGGGGGAGACAGACATTAAAATAAATTGGCAGATCTGTACATAAGTGCTGTGGGGCTGAGGTTGGGGTGATTATCAAGTCTTTAAGGGTTACAGATCCAAGTGAACAGGCAAACATCAAGCATATTAAGGGGTACAGATCCAAGAGCATAAGCAAAGCAGAAGGGAGAGGGTGTAGGGGAAATGAGGGATTAGCTGAGGAAGATCTCTTGGAGATGTGACTTCAATATAGTTTTCAAGGTGGTGAGTTGGGTGGTCTGTCACATCTGAAGGAAAAGGGGAGTTCCAGACCAGAGAGAGGACATGGGCAAAGGATTCAGCGGTGAGAAAGATGAGACTGACGTACATTGAGTAGGTTGGCATTAGAAGAGCAAAGTGTGCAGATTGGTTGTAGTACGAAATTCAGAAAAGATAAGGTAGGAGGGGACAAGTTGATTGAGTTCCCTAAAGCCAACGGTAATGAGTTTCTTTTCGATGTGGAGGCCTGTGGAATTTAAGCGCTTACTATGTGCCAGGCACTGTACTAAGTGATGGGGTGGATATGAGCAAATTGGGTTGGGCGCAGTCCCTGTCTCACATGGGGCTCACAAACTTAATCCCCATTTTAAAGATGAGGTAACGGAGGCACAGAGAAATTAATAGGCTTTCCCAAGGTCACACGGAGGACAAGAGGAAGAGCCGGGGTTAGAAGGTAGGTCCTTCTGACTTCTGGGTCTGTTCCCTACTCACTAGACCACGTTAACTTCAGGGGTGGTGAGGAGCAGGGAGACGTGAACAGAACTTTTTTTTATTAATAGTATCTATAAAAAACACTGTAGGAGTTTACAATTCTGAAATAAACAGCAAATCAACTCATGGTCTAGATAGGACACTTGTTCTAATGCACATTTCACGTAGGTCTTACTTGAATTTTTCTCCCCTTAAAAAAATGGAAATGGGAAAATAAAATCACACATAAAGGTAATTACATTAAGTTCCAGTTCTTACCTAAATTCTGAAGCACTTGATCTCTTTCGAGCCGAGTATCCCGAATTTTACGCTGCAGCATCATTACTTTCTCTTCGTACTGCTTCTTCGGGGTCTGCAGCCTTCGCTGACTGTTTTTGAGTCCATCGATCAGCTTTGGCTTTATCGCAATTTCACAAGTGATGTTGGCTAAGTCTGCCTGGTAATTAGCTATTTCAAAAGAAAAGAAAAGAAAATCAATAGGCATATGTCAAAAAGGTGTTCCTGAAAGGAAGAGAGGCAAATAAGAGAACAGAAAAATGACCATTTCTAATTCACTCAGGGTGTAACGTGAGAGTTATTTGGGCCCACCACACAGAGCTTGAAGATACTGACTGCTCTCAGGGCCTGAGACATCAGATACCAACCGTATTAAGGATGAAAAGGAACAACATATTGATTAAATGGAATAACGGGCCAAACAAAACATTGTCATCTGTGAAGCTCAGGAAACCCTGCGGGCTTATTTGGGACAGCAGACTTATAATATCCTTCTAGGGGATAGAGACAAGAAAAGAAGGCCCTGAAGAGCCTGGCGTCGACACTGAAGATACAGCTTCCGAAAATTGGAAAATGCTGCAAATCTTCAGCATTCTGTTCCCTTCGATTGTCATAGATAGCAGCGTGGCTCAGTGGAAAGAGTCCGGGCTTTGGAGTCAGAGGTCATGGGTTCAAATCCCGGCTCTGCCAATCGTCAGCTGTGTGACTTGGGCAAGTCACTTAACTTCTCTGTGCCTCAGTTACCTCATCTGTAAAATGGGGATTAAGACTGTGAGCCCCACATGGGACAACCTGATCACCTTGTAACCTCCCCAGCGCTTAGAACAGTGCTTTGCACATAGTAAGCGCTTAATAAATGCCATTATTATTATTATTATTATTATTATTATTATTATTCTTGAAAACCAAGTGGGAAGGAGGAGGGGGTGGCCAGATAAACAGTGAAGAAAACAAGGCCATGTGCATGTAGACTCAGGGCAGCCCTGACAACCACTGACAACTAGAGACAGCAGATATCAGGGACCAGGGGGAGCAGACTGCCCACTTAGAACATTAATTCATTCATTCAGATTTACTGAGCACTTCCTGTGTGCAAAGCAGTGTACTAAGCGCTTGGGAGAGTACAATATAACAATAAACAGACACATGCCCTGCCCACAACAAGAACACGGATTCCGGGGCTGAGTTCCAGCTGGTTCTGGTTTACTTCTGACAGATGATGCTTTTTTAATAATAGTAATGATCAGGATGGTATTTGTTAAGCGCTTATTATATGCAAGTCACTGTTCTAAGCTGCTCGGGGGGATACAAGGTTAACAGGTTGTACTGTACTCTCCCAAGCGCTTAGTACAGTGCTCTGCATAAAGTAAGTGCTCAATAAATAGAATTGACTGACTGATCTTTTCTTCTCTGGATGAGAATGGCTTTCTTGAACTTTCTCCCTGAAGAGCACACAATCTTCACACACCCAGAATAGAAATATCTAAAGTGCCAGATATTTTTAACCATGTTACACATTTTTACTCCAGATAGTTAGGTAAAGTCTATTAAAACCTTTAATTTCTTGATCATTAAGCATTCTATGGGGTCTTTTTCTGTCGGGCCACAAATACAGAAAGCAATGAGATTAGAATCAGTGCTGGATTAAGGTTCGGAATAATAAAAATGCATTCCTTGAGGGGAGAAGCAACGTTCTTAGATTATCCTCCCTCACTTTCATTCAGTTGTACTTCCCAAGCGCTTAGTACAGTGCTCTGCACACAGTAAGCACTCAATCAATACGATTGATTGATTGATGGATTCAATCATATTTATTGAGCGTTTACTGTGTGCAGAGCACTGTACTAAGCGCTTGGGAAGTACAAGTTGGCAACATAGAGAGACGGTCCCTGCCCAACAGCGGGCTAACAGTCTAGAAGGGGGAGACAGACAACAAAACAAAACATATTAACAAAATAAAATAGAATAAATATGTACAAGTAAAATAAATATATAAATAGAGTAATAAATACGTACAAACATATATACATATATACAGGTGCTGTGGGGAGGGGAAGGAGGTAAGATGGGGGGGGTCACTTCACTGACCCCAGATACCACAAGGTCCCACTGAGTAATAATAATTATAACTGTGGCACAGATCTCAACAATATGGTGGGTGGGTGGGTGTGCTGCCAGAGGATGAGGGGACGAGTAGAGAAGATACATCTAAGTGCTCAGAGGGTAAAGATTCAGGGTGGAGAGATGAAGGTTTAATCAGGGATGGTCTCCTGAAAAAGATGTGACTTGGGAAGGGATTTGAAGATGGGAAGAATGCAGGTCTGTTCTAGACTGTGAGTCCGTTGTTGGGTAGGGACCATCTCTATATGTTGCCAACTTGGACTTCCCAAGCGCTTAGTACAGTGCTCTGCACACAGTAAGCGCTCAATAAGTACGATTGAATGAATGAATAAATATGACCAGCCATCCCAGACAGTGAGGAAAAAGGTTACGACAGAAATCTTTCCAGGAGGTCTCCAAACTATGCCATCTTGGGTTTAAGAAAGAGTCCCTGGGGGTGCCTAGAAGATAGAGATAGAGAGTGCAGCATGGCCTAGTGGATAGAGCCGAAGCCTGGGAGTCTGTAGGTCACAGACTCTAATCCTGGATCCACCACTTGTCTGCTGCGTGACCTTGGGCAACTCACTTCACTTCCCTGTGCCTCATTTACCTCATCTGTAAAATGTGGATTGATACTGTGAGCCCCGCATGGGGCAGGGATTATGTCCAACTCGATTTGCTTGTAACCACCTCAGAGCTTAGTACAGTGCCTGGCTCATAGTAACAAATACCATTATTATTATTATTATCATCATCATCATCATCATCATCAATGGAAGGGTCCTGGGCTGGAGCAAGATTTCCAGAGCAGCCCTGTCCCCCACAGAGATGTTCCAGGGGGACTGTCCCAAAGAGACATTCTGGGATTGGCCCACAATTCTGAGACAGTGACTGCAGAAATTCCAGAATACTGTGGAAGCAGTATAACTTAGTGGAAAGAGCACGGGCTTGGGTTCTTTAGAGAAGCAGCATGGAAAGAGCACGGGCTCTGGAGTCAGAGGTCATGGGTTCAAATCCCGGCTCCGCCACTTGTCAGCTGTGTGACTTTCGGCAAGTCACTTAACTTCTCTGGGCCTCAGTTCCCTCATGTGGAAAATGGGGGTTAAGGCTGTGAGTCCCCCATGGGACAACCTCATCACCTTGTAACCTCCCCAGCGCTTAGAGAAGCAGCGTGGCTCCGTGGAAAGGGAACGGGCTCTGGAGTCAGAGGTCATGGGTTCGAATCCCGGCTCTGCCACTTGTCAGCTGTGTGACTTTGGGCAAGTCACTTAACTTCTCTGGGCCTCAGTTCCCTCATCTGTAAAATGGGGGTTAAAACTGTGAGCCCCCCCGTGGGACAACCTCATCACCTTGTAACCTCCCCAGCGCTTAGAACAGTGCTTTGCACATAGTAAGCGCTTAATAAATGCTATCATTATTAATAAATGCTATCATTAATCAATCAATCAATCGTATTTATTGAGCACTTACTGTATGCAGAGCACTGTACTAAGTGCTTGGGAAGTAGAAGCTGGCAACATATAGAGACAGTCATCATCATCAATCGTATTTATTGAGCGCTTACTATGTGCACAGCAGTCCCTACCGAACAGCGGGCTCACAGTCTAGAAGGGGGAGACGGAGAACAAAACCAAACATACTAACAAAATAAAATAAATAGAATAGATAGGTACAAGTAAAATAAATAAATAAATAGAGTAATAAATATGTACAAACATATATACAGGTGCTGGGGGGAAGGGAAGGAGGTAAGATGCAGGGGATGGAAAGGGGGACGAGGGGGAGAGGAAGGAAGGGGCTCAGTCTGGGAAGGCCTCCTGGAGGAGATGAGCTCTCAGTAGGGCCTTGAATGGAGGAAGAGAGCTAGCTTGGCAGGATGGGCAGAGGGAGGGCATTCCAGGCCCCGGGGAGGACGTGGGCCGGGGGTCGATGGCGGGACATCCTGGCTGAGTAGGTGCGAATGAGGTTGTCCTTAATGTAACTTGGTGATAACAAGGGCCTTTTTCCCGGGGTGGGGGCTGGGGGGAGAGTCAGTCAGGACCGGACCGGGAAAGGGGGTTGGGGGGCACTATAAGGAAGGTCGCTTAAGTGGCGGGGGGGGGTGGATTAATCCCACCTCCGCCACTTGTCTGCCATGTGACCTTGGGAAAGCCACTTCACTTCTCTGCGCTTCAGTTACCTCATCTGTAAAATGGGGACTAAAAGTGCGAGTCCCACGTGAGACAACCTGATTATCCTGTATCCACCCCAGCACTTAGAACGGTACTTGGCACATAGCGCTTAACAAATACCATAATTATTATTATTATTACTATCCACTTCACCACGGTGTGGGTCCATCTCAGTGGTTGATACACTGCAGGACAGGAAGTGATCCCAGGCGGGACCAGAATTCCAGCAGCCGCAGTGGAGCAAGGCCCCCTCCCCAAAGAGATGAATTCATGGTCCATCCCCAGATTAGCTTCAGACACTGGTCACAGAGAGATCTTTTGTGGGGGGTCAGGGGAGGGGGAGAAGGTGAATGGCGGGGAAAACCCCTTCTGTGGGACCCTAAAACTGATTCAACAATGAGCAACATAAACTACTAACCTTCAGTTTATGGCTGAATTGATGTAAAAAATTCTACCAACTGGAAATCTGAAGTATTGTTATTTTAATAATAATAATAATAATAATAATAATAATAATAATGTGGTATTTGTTAAGCGCTGGAACGAGCAAGGGCTTTGGAGTCAGAGGTCATGGGTTCAAATCCCGACTCCACCACATTTCTGCTGTGTGACCTTGGGCAAGGCACTTAACTTCTCTGAGCCTCAGCTACCTCATCTGTAAACTGGGGATTAAGACTGTGAGCCCCACGTGGGACAACTTGATCACCTTGTATTCCCCCTCAGCACTTAGAACAGTGCACTGCACGTAGTCAGCGCTTAACAAATGCCATTATTATTAGTATTAGTATTAGTATTATTATTATGTGCAAAGCACTGTTCTAAGCGCTGTGGAGGATACAAGGTGATCAGCCTGTCCCATGTGGGGCTCACAATTTTAATCCCCATTTTACAGAGGAGGTAACTGAGGCCCAGAGAGGTGAAGTGACTTGCCCGAAGTCACACAGCTGACAGCTGGTTGAGCCGGGATTTGAACCCCTGACCTCTGACTCCAAAGCCCGGGCTCTTTCCACTGAGCCATGCTGCTTCTCTAATGTCACTAAGGAACTTGGAAATAGTTAACTTTCATTCATTCATTCATTCAATCGTATTTATTGAGCACTTACTGTGTACAGAGCACTGTACTAAGTGCGCGTTTACCGTGTGCACAGCACTGTACTAAGGACTTGGGAAGTACAAGTCGGCAGAGACGGTCCCTACCCAACAACGGGCTCACAGTCTAGAAGGGGGAGACAGACAACAAAACAAAACATGTGGACAGGTGTCAAGATGTCAGAACAAATAGAATTAAAGCTAAACTTTACGATGGGATTTATAAAAAGCTTACTCCTAAAGGAAAACAATTCTGCGATTTATAAAAAGCTTACTCCTCAGGGAAAATAATTCTGAAACTAATGAAATTAACAGTATACATTCAAACACAAATAACTCTCTCAATGGATCCCTGAAACCAGGCCCTTGGAAATAGATGAGAGAGAGAGGAGTTTCGCTTTCATACCTGTTTTCCCCCAGGGGGTCCTTGTTAGTTTGGAATCCTGATAGGGTACATGAATGGCCTCTTTACTCTTATCTCCCAGGGTACTTAATACATTGCCAAGTGCCAACTGAAAGAAATGAAAAATGATATTACCAAAACAATCTTAGGGAAAAAATCACTCCAATTATACACAACTCATAATTTAAAATAATTTAAATTTTGGATTGAAAGCCAATTTTACTGGATTTGGTCAATTTGAGATTATAGTTTACCAGTTTTAGGATGAAATCCTGATGCATATTACTGTATAATTTGTCCAATTTAGTTTTGACCTGAGGATTCTTGGAATATTGTTGCTTCAATATGGATAACCTCTAGCACCCTTGGACTTCTGGTGTGTCATTTGGTGCCCTCAAATAATTGGATGAGTTTTTCTTGATTTAATAAAACAATGAATAACTGCTAAGCCTCTGATATTGCAAAAGTATTCACCCACGGAAAAAAACCAACACACAGACTTTAACACAAAACATAGGCTAAATTTACTTTGGTGAGTTATTTCTTTATAAATATTAAACAACATCTAGAGATTAAATGCATCTCAGCTCCATTAAACGCCAGAATAACATGAACTCTAACAAGAAATACCACTAGATAGCTTGGTTTGTAAATATTTTTCAAAAGCAATTTAGCAAGTTCTAATGGCACTGTCCACCTTGATCGACACATTAGTTACTACAAATACATTTTTATTAGTCCTATTTCAAAGCAATGTATCCTTAATTATTTGGCTTACTTCTCAAATTATCTTACATTTATCTATTTTTAGAGAAGCAGCGTGGCTCAGTGGAAAGAGCCCGGGCTTAGGAGTCAGAGGGCATGGGTTCAAATCCCAGATCCACCAATTGGCAGCTGTGGGACTTTGGGCAAGTCACTTAACTCCTCTGGGCCTCAGTTACCTCATCTGTAAAATGGGGATGAAGACTGTCAGCCCCACATGGGACAACTTGATCACCTTGTAACCTCCCCAGCGCTTAGAACAGTGCTTTGCACATAGTAAGTGCTTAATAAATGCCATTATATTTCTATATTTATATTTATTTTACCTCATTTGTAAAATGGAGATTAAGAGGGTAAGCCCCCTGTGGGACAACCTTATCACCTTGTAACCTCCCCAGTGCTTAGAACAGTGCTTTGCACATAGTAAGCGCTTAATAAATGCCATTATGATTATTACTCTTAAGTGAAAGACTAGAAAAATCAAATATGAATATGTCAAATAGCTATTATGTGCTAACATTTTGATATGTACTAGAATTTTAAAATAGTTTCTATATTTACTTGGTCATTAGTAAAAGCAAATAGTTTAAGCTTATTAAATATATAACTAAGATGAAAGATAGATAGGTTATGTTTTATCAGATCCAAAAAGCCCAATTATAGTTCAGAACAATCCAGGAATTGGTTACACAGAGAAGTATAATCAGAGCAAAATCAATGCATTTCTAATTCACTGCCTATGAAGTTAGTCACCACAGCCATGTGAATCTGCACATTTTTTCCCTCTTTAAACATCTTCTGCAGACGAGATGGAGTGGAAAGAAAAGCTTGCACGTACTGATAGCCTAGGAAAACAATTTTTCATCTTACAAGTCCACAGTTGATAGAAATTCCTTCTTTGTTGCTCTCTCCAGTAGCTCCTGTTCATTTTAATCTCTCTGATCCTGGAAGTCCAACAAAGTGGAATTTGGCAGTGAGGGTTTCAAATTCATTCATCGGAAGTGATTCAGATATGATCTTCTTATCAGTCACATTTTCCTACAATCGAGAAGATAAAACTCCAAAAGACTTCATGAAAACATCATTTCTCCTATCCACCTGCCCTTCTGGGTTACCTGTGCACTTGGATATCAGTTCTTCCTCCTACTTGCGAGGCCTGATGATCTTGCATCTACCCCAGCGTTTAATACAATACTTATCACAATGCTGCTGCTGCTGCTAATAATGATAATGATAATAATAATGATAATAATAATGATAATAATAATAATAATAATAATGGCATTTAAGCACTTACTACATGCCAGGCACCGTTCTAAGCATTGGATTAGATGCAAGCAAATAGGGTTGGACACCGAGACTGTCGCACATGGGGCTCATAGTCTAAATTCCCATTTTACAGTTGAGCTACTGAGACATAGAAGTTAAGTGACTTGCCCAGGGTCACAGAGCAGGAAAGTGGCAGAGCCAGGATTAGAATCCAGGTCCTTCAGTCTCCCAGGCCTGTGCTCTATCCATTAGGTGACACTGCTTCTCAAAGTGCTTAACGATTACCACAGTTATTATCATTATCATCTTTATTATAATTGCTATTATTATTATTATCATTATTAAAATCTCACTCCTTCTGGAGTGGAGGCTGGGTAGAAGATTGGAGTCCCTGGGCAGGAATCACCATACTATTGGCCCTTCAGGAGGCTCAAAGGCCATCCACTGCCCAGATTGACCTCCTGACTTCTGCCGGGATCCCAGGGAGTGAAATCCCCTCACCCTCACAGGACCAGAGTTATTTATACATGTGCAACCACGGTTTCTTTCCTGGAGTAATCCGATAACCAGGACCTCCCACCAGGAAGTGGATAAATGTGGCCACATTTGTAGTATTTTATATTAACTTGTTTCCACTGTTTCAAGGATAACCTTCCACGGTATTCTTATATATGCTGCCATCCCAAGAAAAATGTCTTGCATCAGCCTTTCTTGCCCCTCCTCCAAATATTTCTATTCAATTTGAAGCTCTCTCCTTTCCCAGAGATGAGGTGGAGTCCTTTCAGCAGGAGAGAACCTCTATCAGTATATCCTGATATACAGTCCAGATATCAGACATGGACTGTCTCCTACCAGATGGAGAAATCTTCAATGGGCTCCTGAGACACATTCACCACCGCCCCCGCCTCCGCAATTAAATGGGGTAAATTATCATCTGGATGGAGATAATATCTGGTTACCAGGAGACCCTTTCAGTGTGGAGAGAGGGGACATAATCTAATCAGAACATTTTGTCTTGTTGTCTGTCATCCCCTTCTAGACCGTGAGCCCGTTATTGGGTAGGGACCATCTCTATATGTTGCCAACTTGCACTTCCCAAGCGCTTAGTACAGTGCTCTGAACACAGTAAGCGTTCAACAAATACGATTGAATGAATGAATGAATGAACATCATGATCCTGCCTGGACAGAGCACGCTAGTCTTATCGTGATCAGAACCAGATTGTCCAGGGTGTGATGGTGAGTTTTTGACAATGCAGTTCATCGATGGAGAAACGTAATATCCTTGAAATTGAGAATTCCTGTTTTTCGAACACTAGGCATGGGTTGCTTGACAATCTGTCATTGTGTGGCCAAAGTATACTAGTTTCAACAACAATGAATATTCTTTCAGTCATTCATTCAACCGTATTTATTGAGCGCTTACCGTGTGCAGAGCACTCACTGTACTAAGTGCTTCGGAAGTACAAGTCGGCAGAATATAGAGACGGTCCCGACCCAACAACGGGCTCACACTCTAGAAAGGGGAGACAGACAACAAAATGAAACATTCTTAATTTGATAAATATGAATTTCCTATGTTCTAGTCACCATTCCAAAATTCAATGAAAAGGAGGTATTCTGGTGTCAAGTAAATTCTAAATAAGTTTCTTTTTCTGAAAAATGTATACTATACAAATGTATTTTATCATCCACAATACTTTTAAGAAGTCAGACTGCTCTTTCAGTCAGAACACAAATGTTAAAATTAAATCGACTTTGAAAACAGCTACCTGATTGTGTTCAATATTAACGTTGGTATAGATGTAGAACATATATATATATAATAGTAATAATAATGCACTGAAAAAAAGAAACCTCTACGTGAAAATAGTTTAAAAGCTTAAAGGGAAAAAAATCACCACTTTTAAGATGCTGGAATTTGAATAATTGAGCAAAATTGTCTTTACTAATTCCATAAGTAAAATAAGTTAGTCAAGATGTGTTCAGATGAAAACAAGTGAAAATTATTTAATATTACCTCTAAGAACTGGGAATTCACTTTGAGATCTGGAGGCGGGAGCCCACTCTTAATAACGGCTTGTTTCTGGATACACTTAGAAAGATGTTTAAAAGCCCATGAGATAATACCCTGCTCTTCTTCAGTGATATGGACATCAAACCCTGTCCCCATGGTGTAGGTTTTGCCAGTACCTGTCTAAATAACAAATAGAAAGATGAACTGCTCATCTTACTTTTTAAAAAAAGCAACCACCATGGACATGGTAAAGAAAAAAACAAGAGGCTATGAAAAGCCATTTCTGTTAAAAGCTCATTCTCTCTCATGGCTCAGTGGAAAGAGGCCGGGCTTTGGAGTCAGAGGTCATGGGTTCAAATCCCGGCTCCACCACTTGTCAGCTGTGTGACTTTGGGCAAGTCACTTTACTTCTCTAGGCCTCAGTTACCTCATCTGTAAAATGGGGATTAAGACTGTGAGCCCCCCGTGGGACAACCTGATCACCTTGTAACCTTCCCAGCACTTAGAACAGTGCTTTGCACATAGTAAGCGCTTAATAAATGCCATTATTATTATTATTATTATTATTCAGATGTCACAAATGAAAAGAAATGTGTCTGTCAGGCTTTATCTCCGCCGCTTAAATCAAGCCAAGGAGCTCCTTGACTCCAAAAGCTTCCAGTTGTGAAAGCAAGACATAATAGCTAGCACCCTCCATTCTCCCACCAATTCTCCAGGAAAGGAAGCAAATTAGTGTGGCAAAAACTTTGTCAAACACAGATGAGCCTGGGACCTGATCCTCCACTACCCTCCCATTAACGTAAAAAGAAAGGGAGCCAATGTCCCCTCCTCTACCTGATTCATCACCCCTGTGGTAGGGAATGATACCGTTCTAGAGTTTAATATTTTTACGTACATTTCTTAATGTTTAAGATCTTGAGCCACTCAAACTATTGAAAGGAACCGCAGAACCTCTGCTCCAAACTCCCTTAGGAGCCTTGGCTGTAAACACCCCCGGGAATGGCTTTGACCATTTGCGAGAGTGAAACAGAAAGACAGAGACAGAGACAGAGAGAGTGTTTATGTATGCACACCCCCACGCACATGACTCTGAATGTGTAGAACTAAGCTTGTATACTCAACCTGAATATCCATTGCAGATTGTCTGCACATGATGATAGGCTATTGTACACCCTGACGTCTATGCTATCTGCAGTAGCTGTTATTGATATTGCATTTTGGTATCCTGATCATATCAAAAAGTTTAAAAATTGGTAGTTATCACTTTTGCCACAAAATATTCATTCATTCATTCAATAGTACTGATTGCGTGCTTACTGTTTGCAGAGCATGGTACTAGGCATTTGGGAGAGTACAATAAACAGACACATTCCCTGCCCACAAATAGCTTACATTCTAGATGGGTAGACAGGCATTAATAGATAAATAGATTACAGATATGTACATAAATGCTGTGGGACTGGGAGGAGGGAATGAGTAAATGGAGCAAGTCAGGGCCAGGCAGAAGGGAGTGGGAGAAGAGGAAAGGAGGGCTCAGGTAAGGAAGGTCTCTTGGAGGAGATATGCCTTCAGTAAGGCTTTGAGGTGTGGGAGAGTCATTGTCAGATTTGGGGAAGGAGGGCATTTCAGGATGGGGCAGGATGTTGGTGAGGGGTCAGTAGCAAGATAGATGAGCTCAAGATACAGTAAGAAGTTTGGCATTAGAGGAGCGAAGTGTGCAGCTGGGTTGTAATAAGAGAGTAGCGAGATGAGGTAGGAGGGGGCAAGGTGATGGAGTGCATCTAAGCCAATGTTGAGGAGTTTTTGTTTGATATGGAGTTGGATGAGCAGTGACTGAAGCTTCTCGAGGAGTGGGGATCCATGAACTGAATGACTTTGTAGAAAAATGATCCAGGCAGCAGAGTGAAGTATGGACTGGAGTGGGGACAGACAGGAGGCTGGGAGGTCAGCGAGGAGGCTAGTACAGTAATCAAGGAGGGACAGGAAGAGTGATTGGATTACTGGGGCAGCAGTTTGGATGGAGAGGAAAAGGCACATTTTAGCGATGTTGTGAAGGTAGACCTGACAGGATTTAGTGATGGGCTGAATATGTGGGTCGGATGAGGGAGAGAAGTCAGGATACTGCCACGGTTTGGGGCTTGTGTGATAGGGAGAGTGTGGACATCTACAGTGATAGGAAAGTCAAGGGGAGCACAGGGTTTGGGTGGGAAGATAAGGAGTTCTGGTTCGGACATGTTAAGCTTGAGGTGACAGGAGAACATCAAGTAGCGATGTCTTGAAGGCAGGAGGAAATGAGAGACTGTAGAGAGGGAAAGAGATCAGGGCCGGAGATGTAGATTTGGGTATCATTCATTCATTCATTCATTCAATTGTATTTATTGAGCGCTTACTGTGTGCTGTGTACTAAGCGCTTGGGAAGTACAAGTTGGCAACATATAGAGACGGTCCCTACCCAACAGTGGACTCACAGTCTAGAAAGTAGGCTCACAGTCCATATAGAAGCAGCAGTCGAAGTCATGGGAGCGAATGAGTTCTCCGAGAGAGTGAGTGTAGATGGAGAAACACATCACTACCATGTTTTCAAAAGTTAAAATGGTTTGCAGCTATTTATATGCATGTAGTCTTCCAAAATACAGTACTCACTTGTCCATGGGCAAAAACGGAGGAATTATATCCCTCAAAACAACCTTCGATGAGTTTTTCTATGTACTGGGCATAGATTTGTTCTAGCTGTGATTCATTATCGAACACGTAGTCAAAAGTAAAGGCCTTATCCTTCCTCAAGAACACATGAGGTTCTCCAGGTGTGACGCATGTACAGATATGGCATCCTTCACTTTTCTCTTGGGCGAGCTGAGGTTGGATTCTATGAAAAATAAACACGATAGTAAGTTCAACATTTAAACATAATAGCAATAGGTGTTTAAAAAAAGCCTTCAAAAATTCGATGATAAAATAACAATTCCCTCATCACAATAACGCTCTACAACAGTCCAATTTATAAGCATGCACACAAAATCAATCCCTCTCAAGGCACTCAAGCCACTCAACTGAGGTAGAATTTCTCTGAAATCGATTGTGGTTGAGCCCTTTCTCTCTAAGATGGAACAGCTTGTTGGCTCGGGGCAGAAGGGTGAGAAATCTACCTGTCTTGAACTTCAACTCTATTTTTCAATATAACTATTTATGTCCAAGAACCAGCCAGCCTGCCTATCTTCAGAAGGCTAGAGCTCGCCTCACCCTGGCTCCTGAAACCGCAAACTGGGAAGATAGGTGAGAAAAAAGGTATCTTTCCTTACTTTCCAAGGACCATGTTCTGAAGCTTCCCTTCAATCTGATGAGGGAGAACGCCGGTTCGGAAGGAAAGGTAGCCCATGCCCATTTGTAAATATTCTTACGTCTGCCCACCCGTTAGAGTGTAATGGGCAGGAAATGTGTCTTGTAATAATAATTACAGTAGATGTATTTTACTATTATTTCCTTATGCGGTCGAGTCATGTCCGACACACAGCGGCGGCGCAGACACATCTCTCCCACCTCCATCTGTAATCATTCTAGTAGTGTATCCGTGGAGTTTTCTTGGGGAAAATATGGAAAACTTGAGTCTCCGCCCTCGCCTCTCTACCATGCCGCTGTTGCCCAGCACAGGTGAGGTTTGACTGGTAGCAGATTGCCTTCCACTCACTAGCCACTGGCCAAGCTGGGAATGGACTGGGAATGCCTCGGCTTGACTTTCCCTCCTGCAGCTGTGACTGGCAGAGTACTGGAAACTCTCCAGGGGCGACACTGAGAGGAAGAAGCAGTGTGGCCTTGTGGAAAGAGCACGGGTTTAAGGAGTCAAATGACCTCAGTTCTAATCCAGCTCTACCAGTTGAGTGCCATGTGATCTTGGGAAAGTCACTTGCTGGCCTTAGTTTCCTCATCTGTAAAATGGAGACTCATTCTGTTCTCCCACCTACTTAGACTGTGAGCCCTACGGTGGTCTACATCTGCCCCGGTTAACTTATATTTACCCCAGGACTTGGAACAGTGCTTGAAACATTGCAAGCGCTTAACAAATAAAATTGGTAGAGAAGCAGTGTGGCTCAGTGGAAAGAGCACGGGCTTTGGAGTCAGAGGTCATGGATTCACATCCCGGCTGTGTGACTTTGGGCAAGTCACTTCACTTCTCTGGGCCTCAGTTCCCTCATCTGTAAAATGGGGATGAAGACTGTGAGCCCCCCGTGGGACAACCTGATCACCTTGTGACCTCCCCAGCGCTTAGAACAGTGCTTTGCACATAGTAAGTGCTTAATAAATGCCATTGTTATTATTATTATAGGTGCTCAACAAATGCCATAATTAATATTATTATTCAGAAAATTAGACACAGTCCCTGTCCCACATGGAACTGAGTGAAGACCCACTCCCCAGTGCCGCTCGTGTTCAAATCCCTACTGAGAGCTCACCTCCTCCAGGAGGCCTTCCCAGACTAAGCCCCCTTTATCCTCTCCACCTCCCCATCCCCTCCGCCCTACCTCCTTCCCTTACTCACAGCACCTGTATATATGTTTGCACAGATTTATTACTCTATTTTACTTGTACACATTTACTATTCTATTTATTTTGTTAATGATGTGCATCGAGCTTTATTTCTATGTGATGACTTGACACCTGTCCACATGTTCTGTCTTGTTGTCTGTCTCCCCCTCCTAGACTGTGAGCACGTTGTTGGGTAGGAACCACCTTTATCTGTTGCCGACTTGTACTTCCCAAGCACTCAGTACAGTGCTCTGCACACAGTAAGCACGGAAGAACAGATAGACATACCATCACTATTTTACAGGTGAGAAAACTGAAGCACACAGTGAAGTGACTTGCCCCAGGTCACATCATATATGTTGCCAACCTGTACTTCCCTAGCGTTTAGTACAGTGCTCTGCACACAGTAAGCGCTCAATAAATACGATTGAATGAATGAATGAACATCAGGCAGGAGGTGAACCCCAAGGTTGAATGGTATCCTGTCACTGGTAGGGGCTGAGATAATAATAATAATAATAATAATAATAATAATAATAATAGCATTTCTTAAGCACTTACTCTGCGCCGAGCACTGTTAACTCTGTTATACTTTCCTAAGAGCTTAGTATAGTGCTTTGTACCCAGTAGACAACCAAAAAATACCTTTACTACCACCATTACTTCTTTTTTAGTACTACTATCACCACCACACCACTACTAGTACTACCAGTAGAAGCCCCATGGCTTAATGGAAATAGCCCGTGCTTGGGAGTCACAGGTCGTGGATTCCAATCCCGGCTCCGCCACTCATCAGCCGTGTGACTTTGGGCAAGTCACTTCACTTCTCTGCCCCTCAGTTACCTTACATGTAAAAGGGGGATTAAGACTGTGAGCCCCGCGTGGGACAACCTGATTACCTTGTATCTACTCCGGTGCTTAGGACAGTGCTTGGCACACAGTTAGCACTTAACAAATACAGTGATTATTATTATTCATTCATTCATTCAGTCATATTTATTGAGCGCTTACCGTGAGCAGAGCACTGGACTAAGCGCTTGGGAAGTACAAGTCGGCAACAGGTAGAGACAATCCCCACCCAACAATGGGCTCACAGACTAGAAGGAGGCAGACAGACAACAAAACCAAACCAGTAGATAGGTGTCAATACATATTATTACTACAACTGCTATTACTAGTAGGGACCATCTCTATATGTTGCCAACTTGTACTTTCCAAGCGCTTAGTACAGTGCTCTGCACATAGTATGCGCTCAATAAATACGATTGAATGAATGAATAAATACGATTGAATGAATGAATGAATACTAGTACTCCTGAAGCAGCGTGACCTAGTGGTTAGAGCACGGGCCTGGGGAATCCGAAGAACCCGGGTTCTAATCTGCTGTTGGATTTCTAGTGGGTCACATGCTCTTGGGTCGCATCCAGCGATGACTTCTTTCATTCGTTCATTCGATCGTATTTATTGAGCACTTACTGTGCGCAGAGCACCGTACTACGCGATTGGAAAGTACAATTCGGCAACGTATAGCGAGAGTCCCTACCCAACAACGGGCTCACAGTCTAGAAGGGGGAGACAGACAACAAAACAAAACAAGTAGACACATGTCAATACCATCAAAACAAACAGAATTATAGATATATAGGGATATATATAGGATTACAGGGACCAGCATGGCTCAGTGGAAAGAGCATGGGCTTTGGAGTCACAGGTCATGGGTTCGAATCCCAACTCCGCCACATGTCTGCTGTGTGACTTTGGGCAAGTCACTTCACTTCCCTGAGCCTCAGTTACCTCATCTGTAAAATGGGGATTAAGACTGTGAGCCCCACGTGGGACAACCTGATCACCTTGTATCCCCCCAGTGCTTAGAACAGTGCTTTGCACATAGTAAGCACTTAACAAATGCCATCATTATTATATATACACATCATTCATAAATTAAATAGGGTAATAAATATGTACAAATATACACAAGGGCTGTGGGAAGGGGAAGGGGGTAGGACAGAGGGAGAGAATGGGGAGATTGGGAGGGGAGGAGGAGCCGAGGAAAGGGGGGGGCTCAGTTTGGGAAGGCCTCTAGGAGGAGGTGAGCTCTCAGTAGGCCTTTGAAGGGAGGAAGAGAGCTAGTTTGGCAGATGTGTGGAGGGAGGGCATTCCGGGCCAGGGGGAGGACGTGGGCCGGGGGTCGATGGCGGGACGGGCGAGAACGAGGCCCAGTGAGGAGGTGAGTGGCAGAGGAGTGGAGGGTGCGGGCTGGGCTGGAGAAGGGAGGTGAGGTAGGAGGGGGCAAGGGGATGGACAGCCTTCTGTTTTTTCATCCGCACTGAAAGAATCACTTTTTTTCACCAAGCGGGCGTTTGAGGAGAAAGAATGATGAGGTTACTCAGGTAGGGTCAGGGGAATTTTCTGGGGACTGAAACAAAGGGAATATAAATAAGGAAGGAAGAAGTTTTATTTGAATGTTTAAAAAAAGGCTAATAAAGCGTACTCTGAAGAAATACGGAAAATGGCACAACAGCCTGACATAAACCTATAGCTTGACTGTTTTAAAATAGAGATATCAGGAAAAACATAACACTAAAAGATACTCATTAATTCATTCAGTCGTATTTATTGAGCGCTTACTGTGTGCACAGCACTGTACTAAGCACTTGGAAAGTACAATTCGGCAACAGATAGAGACAATCCCTTCCCAACAATGGGCTCACAGTCTAGAAGGGGGAGACAGACAACAAAACAAAACAAGCAGACAGGCATCAATACCACCAGAATAAACAGAATTATAGAAATAGAAACATCATTAATTCATTCATTCAATCGTATTTATTGAGCGTTTACTGTGTGCAGGGCACTGTACTAAGCGCTTGGGAAGTACAATTCGGCAACAGATAGAGACAATCCCTTCCCTACAACGGGCTCACAGTCTAGAAGGGGGAGACAGACAACAAAACAAAACAAGCAGACGGGCGTCAATACCATCAGAAAAAAATAGATGAACTGTGACCAACCTTGTTACCTTGTATCTATATCTACTTTGTATCTATACTAGCTCGTAGTATAGTGCTTGGGAGAGAAGATAGCCGGTACCTGACTCTGGCAGCCCTGGGGATTCCAGAGGGCAGATGGGGATCAGTGCTGCAGATGGCAAAAGCAGAGCCAGCAAATCAGCAATAATGTTAATTATAAAAACAATAATAATAATGGCATTTATTAAGCGCTTACTATGTACAAAGCACTGTTCTAAGCGCTTGGCAGGTTACAAGGTGATCAGGTTGTCCCACAGGGGGTTTCACAGTCTTCACCCCCATTTTACAGAGGAGGGAACTGAGGCCCAGAGAAGTGAAGTGACTTGCCCAAAGTCACACAGCTAACAAGCGGCAGAGACGGCATTTGAACCCATGACCTCCGACTCCAAAGCCCGGGCTCTTCCCAGTGAGCCACGCTGCTACATAGTGTTGATGTAAAAGGAATTGCAGGGAGTGAATCTGTCATTACAACAGTGCTTGGCACATAGTAAGCGCTTAACAAATACCATCATTATTATTATTATTATCTCAGCCCCTACCAATGACAGGATACCATTCAACCATCAGCAGTGATATCCTCAAACCTCAATGTGTGGGTATTTGTTTATCTTCTCTCTCTCTCTCTCTCTCTATATATATATGTATATAAACATATATAAATTATTGTATAATAACAATTACATATAAAATATATATTAATTATTGTTAATTATTATTAATTATAAATTATTGGATAATTACAATTACATATAAAATATATTAATATATTGTATGCAATTGTAATTATACAATAATTTATATATATTTATATACCTCTCTCTCTCTCTCTCTCTCTCTATATATATATATATATACACGCACAAATGTATGTACCCCCCACACATATGTATATACATACACATCTAATTATAGGATAACCAGTTTTAGAATACCAATATCATGCTGCATGACTTTATATGCTTATATTTCCCACAGAGACTGAGTAGGTCCCTTAAGAAAGATAGCTAAATGACAGGTGCCATTAAAACCTTTCAGGTAAGTTGCAAAACTAAAAAAGTCATTCATCAGAACTACCAGGAGAAAAACTTAAAATTTTACATTGTAACACAATTTGGAGATCGTAAACTCACAAAATTCCTTAAATAGTCTGGGAAGAAAAAGGTAGAGAATAAGTACTTGGACTGCGCAATTCCAAATATTTTGAAAAGTCTTGAACATAAAAAGAATAATGATGGTATTTGTTAAGCGCCTACTGTGTGCAAAGCACTGTTCTAAGCGCTGGGGGGATACAAGGTGATCAGGTTGTCCCATGTGGGGCTCACAATCTCAATCCCCATTTTATAGATGAGGTAACTGAGGCACAGAGAAGTGAAGTGACTTGCCCAAAGTCACCCAGCTGACAATTGGCAGAGCCGGGATTTGAACCCATGACCTTGGACTCCAAAGCCCATGCTCTTTCCGCTGAGCCACGCTTCTTCTCTAACATACCACTATATCTCACATTTTCACAACTTCTCCACGATTCTATAATCTGTATTAATATAAACAGGACTGTCACTTATACCAGACCAACAATTGTCAATCATATTTATTGAGTGCTTACTATGTGCAGAGCACTGTCCTAAGCACTTGAGAGGGTACAATGTAACATTCTAACATACTTCACTTACATCAGACCAACAATTGTCAATCATATTTATTGAGTACTTTACTATGTACTAAGCACTTGGGAGGGCATGATATAACAATCTAACATACTTCACTTATAACAGACCAACAAATGTCAATCATATTTACTGAGTGCTTACTACATGCAGGCCACTGTAATAAGCACTTGGGAGCGCATGATATAACAATCTAACATACTTCACTTATACCAGACCAACAAATGTCAATCATAATTATTGAGTGCTTGCTACTTGCACAGCACTGTACTAAGCACTTGGGAAGGTACAATATAACAATCTAACATACTTCACTTATACCAGACCAACAATTATTGAGTGCTTTACTATGTGCATAGCACTGTACTAAGCACTTGGGAGGGTACGCTATAACAATCTAACATACTTCACTTATACCAGACCAACAAATGTCATTCATATTTATTGAGTGCTTTGCTATGTGCCGAGCCACTGTACTAAGCACTGGGGAGGGTACGATATAACAATCTAACATACTTCACTTAGACCAACAATTGTCAATCATATTTATTGAGTGCTTACTACATGCAGAGCACCGTACGTACTAAGCACTTGGGAGGGTACCATATAACAATCTAACATACTTCAATTATACCAGACCAACAATTATTGAGTGCTTTACTATGTGCATAGCACTGTACTAAGCACTTGGGAGGTTATGCTATAACAATATAACATACTTCACTTATACCAGACCAACAATTGTCAATCATATTTATTGAGTGCTTTACTATGTGCAGAGCACCGTACTAAGCACTTGGGAGGGTACGATATAACAATCTAACATACCTCACTTACACCAGACCAACAAATGTCAATCATGTTTATTGAGTGCTTACTACATGCAGAGCACTGTACTAAGCACTTGGGAGGGTACGATATAACAATCTAACATAGTTCACTTATACCAGACCAACAATTACTGAGTGCTTTACTATGTGCAGAGCACTGTACTAAGCACTTGGGAGGGTACTATATAACAATCTAACATCACTTATACCAGACCAACAATTGTCAATCATATTTATTGAGTACTTACTACATGCAGACCACTGTACTAAGCACTTGGGAGGGTACAATATAACAATCTAACATCACTTATACCAGACCAACAATTGTCAATCATATTTATTGAGTACTTACTACATGCAGACCACTGTACTAAGCACTTGGGACAGTATGATATAACATTCTAATGTACTTTACTTATACCAGACCAACAATTGTCAATCATATTTATTGAGTGCTTTACTATGTGCAGAGCCACTGTACTAAGCACTTGGGAAGATACGATATAAAAATCTAACATACTTCACTTATACCAGACCAACAACTGTCAATCATATTTATTGAGTGTTTTACTATATGCAGAGCACTGTATTAAGCACTTGGGAGGGTACGATATAAAAATCTAACATACTTCACTTATACCGGACCAACAACTGTCAATCACATTTATTGAGTGTTTTACTATGTGCAGAGCACTGTATTAAGAACTTGGGAGGGTACAATATAACAATCTAACATACGTCACTTATACCAGAACGACAATTGTCAATCATATTTATTGAGTGCTTACTACGTGCAGAGCACCATACTAAGCACTTGGGAGGGTACGATATAAAAATCTAACATACTTCACTTATACCAGACCAACAACTGTCAATCATATTTATTGAGTGTTTTACAATGTGCAGAGCACTGAACTAAGCACTTGGGAGGGTACGATTTAACAATCTAACATACCTCACTTATACCAGACCAACAAATGTCAATTATATTTATTGAGTGCTTACTACGTGCAGAGCACCATACTAAGCACTTGGGAGGGTATGATATAACAATCTAGCATACTTCAATTATACCAGACCAACAATTATTGAGTGCTTTACTATGTGCAAAGCACCGTACTAAGCACTTGGGAGGGTACGCTATAACAATCTAACATACTTTACTTATACCAGACCAACAAATGTCAATCATATTTACTGAGTGCTTACTACATAGCAGAGCACTGAACTAAGTACTTGGGAGGGTACGATTTAACAATAACATACCTCACTTATACCAGACCAACAAATGTCAATCATATTTATTGAGTGCTTACTACGTGCAGAGCACCATACTAAGCACTTGGGAGGGTATGATATAAAAATCTAACATACTTCACTTATACCAGACCAACAACTGTCAATCACATTTATTGAGTGTTTTACTATGTGCAGAGCACTGTATTAAGCACTGGGGAGGGTACGCTATAACAATATAACATACTTCACTTATACCAGGCCGACAATTGTCAACCATATTTATTGAGTGCTTTACTATGTGCAGAGCACTGTACTAAGCACTTGGGAGGGTACAGTATAACAATCTAACATACGTCACTTATATCAGACCAACAATTGTCAGTCATATTTATGGAGTGTTTTATTATGTGCAGAGCACTGTATTAAGCACTTGGGAGGGTACGATATAACAATCTAACATACTTCACTTATACCAGACCAACAAATGTCAATCATATTTATTGAGTGCTTACTACGTGCAATGCACTGTACTAAGCACTTGGGAGGGTACGCTATAACAATCTAATATACTTCACTTATACCAGACCAACAATTACTGAGTGCTTTACTACGTGCAGAGCACTGTACTAAGCACTTGGGAGGGTACGAAATAACAATCAACAGACTTCACTTATACCAGACCACCAACTGTCAATCATATTTCTTGAGTGCTTACTACATGCAGAGCACTGTACTAAGCACTTGGGAGGGTACGATATAACAATCTAACATACTTCACTTATATCAGACCAGCAATTGTCAATCAGATTTATTGAGTGCTTTACTATGTGCAGAGCACTGTACTAAGTACTTGGGGAGGTACGATACAACAATATAGCAAACTTCACTCTGCTGCCTGGATCATTTTTCTCCAAAACGTTCAGTCCAGGTTTCCCCACTTCTTAAGAAACTCCAGTGGTTGCCCTTCCATCTCCACATCAAACAGAAACTCCTTACCATCAATCCACCTAGCCCACTCACTCATTCACTCACTCAGTCACTCACTCGCTACTCTCCAGCTACAAACGCAGCCTTCACACTTCGCTCTTCTAAAAAACTACTCACTGTTACCTCAGTCTCATCTATCTTAACACTGACTTCTTTCCCATATTCTGCCTCTGCCCTGGAATACTCTCCTTCTTCATATCTGAAAGACAATTAATCTCCCCACCTTCGAAGCCTAACTGAAGGCACATCTCCTCCAAGAAGCCTTCCCGAAGCATCTCCTCCAAGAAGCCTTCCCTGACTAAGCAGCCTTTTTCTTTTCTTCCACTCAATCAATCAATCAATCAATTGCATTTATTGAGCGCTTACTGTGTGCAGAGCACTGGATAAGCACTTGGGAAGTACAAGCTGGCAACATATAGAGACAGTCCCTACCCAACGGTGGGCTCACACCTTCTGCATCTACCTGACTGGTTCCTTTATTCATCCACCCTCCCAGCCCCATAGCACTTATGTACATATCCAGAATTTATTTATGTTAATATCTCTCTCCCCCTCTAGACTGTAAGCTCCTTGTGGGCAGGGAACTCTCCCAAGCACTTAGTACGGTGCTCTGCACACGTAAGTATTCCTCACCCTGGGCTTCAAGGCTGTCCATCACCTCGCCCCCTCCTACCTCACCTCCCTTCTCTCCTTCTACAGCCCAGCCCGCACCCTCCGCTCCTCTGCCTCTAATCTCCTCACCATACCTCGCTCTCGCCTGTCCCGCCATCGGCCCCCGGCCCAAGTCATCCCCCGGGCCTGGAATGCCCTCCCTCTTCCCATCCGCCAAGCTAGCTCTCTTCCTCCCTTCAAGGCCCTACTGAGAGCTCACCTCCTCCAGGAGGCCTTCCCAGACTGAGCCCCTTCCTTCCTCTCCCCCTCATCCCCCTCTCCATCCCCCCATCTTACCTCCTTCCCTTCCCCACAGCACCTGTATATATGTATATATATTTGTACATATTTATTACTCTATTTATTTATTTATTTATTTTATTCGTGCATATCTATTCTATTTATTTTATTTTGTTAGTATGTTTGGTTTTGTTCTCTGTCTCCCCCTTTTAGACTGTGAGCCCACTGATGGGTAGGGACTGTCTCTATATGTTGCCAATTTGTACTTCCCAAGCGCTTAGTACAGTGCTCTGCACATAGTAAGCGCTCAATAAATACGATTGATGATGATGATGATGAAGTACTCAATAAATACCACTGATTGATTAACAGACTGTTAACTCATATTGGACAGGGAATGCATCTGCTAACTCTCCCAAGCAGTGTGGCTTAGTGGGAAGAGCACGGGTTTGGGAGTCAGAGGTCGTAGGTTCTAATCCCGGCTCTGCCACTTGTCTGCTGTGTGACTTTGGGCGAGTCACTTGGCTTCTCTGGGCCTGTTACCTCATGTGTAAAGCAGGGATTAAGACTGTGAGCCCCACGTGGGACAACCTGCTTACCTTGTATCTACCCCAGCACTTAGAACAGTGTTTGGCACATAGTAAGTGCTTAACAAATACCATAATAATTATTATTATTATTCTCTGTGCCTCAGTTTCCTCATCTGTAAAATGGGGATTAAGACTGTCTACTTGTTTTGTTTTGTTCTCTGTCTCCCCCTTCTAGACTGTGAGCCCGTTGTTGGGTAGGGACCGTCTCTATATGTTGCCGATTTGTACTTCCCAAGCGCTTAGTACAGTGCTCTGCACACAGTGAGCGCGCAATAAATACGACTGACTAAATGAATTAATGAATGACTGTGAGCCCCACGTGGGACAACCTCATTACCTTGTATCTACCCCGGAGCTTAGAACAGTGCTTGGCGCAAAGTAAGCACTCAACAAATACCATAATTATTCCAGCACTCAGAACAGTGCTTTGCACATGGTAAGTGCTTACCAAATACCATCATCATCATCATAGTACTCTGCAAAAGTAAGCGCTCACTAAATACAAGCAATGATGATTGGTGACTTCCTGTTTAAATTACAATACAGAAGATACAACTCGATGATAAAATGGCATTTCAACTCCTCCAAAATAATACGTCTTCCCTTTATCTATCTTTCCGATAAATATCATATAAATACAATTGATTGACTGATTTCATGAGTTGGTTCAAACACGGCCCTAGAGGTAAAAAAACAAATTCTGTGACCTTTGACCCCTATAAATGTTATGGCTCTACCATCTTAGGTATCATTATCCTGGCTTGATTTTGTACCACTTATTGCCCGATTATTCAGAGAGGTGCGTGGTTGTTATCTTAATTCCTTTAGAAATTGCTTAACTCCTTAGAGCTGGCTAATTCTAAGGAAATAAAATATGCACTCAACAGAGCACGTACCAAAGCAGTCACATTAACAGAGCAAGCAAGATAAAAATGCTTATCCATCTGTTGCATTTATTATCCACCCCATTAATGAGGACAGGGACACAGGAAACTACCCAGCCTGGTAGACTCCAGAGAAGGCAGAGAAAAGGAGTGTGCTAAATTCATGGGAAGAAGTCATCCTACATTAGCATGCTCCCTTCAAAATGTGAGATGCGAAGCAATGGAGTGAAAGTAGCCCTCTCTCATCTTTCAGATATGGAAATATATCTGAAATATATATTTCAGATATGAAATATAGTGATATTTTCATATAAGAGGAAGAAGTGTGGCCTACGGGAGAGCATGGGCCTGGAAAAGCATTTCCCCTTTTAGACTGTGAGCCCAATGTTGGGTAGGGACTGTCTCTATATGTTGCCAATTTGTACTTCCCAAGCGCTTAGTAAAGTGCTCTGCACATAGTAAGCGCTCAATAAATACGATTGATGATGATGATGATGATGAAATCAGAAGACCTGAATCCTAAACCAGGCCTTGCCACTGATCTGCTGTATGACCTTAGCCAAGGCACCTAAATATCTTTCCCTCAGTTTCCTCATCTGTACAATGGGGATTAAATCCTAGTACCTTCTACTTAGGTCTGTAAACCCCATGTGGGACAGGGACTGTGTCCAGTCTGATTATTTTGTAGCTAGCTCCTCCAGTGCTTACTACAGTGCTTGGCACATATTAAGCACTTAACGAGTGTTGTAATTATCATTAACTACTATGAGCAATTCAAGATCCAACAAGGAGGGAAAAAACACATAGTACATAGTACACATAGTAAGTGCACATAGTAAACGCTTAATAAATGCCATCAGTATTATTATTATTATTATTATTATTAGACTCAACAGCAGAAGCCAACGTGGAAGGAAGGAAGCCAGGTACTTAAAATATAAATATAATACAAGGGGCAGAACAGCTGAAAACCACACCAACTGATGTAAAAACTGGAGAAACTGGAGAAAATAAAGGTATTTATCCTAAGTACACTTATCATAAGTAACACATTTTCAGCAGGAATTTTACGCGTGCATTAAATGCAATATTTCAATGCCCACATTTCAATGGGCCATTTCAGACCCAGGTAGGGCTGGATTAATGCAGGAACTTTAGGGGCCATCATCCAGGAACTCAGGCTAAGGAGTCTCTTAGAAATAAACCCATAATGATATACATTAAGGTATATACAAAGAATGTATGGTAATAATAATAATAATAATGATGGCATTTGTTAAGCACTTACTACATGCAAAGCACTGTTCTAAGCGGTGGGGGGATGCAAGGTGATCACGTTGTCCCATGTGGGGCTCACAGTCTTCATCCCCATTTTACAGATGAGTTAACTGAGGCTCAGAGAAGTTAAGTGACTTGCCCAAGGTCACACAGCAGACATGTGGTCGATCTGGGATTAGAACCCATGACCGCTGACTCCCAAGCCCGTGCTCTGAGTGTATATGACATCTTATTTAAGTTAAAATACAGGATATTTTTAATACTATATTCTACATGTTTTAAGACAAAGGTAGCTACGAAATGGGTTTATGTTAAATAAAATTAATATTATATTCTACATGTTTTAAGACAAATGTAGCTACGAAATGGGTTTATGTTAAATAAAATGCAAGTTTGACATAGCATTACAATTTAACTTAAACTTTAGTACTCATGTGTTACATAATTAAATACTCATTTGTTTAGTTCACAGTGTGCCATACATCACACTCTATATCTTCTCTGGGAATGCCATGGAAAATTTGATTTATTTTATATAGAAAAGTCAATTTCTACATAAAGTCCCTTAAATCCAACTTTTCAATTCCATAAATTCCCAAGCGCGATTTAAGGTGAACCCTAATGAAATTTTGTTTATGGAAATTTTTTTACTAGTTCTGCAAGTTCCATTATCGTTAACCGTAATTTAGCTGTTGATTGTGACTCCAGTTTGTCTTTCACAACATTCACTCATCTCTAAATGTATGCTGATTACTTTGGGAAAATTCAACGGGTTCAAAACCAACTTGGCTCTTTTTTTTCCCTTTCAAAATCCATTAAGAAATGTTAGGTCGGCCTCCACCTGTAGGAATCCTAATAGAAATGATATTTATGGAGCCAAAGGCACCGTCCAGTCGCTTAGAACAGTGCTTGGCACATAGTAAGTGCTTAATAAATACCATCATTATTACTAATCTCTTGGGAAAGTACAACACAGCACGAGACCCAATTCTAGCCCAAAAGCAGATTAGTTTTAAAAGGGAGACAGACATCAAAAATAGGAACACAGTACACTCAGAATAAATTGAATGTTCAATTGAAATCATATGTGCACGGATGAAAAGAGTGTGTGTATATAGATATGTAAGCGCTGACTGTTGGGTTGATACGATTCACGGTGTAAATAATTAATTAAGGCTCCTAGGAAGCAGAATGGCCCAGTGGATAGAGCACAACACTGGGAGTGAGAAGGACCTGGGTTCTAATCCTGCCCTCCACCACTTCTCTGCTGTGTGACCTTGAACATGTCACTTCATGTCTCTGGGCCTCAGTTACCTCATCTGTAAAATGGGGTTGAAGACTGTGAGCCCAATGTGGGACAGGGACTATGTCCAGCCCAACCTGTACTTCCCAAGCCCTTAGTACAGTGCTCTGCACACAGTAAGTGCTTAATAAATATGACTGAATGAATCAATGAATTACCTTATATAATAATAATAATAATGTTGGTATTTGTTAAGCGCTTACTATGTGCCAAGCACTGTTCTAAGCACTAGGGCAGATGCAAGACAATTAGCTTGTCCCACATCTATTCCAGCTCTTAATAATAACAATGGCATTTGTTAAGTGCTTACTATGTGCAAAGCACTGTTCTAAGCGCTGGGGAGGTTACAAGGTGATCAGGTCGTCCCAAGGGGGGCTCACAGTCTTCATCCCTATTTTACAGATGAGGAAACTGAGGCCCAGAGAAGTGAAGTGACTTGCCCAAAGTCACACAGCTGACAAGTGGCGGAGCTGGGATTTGAACCCACGACCTTTGACTCTTAGTATAGTGCTTGGCATATAGTAAGCACTTAAATAGCACGATTTATTATTATTATTATTATTTTATTAGCAGTAGGACTTAAAGGGTTTTATGAATCAGGGAAGGAGTCTGTTCTGGCAGATTTGGGGAGGAACAGAGCTCTATGAATAAGGGGACAGAGGCAGGGAGACAGAAACAGGTCATGGCAGGGCCAGAACGGAGACTGGGACCTGAGGAAAAGCAGGTCAGAAAACCTGAAAAGTAAAATGCAGACAGCTGGAGGAGAACCTCAAAACCCAACAGTATGAACTTTTTATTTGAGGGAGAGAGAGATGAGCAACCACTCAAAAAGCAGCATGACTTCATGGTTAGAGCTTAGAACTGTGCTTTGCACATAGTAAGCACTTAACAAAGGCCATCATTATTACTATTATTATTATTAGAGCACAGGCCTGGGACTCAGAGGCATCTGGGTTCTAATCCCAGCTCTGCCACTTGTCTGCTGTGTGATCTTGGGCAAACCTCAGTTACCTCACCTGTAAAATGGGGATAAACAGTACAGTACAGTACTCTGCACATAGTAAGCGCTCAATAAATACGATTGATTGATAAAGAGTGTAAGCCCCATGTGGGACCTGTTTACTTGTGTCTATCTACCCCAGAGCTTAGAACAGTGCTTGCCATGTAGTAAATGCTTAACAAGTACCATAATTATAATAGCAATTATTATTATTATTGTCATTACAGCACAGGCCTGGAAATCAGAAGGACCTGGGACATGATCTATGCCCAATCCGAATACTTTGTCTACCCAAGCGCTTAGTAGAATGCCAGGCACATAGTAAGTGCTTAACGAAGGCATTAAAAATTTAAAAAAAAAAAACCAAACCCTGCCATCCCTGCCATTTCTCCTCTGAACGTTTCCCCATTTTCAAGGCCCTTCTGAAATCACATCTCCGTGAGGTTTTCCTCACTTCCCCTCTATGGCAGTAATTGATAATAATTAGGGAGGACATCATCCATATCCCACATGGGGCTCACAGACTTAGTGCTTTCACAGGAGTAAGCACTTAATAAATGCCATTATTATTATTATGATGATGATTATTTCAGAGATGAGAAAACTGAGACACCGGACGTTAAGTGACTTGCCCAAGGTCACACAGAGGAACTTGTCTTCTCTGTGAGACAAGGCCTCTCCCCACCCCACCCCCCTGGACTGTGAGCTCACCGTGGGCAGGGATTGTCTCTTTATTGCTGTATTGTACTTCCCCAAGCGCTTAGTACAGTGATCTGCACACAGTAAGTGCTCACTAAATACGACTGAATGAGTGAGTGACTGAAAGGTGTCAGAGCCAAGATTAGAACCCAGGTCCTTCTAACTCTCAGAACTGTGCTTCACGCTGCTCCTATGAGCAATCTTTTTTTTTTTGTATTTTAAAGCAGGCCAGTGCAGGTCAAAGAGGAGAGCAGAAAAGAAAGGAGCATGGAGTTATTAGGAACTAACTGTAGGGCAAAGAGAGAAAAACAGATGTAGGTATAAAAATCAAAAGAAAATGCTTTAAATGCAGTCCTAAGGAAAGTCACTGGGAAACAAACATCTCTGAATAGCAACAGACTGAGGTAAAAAGAAACTGATTCTTTAAAATGGAGGGAAAAAAATTGAATTCACCTAGCCTGGAGCCAATCTTCTAAATATACCTCACTCTTGTCTCTCCCACTTCATTCAGACTGTTCCCCTGGTTTGAAGCCCCCTCCCTTCTAACAGCGGACAGGCCGCTGCTCTGTCCCCATTCAGATCAAGCGTGGCTCAGTGGAAAGAGCCCAGGCTTGGGTGTCAGAGGTCATGGGTTCTAATCCCTACTCCGCCACTCGTCAGCTGTGTGATTTTGGGCAAGACACTTCATTCATTCATTCATTCAATCGTATTTATTGAGCGCTTACTGTGTGCAGAGCACTGTACTAAGGGCTTGGGAAGTACAAGTTGGCAACATCCAGAGATGGTCCCTACCCAACAGCGGGCTCACAGTCTAGAAGGGAAAGACAGACAACAAAACAAAACATATTGACGAAATAAAATGAATAGAATAAATATGTACAAATAAAATAGAGTAATAAATACGTACAGACATATATACATATATACAGGTGCTGTGGGGAGGGGAAGGAGGTAAGGCGGGGGGGATGGGGAGGGGGAGAGGAAGGAGGGGGCTCACACTTCACTTCTCTGCCTCAGTTCCCTCATCTGTAAAATGGGGACTAAGACTGTGAGCCCCACAGGGGACAACGTGATCACTTTGTATCCCCCCCAGCGCTTAGAACAGTGCTTTGCACATAGTAAGCGCTTAACAGATACCATCATCAGCAGTATTATTATTATTATCTCTCTTAAAATCCCTCCTAGGACAACGAGCCCTTCCTGATTAATTTCCCAGCTCCTGGAACCATATAACACTAAAAACTGTGGTATTTGTTAAGCGCTTACTATGTGCCAGGCACTGAATTAAGCACTGGAGTAGATACAAGATAATCAGGTTGGGCACAGGTCTCTGTCCCACGTGGGGGTCACAGTCCTAATCCTCATTTTACAGATGAGGTAACTGAGGCCTCGAGAAGTAAAGTCACTTGCCCAAGGTCACACAGCAGACACGTGGCAGGGCTGGGATTAGAACCCACGTCCTCTTACTCCCAGGGCAGTGCTCTTTCCACGAGGTCATTTTACTTCACCCACCTCTTGGACTTACAAATTAATTTATACCCTTCTTACATTCATAATAATAATAATGATGATGATGATGGCATTTATTAAGCACTTACTATGTGCAAAGCACTGCTCTAAGCACTGGGGAGGTTACAAGGTGATCAGGTGGTCCCACGGGGGACTCACGGTCTTCATCCCCATTTTCCAGATGAGGGAACTGAGGCCCAGAGAAGTGAAGTGACTTGCCCAAAGTCACCCAGCTGACAAGTGGCGGAGTGGGGATTTGAACCCATGACCTCTGACTCCGAAGCCTGGGCTCTTGCCATTGAGCCACGCTGCTTCTCTAGATTCGCTCAATTGATTCATTTGGAAAATGTTGTGGGTAAATTTGTCTCCCTTGCTAGAGTACAACCTTTTTGTGAGCAGGGACCCTCTCTCTTCATTATTACATACAGTGGGCGATCAATTCATTCATTCGTTCAATCGTATTTTTGAGCGCTTATTGTGTGCAGAGCACTGAACATCGCGCTTGGGAAGTACAGTGCAGCAACAAATAGAGACAATCACTGCCCACGATGGGCTCAAATTCTAGAACGGGGGAGACAGACATCAAAACAAGTAAACAGACATCAGTAGCGCCCTTATAAATAAATAGAATTATAGATACATACACATCATTGATAAAAATAAATAGAATTAATATTATAAATATGTACATCTATACGCAAGTGCTGTGAGGAGCAGGGGAGAGCAAAGAGGGTGGGTCGGGACAATGGGGGGGGCAGAGGAAAAGTGGGGCTTAGTTTGGGAATAAAACCTACTACTGCTAACCGATACTCACAAAATCCAGATACAGAGCAGCGCCTGGACAGAGAATTCTTTTCCAGGCATAATTACTATGTGCATATATCTTTCTTTCAGATTCAAAGATGATACTAATTACTATAATGTACTTGTGTGCTGCTAAAACAGATGCATGTGGCCCATGCACCGTTTTTGTCTTTTCAGTGACATAACTTTCCTGAAGACTTTTCTCCTAGACAGCCACCCCAAGTATATAAAGAATCTGCAGCCATTTTCCACTTACCATGGAAAGATCTGGGAGAATTTTGGATGTCGAGTGATGAGAAGCATTCCTGAACCGTCTAAAGACAGTTCTCATGGCAACTTTAATGCCCTAGGCCAAACAGGACTTATCCTGGGGAACTATCTCTAACTTTTCTCAATAATAATTAATAACTACTGCATTTGTTAAGCACTTACTAGGAGCCAGGCACCATACTAAGCTCTGGGGTGGACACGAGCAAATCAGGTTGGACGCAGTCCCTGTCCCACAAAGGGCTCACAGTCTTCATCCCCATTTTACAGTTGATGAGGTAACTGAGGCACAGAGAAGTAAAGTGGCATGCCCAAGGTCAAGAACCCATGACCTTCTGTTTCAGAGGCCCACGCTCTATTTAGTATGTCGCACGACTACTTAGATTACTCTTACAGTGTCCTGAAAAGCATTCGCTGGAAGCAATGGTGCTATAATAGCTCAAGATTCTTTATCCCTCCGCTTTTTCCCACTGCGATTTTTTTCTTAGGCTATCCAATCTTGATACGACAGGGAGAAAGTGAAAATGATATTTTCTACAGGTTAATGACCACCGCTGGGGTTGGTCAAATTCACCTAGAAAATCTCTTTCAGGGAAATGAAAGGAAGAATTTTCCCACTATGGTGGCAATGTACAATATCTAATTTCCACATCTGACTGCTTTTGTGCATGACCACTCACAAAATAAGGCAATCTATGAAGCATCCAGTAATACTGAGCGCCTCCTGTCCACAAGGAGCTTATACGCGGATGAAGAAGACTGACAGAGAACAAAATAAATAAGTCAATGTACAATTGAATAAATCTACATACATCCATAATAGCTGATGATGGGTTTTAATAAGCATTACCGAAAAAAATGGATGATGGTTTTCAAATACGGCTAATCTGCACAGATTACCTCGACGGTTACAGGAGGAGAGACAAGAGCTATTAGGTTGTCATGACTGGGCTTGATGAAATATTTTTAAAGTTGAGTTCCTCAACTGGGTTGGCATCTTTGACAAAACACGCAGTCCCATCACTGTTAACAATGCGATGATCCAATCACATAGACAACATAAATAAGACTTTTTTGGGATGGTATTTGTTAAGCACTTCCTCTCTGCCAGGCAGATCACACTAAATCACAATAAATTTAGCTGCAGTTTTTTTTTTAAAAATCAATCTATCTTGGGGTAGATACAAGCTGATTAGGTCGGACCCAGTCCCTGTCCTGTGTAGAGCTCACAGTCTTTACCCCCATTTTCTAGATGAGGTAACTGAGGCCCAGAGAAGTGAAGTGACTTGCCCGAGGTCACACAGCACACAAGTGGCAGAGCCAGGATCAAAACCCAAGTCCTGCTGAATCCCAGGCCTGTTGTGCTCTAGCCACTCGGCCACAATAATTAGGAATGACTTTGTCAATTCAGCACAGCACTATTCTACAAGATGGGTGAGGGAATCAATCAATCAATCGTATTCATTGAGCACTTACTGTGTGCAGAGCACTGAACTAAGCGCTTGGGAAGTACAAGCCGGCAACACACAGAGACGGTCCCTACCCAACAGTGGGCTCACAGTCTAGAAGGGAACAGTAGCTCAGCTGCTGGGGTTTTTTTAATGGCATTTATTAAGCACTTACTATGTGCAAGGCACTTCTTTAATCACCTGTGCCTGGGCAAGTCTTACCTTTTTTAAATTTTTTAATAGTATTTGTTGAGCGCTTACTATGTGCCAGACAATGTTCTAAGCCCTGGGGTAGACATAAGCTAATCAGGTTGGACACAGGCCATATTCCACATGGGGCTCACAGTCTAATTCCCATTTTTTACGGATAAGGGAATCGAAGCACCAAGGAGTTACGCGACTCGCCCGAGGACACACAGCAGACAAGCGGCAGAGCCAGGATTAGAACCCAAGTCCTTCTAACTCTCGGCCCACACGCTATCTGGTAGGCCATGCTGCGTCTATCTCAAATTGCAAGCGGCACATTCTCTGCTCGCAGTGAGGTTACAGATAGAGGCAGAGACAGACATTAAGAAAAATAAATTTCAAATATTCTTTAGATGACTAGATGATATCTAGTATTATTCATAGCAATTAATAATTATGGCATTTGTTAAGCACTTACTATGTGGCAGTAAATACAATAATAATAATGATGATGATGGCATTTATTAAGTGCTTACCATATGCAAAGCACTGTACTAAGCATTATCAGGTTATCCCACGTGGGGCCCTCAGTCTTAATCCCCATTTTACAGAGGAGGGAACTGAGGCACAGAGAGGTGAAGTGACTTGCCCAAAGTCACACAGCTGACAATTGGCGGAGTCGGAATTTGAACCCATGACCTCGGACTCCAAAGCCCGGGCTCTTTCCACTGAGGCACGCTGCTACTAAATATAGTACTACGTGTGAGATGTAGGGAAAGAAGACCACGATGGTCAAAATAAATGCAGTATTTTTAGTGTGAGCACACGAAACAAGACTTTATTTCGTAAAATAAACATTTTCACATGCTAGGATGGCATTAAATGTCTTACATAAAATTCTTTTTTTTGTGACATTTATTAAGCGCTTCCTATGTGCAAAGCACGGTTCTTGTTTAGAATATAAACACTTCCCAATGGGTATCCAGTTCTAGTGTAAAAAAATATGCACAAAAAAATGTGGAGGCTTTGGAGTAAGGTGATGATAAATCACCTGTGAAAAAGACAGGAGGAAGAGTAGGGCATAGAAAAAAAAGAAGGGAGATAAGGAAAGGGAGCAAGGAGGAAAATGAGGATTAAAAGGATGGCCAGGGAATAATAGTCAGCCAGTCAATTGTATGTACTGAGCGCTAACTGGGTGTACAGGATTGTACTAAGCACTTGAGAGTACAATACAACAATAAACAGGCACATTACCTGTCCATAGTGAACTTACAGCCTCGAGGGTAACAATAATGATGGTATTTGTTAAGCACTTCCCAAGTGTCAAGCACTGTTCTAAGCACTGGAGTAGATTTATTCATTCATTCAATCAATCATATTTATTGAGCACTTACTGTGTGCAGAGCACTGTACTAAGCACTTGGGAAGTCCAAGTTGGCAACATATAGAGACGGTCCCTACCCAACAACGGACTCACAGTCTAGAAGAGGGAGACAGACAACAAAACAAAATATGTGGACAGGTGTCAAGTCATCAGAATAAATAGAAGTAAAGCCAGATGGGCGTCTAGCACATCATTAGATACAAGCAAGTTAGGGTGGACACAGTCCCTGTCCCACATTGGGCTCACAGTCTTCATCTCCATTTTCCAGATGAGTTAACTGAGGCACAGAGAAGTGAAGCGACTTGCCCATGGACACACAACAGACAAGTGGCAGAGCTGGGATGAGAACCCAGGTCCTTCAGAGTGGCTCAGTGGAAAGAGCCCGGACTTTGGAGTCAGAGGTCATGGGTTCAAATCCCGGCTCTGCCAATTGTCAGCTGGGTGACCTTGGGCAAGTCACTTCACTTCTCTGGGCCTCAGTTACCTCATCTGGAAAATGGGGATGAAGACTGTGAACCCCCCGTGGGCCAACCCGATCACCTTGTAACCTTCCCCAGCGCTTAGAACAGTGCTTTGCACATAGTAAGCGCTTAATAAATGTTATTATTATTATTATTATTATTATTATTATTCTGAGATCCAGGCCCTGTATCCACTCGTAGTTCAGTGGAAAAAGCCCGGGCTTGGGAATCAGAGGTTATGGGTTCTAATCCCGGCTCCGCCATTTGTCAGATGGGTGGCTCGGGGCAAGTCACTTAACTTCTCTGGGCCTCCGTTACCTCATCTGCAAAATGGGGATTAGGACTGTGAGCCCCATGTGGGACAACCCGATCACCTTGTAACCTCCCCAGCACTTAGAACAGTGCTTTGCACACAGCAAGCACTTAATAAATGCCATTATTATTATTATTATGTGGGACAACCTGATTACCTTGTATCCCCCCAGCGCTTAGAACAGTACTTTGCACATAGTAAGCGCTTAATCGATGCCATTATTATTATATGGGACAACCTGATTACCTTGTATCCCCCCAGCGCTTAAAACAGTGCTTTGCACATAGTAAGCACTTAATAAATGCCATAATTATTATTATTATCATTATTATTATGTGGGACAACCTGATTACCTTGTATCCCCCCGGCGCTTAGAGCAGTGCTTTGCACATAGTAAGCGCTTAATAAATGCCATAATTATTATTATTATTATTATTATTATGTTGGACAACCTGATTCCCCCCAGCGCTTAGAACAGTGCTTTGCACATAGTAAGCACTTAATAAATGCCATCGTCATTATTATTATTACTATTATGTTGGACAACCTGATTACCTTGTATCCCCCCAGCGCTTAGAACAGTGCTGTGCACATAGCAAGCGCTTAATAAATTCCATCATTATTATTATTATTATTATGTGGGACAACCTGATTACCTTCTATCCCCCGGCGCTTAGAACAGTGCTGTGCACATAGTAAGTGCTTAATAAATGCCATTATTATTATTATTATTATTATTATATGGGACAACTTGACTACCTTGTATCCCTCCGGCGCTTAGAACAGCCCTTTGCACATAGTAAGCGCTTAACAAGTGCCACCATTATTGTTATTATTATTATTATTATTATTATTATTATTCCACGCTGCACTTGGGAGTATGCGATATGACAGAGAGGTTACACATGACACCTGCTCACAAGGAGCTTCCAGTTTAGAGGGGAAGACAGACATTAAAATAAATTACAGATAAGGGAAACGGCAAAGGATTTGAATGGTTTGAAACCCCTACCCCTTTGGGGGGATACTTGTCTGCCATGGCTATCTGCCACTCCCCCCTCTAGACGGTGAGCCCGTTGTTGGGTAGGGACCGTCTCTCTATGTTGCCGACTTGTACTTGCCAAGCGCTTAGTACAGTGCTCTGCACACAGTAAGCACTCAATGAATACGACTGAATGAATGAATGAATCAACACTGCTACTGCCTCCCCAACTGACCCTGTTTTAGCTTGGTGATTCATTCATTCATATTTATTGAGCGCTTATTGTGTGCAGAACACTGTCCTAAGCGCTTGGGAAATACAAGTCGGCAACATATAGAGACGGTCCCGACCCAACAACGGGCTCACAGCCCAGAAGAGTGGGAGACAGACAACAAAACAAAGCACGGAGACAGGTGTCGAAGTCGCCAGAACAAACAGAATTAAAGCTATATGCACATCGTTAACAAAATAAATAGAACAACAATAACAATAATAATGACATTTATTAAGCGCTTACTATGTGCAAAGCACCGTTCTAAGTGCTGGGGAGGTTACAAGGTGATCAGGTTGTCCCACGGGGGGCTCCCAGTCTTCATCCCCATTTTCCAGATAAGGTCACTGAGGCCCAGAGAAGTGAAGTGACTTGCCCAAAGTCACCCAGCTGACAGTTGGCGGAGCCGGGATTTGAACCCATGACCTCTGACTCCAAAGCCTGGGCTCTTTCCGCTGAGCCACGCTGCTTCTCTTAATGTAAATTAAGAGAATTAAGAATCTCTTAACTCTCAATAGTAAACATGTACAAGTAAAATAAACGACGGCAGCCTCGGTCAGGAAGAGTCATTTGAGCCAGGCAGCTGCTGAACCTCTAGTTTGTCTGTTTTGTGGTACTTGTTGAGTGCTTACTTACTATGTGTCAAGCACTGTTCCAAGACATAGGTCTTAAATTGGAGGGAGAACAGGGATCGAGTCCCCATTTTACAGTCGAAGGAACCGAGGCCCAGAGCCGTGAAGTGACTTGACCAAGGTCGCATGGCAAACAGCGGGCGGAGTGGGATTAGAACCCAGGTCCTCTGACCCCCAAGCTTGTGTTTTTTCCACTAGGCCCCGCTCCTTCTGAGGTCTGCCTCGTCTGGCCCCACGTGACGGTGGTGCGACCGGCCCAGAGCGAGGCCATTCTAGCTTCAAGTGTGGAAATGCGAGTTCTTGATATTGCTCAGAACGAAAGGATCGGGCCAAGTCAGAAACTCCCATCGTGAACCAGCTGGCCATGGCAGGGATGATGGCTCCTGGATTTAGTACCGAAGAGTGACGGAGGGGATGGAAGTGCGAAGACAAAGGAGCCAGAGAAAGAAGAGGGGAAGTAAGAGGTGGAAGAGAGCTAAGCAGTCGCCTTATTATCATTATCATCATTTTTTTAACTGTAATTGTTCAGCACTTACTACTTGTCAGGCATGCTGGGATGCAGCGTGGCTCGGTGGAAAGAGCCCGGGCTTTGGAGGCAGAGGTCAGGGGTTCAAATCCCGGCTCCGCCACTTGTCAGCTGGGTGACTTTGGGCAAGCCACTTCACTTCTCTGGGCCTCAGCTCCCTCAACTGTAAAATGGGGATGAAAAGTGTGAGCCCCCCGTGGGCCAACCTGATCACCTACCTCCCCGGCACTTAGAACGGTACTTGGCACATAGTAAGTGCTTAATAAACGCCATTATTATGATGATGATTATTCTCTGGGCCTCAGTTACCTCATTTGTAAAATGGGGATGAAAAGTGTGAGCCCCCCCGTGGGCCAATCTGATCACCTTGTAACCTCCCCAGCGCTTAGAACGGTGCTTTGTACATAGTAAGCGCTTAACAAATACCATCGTTATTATTATTATCATTTTTAATTGTAATTGTTCAGCACTTTCTACTTGTCAGGCACTGTACTAAGGGCTGGGGTGCAGCGTGGCTCGGTGGAAAGAGCCCGGGCTTTGGAGTCGGAGGTCAGGGGTTCAAATCCTGCCTCCGCCAATTTCCAGCTGGGTGACTTTGGGCCAGTCACTTCACTTCTCTGTGCCTCAATTACCTCATCTGTAAAATGGGGATTAAGACTGTGAGCCCCCTTGTAACCACCCCAGCGCTTAGAACAGTGCTTTGCACATAGTCAGCACTTATTAAATGCCATCGTTATTATTATTATGATGATTATTACTTCAATTCTCTGTGCCTCAGTTCCCTCATCTGGAAAATGGGGAGGAAGACTGTTTTTTTATTTTATTTGTGCATATAAACGATCTGGCCTCCTACTTCATTAACAAAATTAAATCCATCAGGTCTGACCTCCCCAAAGTCTCTTCCCCCCTTTCTCCAACCCCCCGGCTCTCAACACTCTCTGCTACTCTCCCATCCTTCCCAGCGGTATCCTCAGAGGACCTCTCCTCCCTCCTCTCAAGTGCTACTCCAGCCACCTGTGCTTCTGACCCCATTCCCTCTCATCTTATGAAATCTCTCACTCCATCCCTTCTCCCCTCCTTAACTTCCATCTTCAACCGCTCACTCTCCACTGGTTCCTTCCCCTCTGCCTTCAAACATGCCCATGTCTCTCCCATCCTAAAAAAACCCTCACTTGACCCCACCTCACCTTCTAGTTATCATCCCATATCCCTCCTACCATTCCTTTCCAAACTCCTTGAACGAGTTGTCTACACGCGCTGCCTAGAATTCCTCAACAACAACTCTCTCCTCGACCCCCTCCACTCTGGCTTCCGTCCCCTTCATTCCACGGAAACTGCGCTCTCAAAGGTCACCAATGACCTCCTGCTTGCCAAATCCAACGGCTCATACTCTGTCCTAATCCTCCTCGACCTCTCAGCTGCCTTTGACACTGTGGACCACCCCCTTCTCCTCAACACGTTATCTGACCTTGGCTTCACAGACTCCGTCCTCTCCTGGTTCTCCTCTTATCTCTCCGGTCGTTCTTTCTCAGTCTCTTTTGCAGGCTCCTCCTCCCCCTCCCATCCTCTTACTGTGGGGGTTCCCCAAGGTTCAGTGCTTGGTCCCCTTCTGTTCTCAATCTACACTCACTCCCTTGGTGACCTCATTCGCTCGCACGGCTTCAACTATCATCTCTACGCTGATGACACCCAGATCTACATCTCTGCCCCTGCTCTCTCCCCCTCCCTCCAGGCTCGCATCTCCTCCTGCCTTCAGGACATCTCCATCTGGATGTCCGCCCGCCACCTAAAGCTCAACATGTCGAAGACTGAGCTCCTTGTCTTCCCTCCCAAACCTTGTCCTCTCCCTGACTTTCCCATCTCTGTTGACGGCACTACCATCCTTCCCGTCTCACAAGCCCGCAACCTTGGTGTCATCCTCGACTCCGCTCTCTCATTCACCCCTCACATCCAAGCCGTCACCAAAACCTGCCGGTCTCAGCTCCGCAACATTGCCAAGATCCGCCCTTTCCTCTCCATCCAAACCGCTACCCTGCTAATTCAAGCTCTCATCCTATCCCGTCTGGACTACTGCACTAGCCTTCTCTCTGATCTCCCATCCTCGTGTCTCTCTCCACTTCAATCCATACTTCATGCTGCTGCCCGGATTATCTTTGTCCAGAAACGCTCTGGACATATTACTCCCCTCCTCAAAAACCTCCAATGGCTACCGATCAATCTGCGCATCAGGCAGAAACTCCTCACCCTGGGCTTCAAGGCTGTCCATCACCTCGCCCCCTCCTACCTCACCTCCCTTCTCTCCTTCTACTGCCCAGCCCGCACCCTCCGCTCCTCCACCACTAATCTCCTCACTGTACCTCGCTCTCGCCTGTCCCGCCATCGACCCCCGGCCCACGTCATCCCCCGGGCCTGGAATGCCCTCCCTCTGCCCATCCGCCAAGCTAGCTCTCTTCCTCCCTTCAAGGCCCTGCTGAGAGCTCACCTCCTCCAGGAGGCCTTCCCAGACTGAGCCCCTTCTTTCCTCTCCCCCTCGTCCCCCTCTCCATCCCCCCGTCTTACCTCCTTCCCTTCCCCACAGCACCTGTATATATGTATATATGGTTGTACATATTTATTACTCTATTTATTCATTCATTTATTTATTTTACTTGTACATTTCTATCCTACTTATTTTATTTTGTTGGTATGTTTGGTTCTGTTCTCTGTCTCCCCCTTTTAGACTGTGAGCCCACTGTTGGGTAGGGACTGTCTCTATGTGATGCCAATTTGTACTTCCCAAGCGCTTAGTACAGTGCTCTGCACATAGTAAGCGCTCAATAAATACGATTGATTGATTGATATTTATTCTATTGATTTTATTTTGTTAATATGTTTTGTTTTGTTGTCCGTCTCCCCTTTCTAGACTGTGAGCCCACGGTTGGGTAGGGACCGTCTCTCGATGTTGCCAACTTGGACTTCCCAAGCGCTTAGTACAGTGCTCTGCACACAGGAAGCGCTCAATAAATACGAATGAATGAACGAATGAATGAGCCCCACGTGGGACAACCTGCTCACCTTAGAACAGTGCTTGGCACGTAGTAAGCGCTTAATAAATGCCATCATTATTGCCATTAGGAACCTTCCCGGCGCTTAGCACAGTGCTTGGCCCGTAGTAAGCGCTTAATAGATATTATTATTATTATTATAATAAATTATTCTTCCCCGCCCAGTGCCCCATGGGGCTGCAGCCCCCGCCCCGCCCCGGCCCGGCCCGGCCCTCCCGGCCCCCAGCCCCCGGGGGTCCGCCGCTCCTTTACCTGCCGCCCGCCCTGGGCCGCGGGCTCCGGGGGGTAGGGACCGTCTGTCTCTCTGTCTGTCTGTCTGTCTGTCTGTCTGTCTGTCTGTCTAGGTTTCCGACTCGTACTTCCCCAGCCAGCGCTTAGTGCAGTGCTGTGCCCACAGGAAGCGCTCAGTCCATCCGCCTGAATGAAGGACTGAATGGACTGAGCGCCCCGCGAGCTCTGTCCTGCCCCGTGGGGCGGCCCGGCTCAATGCGGCGGCGGAGGCGGGGGATTCGCCGCTCCTCCTCCTCCTCCTTCCCCCTCTCCTCCCTCCTCACCTCCTCCTCCCTCCTCACCTCCCTCCTCCCTCCTCCCCTTCCCCCTCCTTCCTCCTCCCCTCGCTCCTTCTCCCCCTCACCTCCCTCCTCTCTCCTCCCTCCTCCCCTTCGCCCTCCTCCCCCTCACCTCCCTCCTCCTCCTCCTCTTCTCCCTCCTCCCCCTCCTCCCCTCCGTCCCCCTCCCCTCCTTCCCCCTCCTTCCCCCTCCTCATCCCCTTCCCCCTCCTCCCCCTCACCTGCCTCCTCCCCCTCACCTGCCTCCTCCTCCTTCACCCTCCTCCCCTTCCTTCTTCAATCGTATTTATTGAGTGCTTACTGTGTGCAAAGCACTGGACTAAGCGCTTGGGAAGTCCAAGTTGGCAACGTATAGAGACGGTCCCTACCCAACCGTGGGCTCACCTCCTCCTCCTGCTCTCCTTCCCCCTCTGCTCCCTCCTCCTCCCCCTCCTCGTCCTCCTCCACTCCTCCCCCTGCTCCCCTCCCTCCACCTCCCCCTCCCCTCCCTCCTCCTCTTCCCCCTCCTCCCCTTCTTCCTCCTCCTTCACTCCTCCCCCTCCTACCTCCCTCCTCCTCCTCTCCTTCCCCCTCCTCTCCTTCCCCCTCCTCCCCTTCCCCCTCCTCCCCTTCCCCCTCCTCTCCTTCCCTCTCCTCCCCTCCTCTCCTTCCCCCTCCTCCCCTTCCCCCTCCTCTCCTTCCCCCTCCTCCCCGCCCTCCTCCTCCCTTTCCCCCTCCTCCCCCTCACCTCCCTCCTCCTCTTCCCCCTCCTCCCCTTCTTCTTCCTACTTCACGCCTCTCCTTTTATTCATTCATTCATTCAATCGTATTTATTGAGCACTTACTGTGTGCAGAGCGCCGTACTAAGCAAGTTGGCCACATATAGAGACGGTCCCTACCCAACAGTGGGCTCCTTCCCCCTCCTCCCCTCCTCACCTCCCTCCTCCCCTCGCTCCTCCTCCCCCACACCTCCCTCCTCCCTCCTCATTCATTCATTCATTCAATCGTATTTAGTGAGCGCTTACTGTGTGCAGAGCACTGGACTGAGCGCTTGGGAAGTACAAAAAGTATAGAGAAGCTGCGTGGCTCAGTGGAAAGAGCGTGGGCTTTGGAGTCCGAGGTCATGGGTTCAATTTCCGACTCCGCCACTTGTCAGCTGTGTGACTTTGGGCGAGTCACTTCACGTCTCTGGGCCTCAGTGACCTCATCTGGAAAATGGGGAATAAGACTGGGAGCCCCACGTGGGACAACTTGATCACCTTATATTCCCCCCAGCGCCTAGAACAGTGCTTTGCACATAGTAAGCGATTAACAAATGCCATTATTCTTATTATTATTATTACCTCATCTGTAAAATGGGGATTAAGACTGTGAGCCCCACATGGGACAATGTGATCACCCTGTATCCCCCCAGGGCTTAGAACAGTGCTTTGTACATAGTAACTGCTTAATAAATGCCATTATTATTATTATTATTACAAGTCAGCAACAGATAGAGATGGTCCCTACCCAACCGTGGGCTCACAGTCTCCCACATGGGGCTCAGTGTTAATCCCCATTTTACAGATGAGGTAATAATAATAATAATAATAATAATAATGGCATTCTGAAGCGCTTACTATGTGCAAAGCACTGTTCTAGGCGCTGGGGGGGAATACAAGGTAATCAAGTTGTCCCACGTGGGGCTCTCAGTCTTATTTCCCATTTTCCAGATGAGGTCACTGAGGCCCAGAGAAGTGAAGTGACTGTCCCCGTGCCTCGCGGCGGAGGCTCCGCCCAGCGGGGGCGGGGCGAGAGGGATTCATTAATTCCTTCGATCGTACTCATTGAGCGCTTCCAGTGTGCAGAGCACTGTACTAAGCTCCTGGGAAGTATAAGTTGGCAAAATATAGAGACGGTGCCTACCCAACAACGGGCTCACCGTCTAGAAGGGAGAGACAGACAACAAAACAAAACATTGCCAAGATCCGCCCTTTCCTCTCCATCCATACCGCTACCCTGCTCGTTCAAGCTCTCATCCTATCCCGTCTGGACTACTGCATCAGCCTTCTCTCTGATCTCCCATCCTCGTGTCTCTCCCCACTTCAATCCATACTTCATGCCGCTGCCCAGACTGTCTTTGTCCAGAAACGCTCTGGGCATGTTACTCCCCTCCTCAAAAATCTCCAGTGGCTACCAATCAATCTGCGCATCAGGCAGAAACTCCTCACCTTGGGCTTCAAGGCTGTCCATCACCTCGCCCTCTCCTACCTCACCTCCCTTCTCTCCTTCTCCAGCCCAGCCCGCACCCTCCGCTCCTCTGCCGCTAATCCCCTCACCGTGCCTCGTTCTCGCCTGTCCCGCCATCGACCCCCGGCCCACGTCCTCCCCCTGGCCTGGAATGCCCTCCCTCTGCCCATCCGCCAAGCTAGCTCTCTTCCTCCCTTCAAGGCCCTACTGAGAGCTCACCTCCTCCAGGAGGCCTTCCCAGACTGAGCCGCCTCCTTCCTCTCCCCCTCGTCCCCCTCTCCATCCCCCCATTTTACCTCCTTCCCTTCCCCACAGCACCTGTATATATGTATATATGTTTGTACATATTTATTACTCTATTTATTTATTTATTTATTTATTTATTTATTTATTTATTTATTTTACTTGTACATATCTATTCTATTTATTTTATTTTGTTAGTATGTTTGGTTTTGTTCTCTGTCTCCCCCTTTTTAGACCGTGAGCCCACTGCTGGGTAGGGACTGCCTCTATATGTTGCCAACTTGTACTTCCCAAGGGCTTAGTACAGTGCTCTGCACACAGTAAGCTCTCAATAAATACGATTGATTGATTGAGCGCTTCCTTTCATTTATTCCTTCAATCGTATTTATTGAGCGCTTCCAGTGTGCACAGCACTGTACTAAGCACCTGGGAAGTATTCATTCATTCATTCATTCAATCGTATTTATTGAGCGCTTACTGTGTGCAGAGCACTGTACTAAGCGCTTGGGAAGTACAAGTTGGCAACATATAGAGACGGGCCCTACCCAACAGTGGGCTCACAGTCTAGAAGGGGGTGACAGGTAACAAAACAAAACATATTAACAAAATGAAATAAATAGAATAAATATGTACAAATAAAATAAATAAATAGAGTAATAAATCCGTACAAACATATATACATACATACAGGTGCTGTGGGGAGGGGAAGGAGGTAAGGTGGGAGGGATGGGGGGGGGAGGAGGGGGAGAGGAAGGAGGGGGCTAATTGGGCTGGACACAGATCTTATCCCACATAGGGTTTACAGTCTTAATCCCTATTTCACAGATGAGGTAACTGAGGTCCAGAGTAGTCAAGTGACTTGCCTAAAGTCACACAGCAGGCAAGTGGAGGAGAACCCAGGTCGTTCAGACTCCCAGGCCCGAGCTGTACCCTCTGGGCCACGTCAGGTTGTAATACTAGTAATAGTATTTATTAATGGCCTCTACTCATCCTAATCCTCCTCGACTTCTCAGCTGCCTTCGACCCTGTGGACCACCACCCCCTTCTCCTGGAAGCACTATCCAACCTCGGCTTCACCGACTCTGTCCTCCCCTGGCTCTCTTCTTATCAATCAATCAATCGTATTTATTGAGCCCTTACTGTGTGCAGAGCACAGTCTAGAAGTGGGGGGACAGACAACAAAACAAAACATTCATTCATTCAATCATTTATTTAGCACTTCCTTTCATTCATTCATTCCATCGTATTTGAGCGCTTACTGTGTGCAGAGACTGTACTAAGCGCTTGGGAAGTCCAAGTTGGCAACATCTAGAGACGGTCCCTACCCAACAGCGGGCTCACAGTCTAGAGGGGAGAGACACACAACAGAACATTCATTCAATCGTATTTATTGAGCGCTTATTGTGTGCATAGACTGTACTAAGCACTTGGGAAGTCCAAGTTGGCGACAGATAGAGCCGGTCCCTACCCAACACCGGGGTCACAGTCTAGAAGGGGGAGACGGATAACAAAACAAAACAAAACATTGATTCTTTCAATCGTATTTATTGAGCGCTTACTGTGTGCGGAGCACTGTACTAAGCGCCTGGGAAGTATTCATTCATTCATTCAGTCGTTTTTATTGAGCGCTTCCTGTGTGCAGAGACTGTACTAAGCGCTTGGGAATTCCAAGTTGGCAACATAGAGAGATGGTCCCTACCCAACACTGGGCTCACAGTCTAGAACGGGGTGGGGGGGCGGGGGACGGACAGACAACAAAGCAAAACATTCATTCATTCAATCGTATTTATTGAGCACTTACTGAGTGCAGAGCACTGTACTAAGCGCTTGGGAAGTATAAGTTGGCAACATCTAGAGACAGTCCCTACCCAACACCGGGCTCACAGTCTAGAAGGGAGAGACACACCACAAAACAAAACATTCATTTGTTCAATCGTATTTATTGAGCGCTTCCAGTGTGCAGAGCGCTATACTAAGCGCTTGGGAAGTCCAAGTTGGCAACATCTAGAGACGGTCCCTACCCAACACCGGGCTCACAGTCTAGAAGGGGGGGGACAGACAACAAACAAAACATTCATTCATTCAATCGTATTTATTGAGTGCTGTGTGCAGGGTAATGTACTAACGGCTTGGGAAGTATAAGTTGGCAACATAGAGAGACGGTCCCTACCCAACAACGGGCTCACATGGGCTGGGCTAGCCAAAGGAGGCGGTGCTAGCCGCGTGGTTCAGTGGAAAGAGCCCCGGCTTGAGAGTCAGAGGTTATGGGTTCAAATCCTCCCTCGGCCCCTTTTTTTTTGGATGGCATTTGTTAAGCGCTTACTATGTGCAAAGCACTGTTCGAAGCCCTAGGGAGGTTACTAGGTGATCAAGGTTGTCCCACGGGGGGCTCACGGTCTTCATCCCCATTTTACAGATGAGATAATAATAACAATTATGGCATTTGTTAAGCGCTTACTATGTGCCAAGCACTGTTCTAAACGCTGGGGTGGTTACAAGGTGATCAGGTTGTTCCACGGGAGGGCTCACAGTCTTCATCCCCATTTTACAGATGAGGTAATACTACTACTAATAATAATAATGGCATTTGTTAAGCGCTTACTATGTGCCGAGCACTGTTCTAAGCGCTGGGGAGGTTACAAGGTGATCAGGTTGTCCCACGGGGGGGTTCACAGTCTTCATCCCCATTTTACAGATGAGGTAATATAATAATAATGGCATTTGTTAAGAGCTTACTACCCAGCGCTTAGAACAGTGCTTTGCACATAGTAAGCACTTAATAAATGCCATTATTATTATTATGTGCAAAGCACTGTTCTAAGCGCTGGGGAGGTTAGAAGGTGATGAAGGTTGTACCCCGGGGGGCTCACAGTCTTCATCCCCATTTTACAGATGAGGTAATAATAATAATAATAATGATAATAATAATGGCATTTGTTAAGCGCTTACTATGTGCAAAGCACTGTTTAAGCGCTGGGGAGGTTACCAGATGATCAGGTTGTCCCACGGGGGGCTCACAGTCTTCATCCCCATTTTCCAAATGAGGTAACTGAGGCACAGAGATGGTAAGTAATAATAATGATAATGATGGCATTTATTAAGTACTTACTATATGCAAAGCACTGTTCTAAGCGCTGGGGAGGTTACCACGTGATCCAGTTGTCCCACGGGAGGGCTCAGTCTTCATCCCCATTTTCAAGATGAGGGAACTGAGGCACAGAGTAGCAGCGTGGCTCAGAGGAAAGAGTCCGGGCTTGGGAGTCAGAGGTCATGGGTTCTAATCCTGCCTCCGGCAATGGTCAGCTGGGTGACTTTGGGCAAGTCACTTCACTTCTCCGGGCCTCAGTTCCCTCATCTGGAAAATGGGGATGAAGACTGGGAGCCCCCCGTGGGACAACTGGATCACCTTGTAGCCTCCTCAGGGCTTAGAACATAGTAAGCGCTTAATAAATGCCATCATTATTATTCTATCTATCATGAGAAGCAGCGGGGTCAGTGGAAAGAGCCTGGGCCTGGGAGTCTGAGGTCGTGGGTTCTAATCCCGACTCCACTGCTTGTCAGCTGGGTGACTTTGGGCAATCATGTATTTATTACTCTATTTATGTATTTTATTTGTACGTATTTATTCTATTTATTTTATTTTGTTAATATGTTTTGTTTTGTGGTCTGTCTCCCCCTTCTAGACTGTGAGCCCGCTGTTGGGTAGGGACCGTCTCTATCTGTTGCCAACTTGGACTTCCCAAGCGCTTAGTACAGGGCTCTGCACACAGTAAGCGCTCAATAAATACGATTGAATGAATGAATGAATGAATTAAAAAATCGAATAAATATGTACCAGCAAAATAAATACAAAAATAGAGGAATAAATATGTACAAACATATACATATAATAATGATATGTTAAGCGCTTACTATGTGCAAGTGAGAGCAGGTATTTTATCTCAAATTCTGGGGCCCATTATTGACTTTTTGTGGGGGTATTTATTAGATGTTATGTCAGGGCACTGAACTGATCACTAGGCTACTTACAAGATAGTCAGGTTGGACACAATCTACATCCCACATGGGGCCCACAGTAATAATAATAATAATAATAATACCATTTGGTAGGCACTTCCGATGTGCCAAGCACTGTTCTAAGCACTGGGGGGGTATATAAGTAGAGAAGCAGCGTGGCTCAGTGGAAAGAGCCCGGGCTTTGGAGTCAGAGGTCATGGGTTCAAATCCCAACTCTGCCATTTATCAGCTGTGTGACCTTGGGCAAGTTACTTCACTTCTCTGGGCCTCAGTTCCCTCATCGGGAAAATGGGGATGAAGACTGTGAACCCCACGGGGGACAACCTGATCACCTTGTAAACTCCCCAGCGCTTTGAACAGTGCTTTGCACATAGTAAGTGCTTAATAAATGCCATTATTATTATTATTATTATTATTATTATAAGTAGGTAATCAGGTTGTCCCACGTAGCTCTCACGGGCTTCATCCCCATTTTCCAGATGAGGGAACTAAGGCTCAGAGAAGCGAAGTGACTTGCCCAAGGTCACACAGCAGACCTGTGGCAGAGCCGGGATTTGAGCCCACGACCTCTGACTCCCGAGCCCGGGCTCTTTCCACTGAGCCCTGCGGCTTCTCTGATTCATTAATTATTCATTCATTAAGTATTAATCCTCATTTTACAGAGAAGGGAACTGAGTCACAGAGAAGCAAAATGACTCTCGCAAGGTCACGCGACCGGCGGTGGCAGAGTTGGAATTAAGACCCAAGTTCTTTCCTCCAGCCTCAGTCAGTCAGTCGGTTGACAAGTATAAAGGTCCTGGGCCTGAGAATCCTAATCCTGGCCCCGCCACTTGGCTACAGTGTGACCTTGGGCTAAGTGCTCAGTACAGTGCTCTGCACACAGTGAGCGCTCAATAACTATGATTGAATGACAGTCACATAACATCCCTGGAAGCACTCAGCCCGTTGTTGGGCAGGGACCGTCTCTATATGTTGCTGATTTGGACTTCCCACATGCTTAGTACAGTGCTCTGTGCTCTGTAAGTGCTCAATAAATACGACTGACTGACCAAATAACAAGTGTTGACTTTTTCCAATATTTCCTAGTGAAAGCTCACCTCCTCCAAGAGGCCTTCCCAAACTGAGCCCCCGTTCCCTCCCTTCCTTCCCCTCCCCACAGCCCTGTATATATGTTTGTACAGATTTATTACTCTATTTATTTTACTTGTCCATATTGTACTATTCTATTTATTTTGGTAATGATGTGCATTTAGCTTTACTTCTATTTATTCTGATGACTTGACACCTGTCTGCGTGTTTTGTTTTGTTGTCCGTCTCCCCCTTCTAGCTGGTGAGCCTGCCATTGCGTAGGTACATCTCTACATGTTCATTCACTCGTTCGTTCGATCATACTTATTGAGCGCTTACTGTGTGCCGAGCACTGGACTAAGCGCTTGGGAAGTACAAGTTGGCGACCTATAGAGACAGTCCCTACCCGACAACGGGTTCACAGTCTAGAAGGGGGAGACAGACAGTTGAGTGCTTACTGTGTGCAGAGCATTGTATTAAGTGCTTGGAAAGTACAATTCAGCAATAAAAAGAGACAATCCCTGCCCACACTGGGCTTACAGTCAAAACACGTAAACAGGCATCAGTTATAGAATTATAGATATAGACACATCAAAACAAGTAAACAGGCATCAATATATATAAATAGAATTATAGATATATACATATATACTATAGTATATATACTATACTATATACACTATAAACTATACTATATATACTATACTATATGTACTATATACTATATATAGTGGGGCAGGGAGAGGCAGGGGAGAGCAAGGGGAGTGAGTCGAGGTGATGTGGAAGGGAAGGGGAGCCAACTTGTCCTTCCCAAGCGCTTAGTACAGTGCTCTGCATCCGGTAAGTGCTCAATAAATACGACTGAATGAATGAATTTTGTTAACGATCTGCATCTAGTTTTAATTCTATTTGTTCTGACAACTTGACACCTGTCCGCGTGTTTTGTTTTATTGTCTTGTCTCCCCCTTCTAGCCGGTGAGCCCGTTGTTGGGTAGGTACGTCTCTATATGTTGCCAACTTGGACTTCCCAAGCACTTAGTACAGTGTTCTGCACACAGTAAGCACTCAATAAATACCATTGAATGAATGAATTTTGTTAACGATCTGCATCTAGCTTTAATTCTATTTGTTCTGATGACTTGACACCAGCCCGCGTGTTTTGTTTTGTTGTCCGTCCCCCCTGTTCTAGACTGTGAGCCTGTTGTTGGGTAGGGACCCTCTCTCTATGTTGCCAACTTGTACTTCCCAAGCGCTTAGTACAGTGCTCTGCCCATGGTAAGCGCTCAGTAAATGATTGAATGAATGAATGTTTTGTTTTGTTGTGTGTCTCTCCCTTCTAGCCAGTGAGCCCGTTGTCGGGTAGGGACTGTCTCTCTATGTTGCCAACGTGCACTTCCCAAGTGCTTAGTACAGTGCTCTGCCCACAGTAAGCGCTCAGTAAATACGACTGAATGAATGACTGGGCAGGGATGACACGCAAATTCGTGAAGCGTTCCATATTTTTCTACTAATTTTCCTTGTCCATATTTACTGTTCTAGTGATTTTGTTAACGATGTGTATCTAGCTTTACTTCTATCTGTTCTGTCGACTTGACACCTGTCCACATGTTTTGTTTTGTTGTCTGTCTCCCCCTCCTAATAATAATAATAATGATTGTTGGGTAGGGACCGTCTCTATAGGTTGCCAACTTGTGCTTCCCAAGCGCTTAGTACAGTGCTCTGTCCACAGTAAGTGCTCAATAAATACGATTGAGTGAATGAATAATGATGGCATTTCTTGAGTGCTTACTATGTGCAAAGCACTGTTCAAAGCGCGGTTCGAGACTGTGAGCCCCTTGTTGGGTAGGGACCGTGGCCAACTTGCACTTCCCAAGCGCTTAGTACAGTGCTCTGCATACAGTAATTGGTCAATAAATGCGATTGCATGACTGACTGACTGAATGACTGAATGACTGATGGAATGAATTAATGAATGACTGTCTGAATGACGACTGACTGAATGAATGACTGAATGACTGAATGAATGACTGGCTGAATGAATGCCTGGCTGACTGAATGACTGGCTGACTGACTGAATGACTGGCTGACTGACTGAATTATTGAATGAATGAATGAATGACTGGCTGACTGACTGACCGACTGAATGACTGACTGACGGTATGAATGAATGGCTGGCTGAATGACTGACTGAATGAATGACTATCTGAATGACTGACTGACTGAATGAATGAACGACTGGCTGACTGAATGACTGACTGACTGAATGAATGAATGATCGACCGAATGAACGAACGAACGACCGAATGAATGAATGAATGAACGAATGAATGAATGACCGAATGAACGAACGAATGACCGAGCACCATCTCCCGCCCCCTCCGCTCCGCCCTCTCCCGTTAGGCCTCGTGCTCCGGCGACCGAGCCGCCTGCGTGTAGAGTGACTCGCCCCTCGACCAATCAGCTGTACCCGGCGCGGCCCGGGAGCGACGTGATTGGGCGCTGGAGAATCTAGGACCCGGCCCCTCGGCGGACGCGGATTGCCACAGAGTCGGCGAGGCCTCCAACGGCCTAGAAGGGCCCCACAAGGCGGCGCTTCCGGTCGCGCTGGGCCGCGTTTTCCGCCGCCGGGAGACCGTTGAGTAGGGCGCGGCATCTTTCTTGGTGGGGCGGGCTGGTTTTCGGGGGCCTGAGGTAAGCGAGGCACAGACAATAATAATATCAATAATAGTAGTCATCATCATCACAACAACAATAATGTTGGTATTTATTAAGCGCATACTATGTGCAAAGCACTGTTCTAAGCGCTGGGGAGGTTACCAGGTGAACAGGTTGTCCCCCGGGTGGCTCACAGCCTTCATCCCCATTTTACAGATGAGGGAACTGAGGCACAGGGAATAATAATAATAATGATAATAATAATATTGGCATTTATTAAGCGCTTACTATGCACAGAGCACTGTTCTAAGCGCTGGGGAGGTTACCAGGTGATCAGGTTGTCCCCCGGGGGGCTCACAGCCTTCACCCCCATTTTACAGATGAGGGAACTGAGGCCCAGAGTATAATAATAATAATAGTGGCACTTATTTAGCGCTTACTATGTGCAAAGCACTGTTCTAAGCGCTGGGGAGGTTACCAGGTGATCAGGTTGGCCCACGTGTTCATCCCCGTTTTAGAGATGAGGTCACTGAGGCACAGAGACTAATAATAATAATGTTGGTATTTCCTAAGCACTTACTATGTGTCAAGCACTGTTCTAAGCGCTGGGGAGGTGATCAGGTTGTCCCACGGGGGGCTCACAGTCTTCCTCTTCATCTTCCAGATGAGGGAACTGAGGTACAGAGAATAATAGTAATAATAATGATGGCATCTATTAAGCGCTTACTATGTGCAAAGCGCTGTTCTAAGTGCTGGGGAGGTTACTAGGTGATCAGGTTGGCCCACGGGGGGCTCACAGTCTTCATCCACATTTTACAGATGAGGGATGTGAGGCACAGAGAACAATAATAATAATAATAATAATAATAATAATAATTCATTCAATCATATTTATTGAGCACTTACTGTGTGCAGAGCACTGTACTAAGCGCTTGGGAAGTACAAGTTGGCAACATATAGAGACGGTCCCTACCCAACAGTGGGCTCACAATCTAGAAGACTAAATAATGGCATTTATTAAGCGCTTACTATGTGCAAAGCAATGTTCTAAGTGCTGGGGAGGTTGCAAGGTGATCAGGTTGGCCCACGGGGGACTCACAGTCTTCATCCCCATTGTCCAGATGAGGTCACTGAGACGCAGAGAAGTGAAGTGACTTGCCCAAAGTCACACAGCTGACAATTGGCGGAGCCGGGATTTGAACCCACAACCTCCGACTCCCAAGCCCGGGCTCTGTCCACTGAGCCACGCCGTTCAAATCTGTAAATAATAATAATGATGGTATTTGTTGAGCACCTACTATGAGGCAAGCACTGGGGTTGGACACGGGTCTTGGTCCCATATGGTATTGACAGTCGAATAATAATGATAATCAATCAATCAATCGTATTTATTGAGTGCTTACTGTGTGCAGAGCACTGTACTAAGCGCTTGGGAAGTCCAAATTGGCAACATATAGAGACGATCCCTACCCAGCAGCGGGCTCACAGTCTAGAAGGGGGAGACAGAGAACAAAACATTTTAACAAAATAAAAGAAAAGAAAAGAATAATGATGGTATTTGTTAAGCGCTTCCTATGTGCCAAGCACTGTTCTAAGCGCTGGGGTAATAATAATAATAATAATAATAGCATTTATTAAGCGCTTACTATGTGTAAAGCACTGTTCTAAGTGCTGGGGAGGTTAACAAGGTGATCATGTTGTCCCACGGGGGGCTCCCAGTCTTCATCCCCATTTTACAGATGAGGTCACTGAGGCCCAGAGAAGTGAAGTGACTTGCCCGAAGTCACACAGCTGATAAGTGGCAGAGCTGGGATTTGAACCCATGACCTCTGACTCCAAAGCCTGGGCTCTTTCCACTGAGCTATGCTGCTTCTCATTATTATCATTATTAATGATAATAATAACAGTGGCATCTATTAAGCACTTACTATGTGCCAAGCCCTGTTGTAAGCGGTGGGGAGGTTACAAGGTGATCAGGTTGGCCCACGGGGGGGTGCTCACAGTCTTCATCCCCATTTTACAGATGAGGGAACTGAGGCATTCATTCATTCAGTCGTATTTATTGAGCGCTTACTGTGTGCAGAGCACTGTACTAAGCGCTTGGGAAGTACAATTTGGCAACATATAAAGATGGTCCCTATCCAACAGTGGGCTCACGGTCTAGAAAGAGAGAAGCAGAAGCAGCATAGCTCAGTGGAAAAAGCCCAGGCTTTGGAGTCCGAGGTCATGGGTTCAAATCCCCACTCCGCCACTTGTCAGCTGTGTGACTTTGGGCAAGTCACTTCACTTCTCTGGGCCTCAGTTCCCTCATCTGGAAAATGGGGATGAAAACTGGGAGCGCCCCATGGGACAACCTGATCACCTTGTAACCACCCCAGCGCTTAGAGCAGTGCTTGGCACAGAGTAAGCGCTTAATAAATGCCATTATATATATATAAAAAAAGTGAAGTGACTTGTCCAAAGTCACCCAGTTGACAAGCGGTGGAGTCGGGATTCAAACCCGTGACCTCCGACTCCCAAGCCTGGGCTCTTTCCACTGAGCCACGCTGCTTCTCTAAGATACAAGGTGATCAAATCGTCCCACGTGGGGCTCCCAGTCTTCATCTCCATTTTCCAGATGAGGGAACTGAGGCACGGAGAAGATAAGTGACTTGTCCAAAGTCACCCAGCTGACAAGCGGTGGAGTCGGGATTCGAACCCATGACCTCCGACTCCCAAGCCCGGGCTCTTTCCACTGAGCCACGCTGCTTCTCTAAGATACAAGGTGATCAAGTTGTCCCACGTGGGGCTCACAGTCTTAATCCCCATTTTATAAATGATAATAATGATGGCATTTATTAAGCGCTTACTATGTGCAAAGCACTGTTCTAAGCACCGCGGAGGTTCCAGGGTGATCCGGTCGTCCCCCGGGGGGCTCCCAAGTCTTCATCCCCATTTTCCAGATGAGGGAACTGAGGCCCAGAGAAGCGAAGTGACTTGCCCAAAGTCACCCAGCCGACAATTGGCGGAGCCGGAATTTGAACCCATGACCTCGGACTCCAAAGCCCGGGCTCTCTCCGTTCCCTAGAGGCCCGCCCGCCATCAAACCGCGTGGCCCCTGCTGCTCCCGGAAGGATCCTCTCCTCAGAGCGCCTCCATAGACGCTTCCTGCTTCCAACCCCCCCCCCTCCCCACTTAAGCGACCTTCCTTATAGTGCCCCCCAACCCCTCTTCCGGGTCCCGGTCCTGACTGACTCTCCCCTCCCTCAACCCCGGGAAAAAGGCCCTTGTTATCACCAAGTTACATTAACGACAACCTCATTCGCACCTACTCAGCCCTCCTGTCCCGCCATCGACCTCTGGCCCACTCCTACCCCGGGCCTGGAATGCCCTCCCTCTGCCCATCCGCCAAGCTAGCTTCAAGGCCCTACAGAGAGCTCATCTCCTCCAGGAGGCCTTCCCAGACTGAGCCCCTTCCTTCCTCTCCCTCTCGACCCCCTCTCCACCCCCCACATCTTACCTCCTTCCCTTACCCACAGCACCTGTATATATGTATATATGTTTGTACATATTTATTACTCTATTTATTTTACTTGTACCTATCCTATTTATTTTATTTTGTTAGTATGTTTGGTTTTGTTCTCTGTCTCCCCCTTCTAGACTGTGAGCCCACTGTTGGGTAGGGACCGTCTCTATATGTTGCCAGCTTGTACATCCCAAGCACTTAGTACAGTGCTCTGCACACAGTAAGTGCTCAATAAATACGATTGATCGATTGATTGATTTCCACCGAGTCACACTATTCTATGTATTTTATTTTGTTAATATGTTTTGTTTTGTTGTCTGTCTCCCCCTTCTAGACTGTGAGCCCACTGGTGGGTAGGGACCATCTCTCTGTGTTGCCAACTTGGACTTCCCAAGCGCTTAGTACAGTGCTCTGCACACAGAGAGCGCTCAATAAATACGATTGAATTAGAGCTAAATCCACAGCCGGATAGTGGGATTTCAGAGGCGGTGAGGGTAGAGATGTGCAGTAGCTAGAGACGATGAGATCGCGTGTTTACGGGTGACGTGGGGAGGAACAGGACGTCCTTGGGCACGTCAACATCTGCACAACAACCAACACACAACATCCACACAACATCCAACCTTCCCCTCCCCACAGACCCCGTATCTAGGTTCGTCCAGATTTATTATTACTCTATTTTACTCATCCATATTTACTATTCTATTGATTTTTGTTAACGACGGGACTGTGAGCCCGCTGTTGGGTAGGGACTGTCTCTCTATGTTGCCAACTTGGACTTCCCAAGCGCTTAGTACAGTGCTCTGCACACAGGAAGTGCTCAATAATGAGAATAATAATAATAATGAGAAGCAGCGTGGCTCAGCGGAAAGAGCCCGGGCTTTGAAGTCAAAGGTCATGGGTTCAAATTCCGGCCCTTTCAATTGTCAGCTGTGTGACTTTGGGCAAGTCACTTCACTTCTCTGGGCCTCAGTTCCCTCATCTGTAAAATGGGGACTAAGACTGTGAGCCTACCTTGGGACCACCTGATCACCTTGTAACCTCCCCAGCACTTAGAACAGTACTTTGCAAATAGTAAGCGCTTCATAAATGCTATTATTATTATTATTATTGATAAATACGATTGAATGAATCTAGCTTTAATTAATTAATTAATGATGGCATTTATTCAGCACTTGCTATGTGCAAAGCACTGTTCTAAGCGCTGGGGAGGTTACAGAGGTGATCAGGTTGGCCCACATGAGGCTCACAGTCTTTAACCCCATTTTACAGATGAGGTAACTGAGGCTCAGAGAATAATAATAATAATAAAACAATCCTACTTGTTCGGACGACTTGCCACCCGTCCACATGTTTTGTCTTGTTGCCTGTCTCCCCCTAATAATAATAATAATAATAATAATAATAATAACAGCATTTATTAAGTGCTTACTATGTGCAAGGCACTGTTCTAAGCGCTGGGTGAGCCCGTCGTTGGGAAGGGACAGTCTTTATATGTTGCCAACTTGGACTTTCCAAGCGCTTAGTACAGTGCCCTGCACACGGTAAGCGCTCAATAAATATGATGGAATGACTGAATGTTTTGTTTTGTCGTCCGTCTCCCCCCCATCTAGACCGTGAGCCCGTTGTCGGGTAGGGACCGTCTCTATATGTTGCCGACTTGGACTTCCCAAGCGCTTAGTACAGTGCTCTGCACACGGGAAGCGCTCTTAATAAATATGATTGAATGAATGAATGAATACTTCCCAGGTGCTTAGTACAGTGCTCTGCACACGGGAAGTGCTCTTAATAAATATGATTGAAGGAATGAATGAATGAATACTTCCCAGGTGCTTAGTACAGTGCTCTGCACACGGGAAGCGCTCAATAAATACAATTGAATGACTGAATGTTTTGTTTTGTCGTCCATCTCCCCCCATTCTAGACTGTGAGCCCGTTGTCGGGTAGGGACCGTCTCTATATGTTGCCGACTTGTCCTTCCCAAGCGCTTAGTACAGTGCTCTGCACACAGGAAGTGCTCTTAATAAATATGATTGAAGGAATGAATGAATACTTCCCAGGCGCTTAGTACAGTGCTCTGCACACAGGAAGCGCTCTTAATAAATATGATTGAAGGAACGAATACTTCCCATGCGCTTAGTACAGTGCTCTGCACACGGTAAGCGCTCTTAATAAATATGACTGAAGGAATGAATGAATAGTTCCCAGGTGCTTAGTACAGTGCTCTGCACACGGTAAGCGCTCAATAAATATGATTGAATGACTGAATGTTTTGTTTTGTAGTCCGTCTCCCCCCCTCCCACCTTCTAGACCGTGAGCCCATTGTCGGATAGGGACCGTCTCTATATCAGTGGTATTTATTGAGCACTTATATGTTGCCGACTTGGACTTCCCAAGCGCTTAGTACAGTGCTCTGCACACGGTAAGCGCTCTTAATGAATACGATTGAAGGAATGAGTGAATGAATACTTCCCACGTGCTTAGTACAGTGCTCTGCACATGGGAAGTGCTCAATAAATACGATTGAATGACTGAGTGTTTTGTCTTGTTGTCCGTCTCCCCCCCTTCTAGACTGTGAGCCCGTTGTCAGGTAGGGACCGTCTCTATATGTTGCCAACTTGGGCTTCCCAAGCGCTTAGTACAGTGCTCTGCACAACACGGTAAGCACTCAATAAATACGATGGAATGACTAAATGCTTTGTTTTATTGTTCGTCTCCCCCCCTTCTAGACCGTGAGCCCGTTGTCGGGTAGGGACCATCTCTATATGTTGCCGACTTGTCCTTCCCAAGCGCTTAGTACAGAGCTCTGCACGCGGTAAAGCACTCAATAAATAACGATCAACGGAATGAGTGGGACGCAAAAATAGCCTGGCCGTCGGAGCACTGATATGAACTGCTCCGTGCCTCAGTTCCCTCAGTTCTGTAAAGTGGGGATGAAGACTGTGAGCCTCCCTGTGGGCCAACGTGATCGCCTTGTAACCGCCCCCAGCGCTTAGAGCAGTGCTTGGCACATAGTAAGCGCTTAATAAATGCCATCATTATTAGTATTATTCTAAAGGTAAGCGCTTAATAAATGCCATCATTATTATTATTATTATTCTAAAGGAAAGCACTTAATAAATGCCATCGTTATTATTATTATTATTCTAAAGGTAAACGCTTGATAAATGCCATCATCACTATTATTATTATTATTCTAAAGGTAAGCGCTTAATAAATGCCATCATTATTATTATTATTATTCTAAAGGTAAGCACTTGATAAATGCCATTTTCATTATTCTTCTAAAGGTAAGCGCTTAATAAATGCCATTATTATGATTCAATTTGTGTTTTTTGGTGTTCAGCGCTCCCTCGGCGTCTTGGCCGGCTGAGGAATGAACCCCCAAATGGGCTGAAGTAGCTGTCGGGTGTCTAGACAGTGGCCGGGGCCCAAGTGGTCCGCTTATTTCGGCTGACCCGACGCGGACAAATCTGAGCCCGCCAAGTGAGTTGCAGAATTCAAAGCCGAAGGATCCATAACGGAGCGAACGTCTGTCCCCGACATGGGTGAATACGACAATTACGTGGCCCACTTTGTCGGGCGTTGTATCCTCTGCGGAAACAAATGGCGTCTGGGCGGCGGCGCGGGATTTTTTGGTGGATCCCAAGCAGGTGCAATACCGGTGGAAACAGAAGGAGCAGCTGATGAGCGCCAAGACGACGTGCCGGGCCTTCCGGGGCCCAAAGGGTGGGAAATACCCCGAGATCGACAGCAGGATCTTGGAATAACATGACCGAGCTGAGGGACAGTGGGCGGCGCGCCGTGTTGCCCGAGATGCTCAAAACCGAGGCCCGGGAAGTCGCCAGGGAACAAAACGTCGCCGAAATGGAGTTTAAAGCCAGTCGAGGCTGGATGAGCCGCTTCATGTGGCGGAACAACCTGCGCCTCCGGAGATGCGCGGCGCCGCGCCGGGGGTTGCCGGAGGGTTTCCTCTCAAGGCGTTGGAGTTTCAGAAATCCCTAAGAAGGCGACGCCGAGAACGGGACTACTTCCCGTCACGGACGGGGGCCGCGGCAGATCGAAAGGTGGAAAAGGTTCGTTCGTTCGTATTTATTCTTATTCATTCCTTAATTCGTTCGGAAGACGGAGAAGGTACGTTTCCCATTCGTTCCTTAAGTCATTCAATCGTGTTTAAAGGTGCGTTTCTCGTTCGTGCGTTCGGTCGTATTTATCGAGCGCTTACTGCATGCGCTTGAGGAGTCCAAGTTGGCACCTCCGCGTTTTCCGAAACCGTAAGACACCATAAAAAGGGGCGGATCGGACTCCGTCGTCCACGGGCGACGCAGCGCTGGCAACGTGATGCAGCGCGGGGGGAACCAAAATGCAGAAATAATAATAATAATAATAATAATAATAATAATAATAATAATAATGGTATTTATTGAGCACTTACTGTGTGCACTTGGGAAGTCCAAGTTGGCACCTCCGTGTCTTCTGAAACCATAAGTCACCATAAAAATGGGCCGATCAGACTCCATTGTCCCCGGGCCAAACAGCACTGGCAACATGATGCAGTGTGGGGGGAAACCAAAACGCAGAAATAATAATAATAATGATAATGGTATTTATTGAGCGCTTACTGTGTGCGCTTGGGAAGTCCAAGTTGGCACCTCCACATTTTCCGAAACCATAAGACGCCATAAAAATGGGCCGATCGGACTCTGTTGTCCGCAGGCGTCAGAGCGCCGGCAGCGTGATGCAGCTCGGGGGGAAACCAAAACGCAGAAATAATAATAATAATAATAATAATAATAATGATGATGATGGTATTTGTTAAGCGCTTACTATGTGCCAAGCACTGTTCGAAGTGCTGGGGAGGTTACGAGGTGATCAGGTGGTCCCACGGGGTCCCACGGGGGGCTCACAATCTTAATCCCCATTTTCCAGATGAGGGAACTGAGGCCCAGAGACGTGAAGTGACTTGCCCAGAGTCACCCAGCTGACAGTTTGCGGAGCAGGGATTCATTCAATCGTATTTATTGAGCACTTACTGTACGCGGAGCACTGTACCAAGCGCTTGGGAAATACAAGTAAGTCAGGAGAAGCAGCTCGGCCTAATGGTTAGAGCACAGGACGTCGGAAGGAATCTGGTTCAAGCTGTTAGTACAGTGCTCTGCGCACAGTAAGTGCTCGATAAATACGACTCGTTCTGATCTTGGCTCTTAGCTGCCGTGTGGCCTTGGGAAAGACGCCTCCCTTCTCTGTGCCTCGGTTTCCTCATCAGGAAAAGGGGGTCAGAATGGTGAGCCCGATTTGGGCCGTGGACCGTGGCCGACCTTTCTAACTTGTGCCTCCCCAGGCGCTTAGTACGGTGCCTGGCATGTAGTAAGTACTTAATAATAATGATGGCATGTATTAAGTGCTTACTATGTGCCAAGCACCGGGGAGGATACAAGGTGATCAGGTCGTCCCACGTGGGGCTCACCGTCTTCGTCCCCATTTTCCAGATGAGGGAACTGAGGCCCAGAGAAGTGAAGTGGCTTGCCCCAAGTCACACAGCTGACAGTTGGCGGCGCCGGGATTTAATAATAATGGCATTTATTAAGCGCTTACTAGGTGCCAAGAACCGGGGAGGATACAAGGTGATCGGGTCATCCCAGTGGGGGCTCACAGTCTTCATCCCCATATGACAGATGAGGTCACTGAGGCACAGAGAAGTGAAGTGACTTGCCCCAAGTCACACAGCTGACAATTGGCGGAGCCGGGATTTAATAATAATGGCATTTATTAAGCATTTACTATGTGCCAAGCACTGTTCTAAGCGCTAGGGTGGTTACAAGGTGATCAGGTCATCCCACGGGGGTCTCACAGTCTTCATCCCCATTTTCCAGATGAGGGAACTGAGGCCCAGAGAAGTGAAGTGACTTGCCCAGAGTCACCTGGCTGACAATTGGCGGAGCCGGGATTTAATAATAATGGCATTGATTATGCGTTTACTATGTGCCAAGCACTGTTCTAAGCGCTGGGGAGGTTACAAGGTGATCAGGTTGTCCCACGGGGGGCTCACGGTCTTCATCCCCATTTTCCAGATGAGGAAACTGAGGCCCAGAGAAGTGAAGTGACTTGCCCAGTGTCACCGAGCTGGCAATTGGCGGAGCCGGGATTTGAACCCATGACCTCTGACTCCAAACACATGTTCAGACAAAACACCTGTAAATATTTGCAAACTCCAGAGTTCATACATTCATTCAGTCATATTTATTCATTTATTCATTCAATTGTATTTATTGAGCACTTACTGCGTGTGGAGCACTGTACCGAGCACTCCAGAAGTCCAAGTTGGCAACATATAGCCTTCGGTCTCGTGTGATCCCGGTAATTGCCTTGCATAAAAATTGTGCCAATCACGGGGGCGGTTGGACAAGGTCATATTATTTATTCATTCATTGATTCAGCCGTATTTATTGAGCGCTTCCTGTGTGCGGAGCACTGTACTAAGCACTTGGGAAGTCCAAGTTGGCCAAATAGAGAGACGGTCCCTACCCAACAGCGGGCTTGCAGTCTAGAAGGGGGAGACGGACGACAAAACAAAACTTGCAGACAGGTGATAGTTATTTGATACAAATATAATAATAATAATGATGATGGCATTTATTAAGCGCCTGCTATGTGCCAAGCACTGTTCTAAGCGCTGGGGAGGTTACGAGGAGATCAGGTCGTCCCATTTATTGAGCACCAGCTCTGCGCAGAGTGCTAAACTAAGCAGTTCATTCATTCATTCATTCATTCATTCATTCAGTTGTATTTATTGAGCGCTTACTGTGTGCAGGGCGCTGTACTGAGTGCTTGGGAAGTACAGGTTGGCCGCATATAGAGACGGTCCCTACCCAACAGCGGGCTCACAGTCTAGAAGCAGCGTGGCTCAGTGGAAAGAGCCCGGGCTTTGGAGTCCGAGGTCATGGGTTCAAATCCTGGCTCCACCACTTCTCAGCTGTGTGGCTTTGGGTGAGTCACCTCGCTTCTCTGGGCCTCAGTTCCCTCATCTGCAAAATGGGGATTAATGTGAGCCCCCCGTGGGACAACCTGATCACCTTGTAACCTCCCCAGCGCTTAGAACAGCGCTTGGCACATAGTAAGTGCTTAATAAATGCCATTGTTATTATTATTATTATCGGTTCAAATCCTGGCTCCGCTATTTCTCAGCTGTGTGACTTTGGGCAAGTCACTTCACTTCTCTGGGCCTCAGTGACCTCATCTGGAAAATGGGGATGAAGACTGTGAGCCCCCCGTGGGACAACCTAATCACCTTGTAACCTCCCCAGCGCTTAGAACAGCACTTGGCACATAGTAAGCACTTAATAAATGCCATTATTATTATTATTATGGGTTCAAATCCCAGCTCTGCCACTTCTCAGCTGTGTGACTTTGGGCAAGTCACTTAACTTCTCTGGGCCTCAGTTCCCTCATCTGCAAAATGGGGATTAATGTGAGCCCCCCGGGGGACAACCGGATCACCTTGTAACCTCCCCAGCGCTTAGAACAGGGCTTGGCACATAGTAAGCACTTAATAAATGCCATTATTATTTTTAGAAGGGGGAGACGGACCACAAAAGAAAGCATATTAACAAAATAAAATCAATAGAATAGTAAATATGTACAAATAGAGTAATAAATCCATACAGAAGCAATAATCTGTACAATAAAGACGAAAACAATGTACTAAAATCAATCAGTTGTATTTATTGAGCACTTACTGTGTGCAGAGCACTGTACAAAGCGCTTGGGAAGTCCAAGTTGGCAACATAGAGGGATGGTCGCTACCCGCGGTGAAAACCCGGTTTGCTGGCTCCCCTCGGGTGTGCGGGGTGGAAAACTCAACCCTCTCCGCCTCCGTGGGGCCGACTCCGGATCAGGAAAGCAGATTTTAACGGTGGTTGAGTATATATGTGCATATATAATAATAATAATAATAATAATAATGATAATAATGATGATGATGGTACTTGAGTATATATATTTGTATATATAATAATAATAATGATGATGGTATTTGAGTATATATATTATATATGTATATATAATAATAATAATAATAATAATGATGGTATTAAGCGCTTACTATATGCAAAGCACTGTTCTAAGCGTTGATGTTGGTATGTATTTATTACTCTATTCATTTTATTTGCACATATTTATTCTATTTATTTTATTTGGTTAATACGTTTTGTTTTGTTGCCCATCTCCCCCTTCTCGACTGTGAGCCCGCCATCGGGTAGGGACCGTCTCTAGATGTTGCCGACTTGGAGTTCCTAAGTGCTTAGTACAGTGCTCTGCACACTGGAAGCGCTCAATTCGTGCACTTATTCATTCAATCGTATTTATTCATTCAATTCATTCATTCATCATTGAATTAATTCATTCATTCATCATTGAATTAATTCATTCTTTCGTTGAATTCAGTCAATTCATTCATTCATTCATCCTAATCTTCCTAGACCTCTCAACTCCCTTTGACAATAAATATATTATTTGTTGAATGAATTGAATGAATGAATGAACTTTCATTCATTCATTCATCCTAATCTCCTTAGACCTCTGAACTGCCTTTGACAATAAATATTTTATTTTTTGAATGAATTGAGTGAATGAAATTTCATTCATTCATCCATCCTAATCTTCCTAGACCTCTCAACTGCCTTTGACAGTAAAGATATTATTTATTGAATGAATTGGATGACTGAATGAATTTTCATTCATTCATTCATCCTAATCTTCATATCAATCAATCAATCAGTCAATTGTATTTATTGAGCGCTTACTGTGTGCAGAGCACTGTACTAAGCCCTTGGGAAGTACAAGTTGGCAACATATAGAGACAGTCCCTACCCAACAGTGGGCTCACAGTCTAGAAGGGGGAGACAGAGAACAAAACCAAACATCCTAACAAAATAAAATAAATGGAATAGATATGTACAAGTAAAATAAATAAATAAATAAGTAGAGTGATAAATATGTGCAAACATATACATAGACCTCTCAACTGCTTTTGACAATAAATATATTATTTATTGAATGAATTGAATGAATGAGTAAATTTTCATTCATTCATTCATCCTAATCTTCCTAGACCTCTCAACTGCCTTTGACAATAAATATATTATTGAATGAATGAATGAATGAACTTATTGAGTGAATTAATAAACTTATAATTCAATAAATACGATTGAATGGATGAATATCTGACGTTCGCGAATCGGGCTCGGTGGCAACTCAGAAGCCTTAAATTTGACCCCCACGAGAACTTCTCTCCCCGTCCCGGCCCCGTCTTTGCGAATGTTTTGAATTTCCCCAGGCGGAGGCCCGGGTGCACAAACTGCTGGCCGAGGACGCGGTGTTCCCGGGAGCCATGGAGGAGTCATTCCCGTCGCCCCGCATCGGCTTCTCACGGAAAGGTAAAGAGCTCAACTCCCTCCCCTCCACCGCCGTGGCTGGAACGTGACCTCCGCCTCTCCCCTCTGAGCCTGCTGTCCAGCCAGCGCTTTGCACATGGTAAGTGCTTAATAAATGCTATTATTATTATTATTATTATTATTATCATCATCATCACCCCATCACCGTCCCCGGATTCCGATCCCGGCTCCCCCAGTTACCTGCTCCGTGACATTCCTTCTCGGTTCCCTCAACTGTTCCCTTTCCAAAAGCTTTTTCCCCACTGCTTTCCAACCTGCTTGTTCATTCATTCATTCAATCGTCTTTATTGAGCGCTTACTGTGTGCAGAGCACTGTAATAAGAGCTTGGGAAGTACAAGTTGGCAACATAGAGAGACGGTCCCTACCCAACCAGCGTGCTCACAGACTAGAAGGGGGAGAAAGACAACAAAACAAAACATATTAACAAAATAAAATAAATAGAATAAATATGTACAAGTAAAAGAAATAGAGTAATAAATTCATTCATTCAATCGTATTTATTGAGCGCTTACTGTGTGCAGAGAACTGGACTAAGCGCTTGGGAAGTACAAGTCGGCAATATATAGAGACAGTCTCTACCCAACAGTGGGCTCACAGGCTAAAAGGGGTAGACAGACAACAAAACAAAACATATTAACAAAATAAAATCAATAGAATAAATATGTACAAGTAAAATAGAGTAATAAATTCATTCATTCAATCGTATTCATTGAGCGCTTACTGTGTGCAGAGCACTGGTCTAAGCGCTTGGGAAGAACAAGTTGGCAACATATAAAGACGGTCCCTACCCAACAGCAGGCTCACAGGCTAATAGGGGGAGACAGACAACAAAACATATTAACAAAATAAAATCATCATCATCATCAATCGTATTTATTGAGCGCTTACTGTGTGCAGAGCACTGTACTAAGTGCTTGGGAAGTACAAGTTGGCAACATATAGAGACAGTCCCTACCCAACAGTGGGCTCACAGTCTAAAAGGGGGAGACAGAGAACAAAACCAAACATACTAAGAAAATAAAATAAATAGAATAGATATGTACAAGTAAAATAAATAAATAAATAAATAAATAGAGTAACAAATATGTACAAACATATATACATATATACAGGTGCTGTGGGGAAGGGAAGGAGGTAAGATGGGTGGAGAGGGGGACGAGGGGGAGAGGAAGGAAGGGGCTCAGTCTGGGAAGGCCTCCTGGAGTAGGTGAGCTCTCAGTAGGGCCTTGAAGGGAGGAAGAGAGCTACCTTGGCGGATGGGCAGAGGGAGGGCATTCCGGGCCAGGGGGATGACGTGGGCCGGGGGTCGATGGCGGGACAGGCGAGAACGAGGTACGGTGAGGAGATTAGCGGCAGAGGAGCGGTGTGGGGTGGGCTGGAGAAGGAGAGAAGGGAGGTGAGGTAGGAGGGGGCGAGGTGATGGAGAGCCTTGAAGCCCAGGGTGAGGAGTTTCTACCTGATGCGCAGATTGATTGGTAGATTTTTGAGGAGGGGAGTAACATGCCCAGAGCGTTTCTGGACAAAGACAATCTGGGCAGCAGCATGAAGTATGGATTGAAGTGGGGAGAGACACGAGGATGGGAGATCAGAGAGAAGGCTGATGCAGTAGTCCAGATGGGATAGGATGAGAGCTTGAATGAGAAGGGTAGCGGTATGGATGGAGAGGAAAGGGCGGATCTTGGCAATGTTGCGGAGCTGAGACCGGCAGGTTTTGGTGATGGCTTGGATGTGAGGGGTGAACGAGAGAGCGGAGTCGAGGATGACACCAAGGTTGCGGGCTTGTGAGACGGGAAGGATGGTAGTGCTGTCAACAGAGATGGGAAAGTCAGGGAGAGTGCAGGGTTTGGGAGGGAAGACAAGGAGTTCAGTCTTGGACATGTTGAGTTCTGGGTGGCGGGCAGATATCCAGATGGAGATGTCCTGAAGGCAGGAGGAGATGCGAGCCTGGAGAGAGGGGGAGAGAGCAGGGGCAGAGATAGAATAAATATGTACAAGTAAAATAAGTAGAGTAATGAATTCATTCATTCATTCAATTGTATTTATTGAGCGCTTACTGTGTGCAGAGCACTGTACTAAGTGCTTGGGAAGAACAGGTTGGCAACATATAGAGACAGTCCCTACCCAACAGTGGGCTCACAGGCTAGAAGGGGGAGACAGAGAACAAAACAAAACATATTAACAAAATAAAATAAATAGAATAAATGTGTACAAGTAAAATAAGTAAATGGAATAATAAATACGTACAAACATATACATATATACAGGAGCTGTGGGGAGGGGAAGTACAGTGCTCTGCACACAGTAAGTGCTCAGTAAATACGATTGAATGAATGAAGGAGGTAAGTGGGGGATGGGGAGGGGGAGGAGGGGGATCCTTGTGTTCATTCATTCATTCATTCATTCATTCAATCGTATTTATTGAGCGCTTACTGTGTGCAGAGCACTGTACTAAGCGTTTGCTTGTGTCTCCCTATCTTTCATTCAATCATATTTATTGAGCACTTACTGTGTGCAGAGCACTGTACTAAGCGCTTGCTTGTGTCTCCCTATCTTTCATTCAGTTGTATTTCTTGAGCGCTTACTGTGTGCAGAGCTCTGTACTAAGCGCTTGGGAAGTCCAAGTCGGCAACATAGAGAGACGGTCCCTACCCGACAGTGGGCTCACAGTCTAGCAAACTGTTGAGAAGAAGAGGATGATCCACAGTGTCGAAGGCAGCGGAGAGGTCGACGAGGGTTAGGATTCACTCCAGAAGGAGGCTTAGATGACCAAAATTGCACTCCCTGAAGTTTTCCTGCCAGGACTCAAGGCAGTACTTCCCGGGTGTAGTCCTGTTCAGCTAGGATTTCCTTTCCTTGTCATTTCCTGAAAATGCCACCCCTTAGCAATGAGGAAGACCTATTATTCTGCCCTGGGGTTTCTCCAGCCCCAAGGCGTAGTTTTGAAATACAACCACTGGAGATTTCAGATACTGGAGAGAAAAATGTGATTACCAGTGCAAGAATGTAAATATTCAATTTATCAATATTCAGTCACTAGGATCGTTACTATCTTATCCTAGACCCCCAAGGATCCCTCCAGTTATCATTCCATCTCCCTCCTACCGTGTTTCTCCCAAACTCCGAGCGTGAGTTGGTGACACCCACCATCTCCAGTTCTTACCTCGATCCCCTCCAATCTGCTTTCTGCTGCTTTTACACCACGGAATGGGCCCTCTCGAAGGTAACTGATGAATCTCTTCTTGCCAAATCTGATGGTCTGTACTCTTATCATAATCTTCCTAGATCTCCAAACTGCTTTTGACTCACTTCTTGCCAAATCTGATGGTCTGTACTCTATCCTAATCTTCCTAGACCTCTCAGCTGCTTTTAACAACGTATACCACCTCCTTTTCCTTGAAACGGCCTCCAGCCCTGGCTTCACTGACACTCCTGTCTCTCTGCTCCTTCTCAGTTTCTTTTCCTCTGTCTCCTCCAGTTCTCTCCTCGATCCCCTCCAATCTGTTTTCCACAGAAACAGCCCCCTCGAAGGTAACCAATGACTTTCTTCTTGCCACATCTGATGGTTTGTACTCCATCCTAATCTTCCTAGACCGCTCCACTACTTTTAACAATGTATACCACCTCCTTTTCTTTGAAATGTCCTCCAGCCCTGGCTTCACTGACACTCCTGTCTCTGCTCCTTCTCGGTTTCTTTTTCCACTGTCTCCTCTCCTCCAGTTCTCTCCTCAATCCCCTCCAATCTGTTTTCCACCGCTTTTATGCCACAGAATCGGCCCACTCAAAGGTAACCGACGACTCTCTTCTTGCCACATCTGATGGTCTGCACTCCATCCTAATCTTCCTAGACCTCTCAACTGCTTTTAGCAATGTATACCACCTCCTTTTCCTTGAAGCTTCCTCCAACCCTGGCTTCAGTGACACTCCTGTCTCTCTGCTCCTCAGTTTCTTTTTCCTCTGTCTCCGCCAGTTCTGTCCTCAATCCCCTCCAATCTGTTTTCCACAGAAACAGCCCTTTCAAAGGTAACCGATGACTCTCTTCTTGCCAAATCTGATGGTCTGTACTCTGTCCTAATCTTCCTAGACCTCGCAACTGCTTTTGACAAGGTATGCCACCTTCTTTTCCTTGAAGCTTCCTCCAGCTCCGGTGTCACTGACACTCCTGTCTCTCCTGCCCCTTCTCAGTTTCTTTTTCTGGCTCCTCCACTCCCTTCCACCCTCTGACATCCCTCACGGCTCAGTTCTGAGTCGTCCTTTGGAGAACTCATTCACTCTCGTGACTTCAGCTAACATCCCCGCTCCGCCAATTGTCGGCTTTGTGACTGTGGGCATGTCACTTCACTTCTCTGTGCCTCAGTTCCCTCATCTCGCAAATGGGGATGAAGACTGTGAGCCCCCTGTGGGACAACCTGATCACCTTGTAACCTCCCCAGCGCTTAGAACAGTGCTTTGCACATAGTAAGCGCTTAATAAATGCCATCATTATTATTATTATTATTATTATTATTATTATTCTCTGGGCCTCAGTTCACTCATCTGTCAAATGAGGATTAAGACTGTGAACCCCCCTGTGGGACCACCTGATCACCTTGTAACCTCCCCAGCGCTTAGAACAGTGCTTTGCACATAGTAAGCGCTTAATAAATGCTATTATTATTATTATTATTATTATTATTATTATTATTATTATTATTATTATTATTCTCTGGGCCTCAGTTCCCTTATCTGTCAAATGAGGATTAAAACTGTGAGCCCCCTGTGGGCCAACCTGATCACCTTGTAACCTCCCCAGCGCTTAAAACAGGGCTTTGCACACAGTAAGCGCTTAATAAATGCCATCATTGTTATTGTTATTTTCTGGGCCTCAGTTCCCTCATCTGTCAAATGAGGATTTTACATTATGCCATTATTATTATTATTATTAATTATAGATAGATGCACATCATTAATCAAATAAATCGAATAATAAATACATGCATATGCACACAAGTGCTGGGAGGCCGGGGGCAATCAATCAATCGTATTTATTGAGTGCTTACCGTGTGCAGAGCACTGTACTAAGCGCTTGAGCAGAGCAGAGGGAGGGAGTCGAGGTGACAGAGAGGGGAGGAGGTGCAGAGGGAAAAAGGGGCTCCGTTCGGGAAGACCTCCCGGAGGGAGTGAGCGCTCAGTAGGGCTTTGAAGGGAGAAAGAGAGCTAGTTTGGTGGGATGTGTGGAGGGAGGGAATTCCGGGCCAGGGGGAGGACGTGGGCCGGGGATCGACGGCGGGACAGGTGAGGACGCGGCCCGGCGAGGAGGTTAGTGGTGGAGGTATTTCTCCCCCTCCTAGCTCTCCTCCCGACTTTCTTACTACAACCCAGTCCTCCCTCTTCATTCATTCCTTCCACCGTATTTATTGAGCACTTCCCATGTGCAGAGCACTGGACGAAGCACTTGGGATGTACAAGTTGGCAACATATATTCATTCATCCATTCAATCATACTTACTGAGCGCTTCCCATGTGCAGAGCACTGGATGAAGCACTTGGGACGTACAAGTCGGCAACTTATATTCATTCATTCATTCAATCATATTTATTGAGTGCTTCCCGTGTGCAGAGCACTGGACGAAGCACTTGGGACGTACAAGTTGGCAACATATATTCATCCACTCATTCAATCATATTTATTGAGCACTTCCCGTGTGCGGAGCACTGGACGAAGCGCTTGGGACATACAAGTTGGCAACATATATTCATTCATCCATTCAATCATATTCATTGAGCGCTTCCCGTGTGCAGAGCACTGTACTAAGCGCTTGGGACGTACAAGTTGGCAACATATATTCATTCATTCATTCAATCATATTTATTGAGCGCTTACTAAAAGCGCAAGTAAAATATAGAGACGGTCCCTCCCTGACAACAGGCTTGCGGTCTAGAAGGGGGAGACAGACACCAAAACCAAACAAGTAGACAGGTGTCAATACCATCAGAATAAATCGAATTATAGCTATAAACACATCATTAGTCAAAATAAATGGAATAGTAAATGTGTACAAGTAAAATAAATAGAGCAATAAATCTGTACAGATTCATTCATTTATTCAGTCATATTTATTGAGCCCTTCCTGAGTGCAGAGCACTGTACTAAGCGCTTGGGAAGTCCAAATTGGCAACAAACAGAGACGGTCCCAACCCGACAATGGGCTCACGGTCTAGAAGGGGGAGACGGACACCAAAACCAAACAAGTAGACAGGTGTCAATACCATCAGAATAAATTGAATTATAGAGATAAGCACATCATTAGTCAAAATAAATGGAATAGTAAATATGTACAAGTAAAATAAATAGAGCAATAAATCTATACAGATTCATTCATTCGTTCAATCGTATTTATTGAGCGCTTCCTGTATGCAGAGCACTGTACTAAGCGCTTGGGAAGTCCAAATTGGCAACATACAGAGACGGTCCTGAACCAACGACGGGCTCGCAGTCTAGACAGCTGATTATTCCTAGAAACGTCTGTCTGTCCTTCTCTAAGTTATCTTCACCTGCTTTTCCTTCATCCGCATAGAATTATTTTTAACAATAATAATAATAATAATGGCATTTACTAAGCGCTTACTATGTGCAAAGCTGGGGAAGTAACAAGGTGATCAGGTTGTCCCACGGGGGGCTCACAGTCTTCACCCCCATTTTACAGATGAGGGAACTGAGGCCCAGAGAAGTTGAGTGACTTGCCCAAAGTCACCCAGCTGACAAATGGTGGAGCCGGAATTTGAACCCATGACCTCGGACTCCAAAGCCCGGGCTCTTTCCACTGAGCCACGCTGTGGCTTTTGAAAAACATGTCAATATCCTTCCCTTCTCCTTCCTCCCATTCCCCACGGCCCGGGACAACGTCGCTCTTCACATCTAGGAGGCCACTACACTCCCCACCTTCAGAGTTTTATTAAAATCCCGTCTCCTCCAAGAAGCCGTCCCAAAGCCCTCATTTTTCCCGCTTCCTCTTCTTTTCTGGATCTATACCTTTTTGAATGGGTGGGGAATCTCTTGTTGGGTTATCTGGGAAATCGGGAAGTGGCACTGGATTCACGGACAGTGGTTTTCCTTCTTTCTCCCCCAGGTCTCCCTGCTCCTCGGGGCAATATCTGGTTGGGTTATCTGGGAAATCGGGAAGTGGAACTGGATTCACAGACAGTGGTTTTCCTTCTTTCTCCCTCAGGCCTCCCAGCTCCTCAGGGCAATCTCTGGTGATATTATCTGGGAAATTAGGAAGTGGCACTGGATTCACGGACAGTGGTTTTCCTTCTTTCTCCCTCAGGTCTCCCTGCTCCTCAGGGCAATCTCTGGTTGGGTTATCTGGGAAATTGGGAAGTGGCACTGGATTCACGGACAGTGGTTTTCCTTTTCCCACAGGTCCTCATCTCCCAGAGAGGAGCCTGGGAAATCAAGCAACAGCCCCCGCGCCTCGGAAAACCAGTGCTCGGGTGAGATGCAGTTCCCTCTGCCCTTCTTGAGGTCCTGTTTCTCATTCCGTCGTATTTATTGAGTGCTCCCTAGGTGCAGAGCACTGTACTAAGCGCTTGAAAAATACAAGTTCTCTCTCGTACATATTTGCATATTCTATTTATTTTATTTTGTTAATATATGTTTTGTTGTCTGTCTCCCCCTTCTAATAATAATAATAATAATGATGATGATGGCATTTATTAAGTGCTTACTATGTGCAAAGCAGCGATCTGGAGGTTTACTAGGTGATCCGGTCGGCCCACGGGGGCACTCACAGTGTTCATCCCCATTTTCCAGATGAGGGAACTGAGGCCCAGAGAATAAGAATAATAATAATGGCATTTATTAAGCGCTTACTATGTGCAAAGCACTGCTCTAAGCGCTGGGGAGGTTACAAGGTGATCCGGTTGTCCCACGTGGGGCTCACAGTCTTCATCCCATTCGACAGATGAGGGAACGGAGGCCCAGAGAATAATAATAATAATAATAATAATAATAATAATAATAATAATAATAATAATAGCATTTATTAAGCGCTTACTATGTGCAAAGCACTGCTCTAAGTGATCGGGAGGTTACAAGGTGATCCGGTTGTCCCACGGGGGCTCCCAGTCTTCATCCCCATTTTCCAGATGAGGGAACTGAGACCCAGAGGAGTGAAGTGACTTGCCCAAAGTCACCCAGCTGACAATTGGCAGAGCCAGGATTTGAACCCACGACCTCCGACTCCCAAGCCCGGGCTCTTTCCACTGAGCCATGCTCGCTGCTTCTCTAGTCTGCTGTGTTCATTCATTGATTCAATCGTATTTATTGAGCACTTCCTGTATGCAGAGCACTGTACTAAGCGCTTGGGAAGTCCAAGTTGGCAACATACAGAGAAGGTCCCTACCCAACAGCGGGCTCACAGTCTAGGAGGGGGAGACCTTGGGCAGGTTACTTCTTTCTCCGTGCCTCAGTTATCTCATCTGTAAATTGGGGATTCAGTTCTCTTCCCCCCGGTTTAGACCGTAGGATGAGGATTCTCCGTGCCTCAGTTATCTCATCTGTAAATTGGGGATTCAGTTCTCCCCCCTCCAGTTTAGACCGTGGGATGAGGATTCTCCATACCTCGGTTATCTCATCTGTAAATTGGGGATTCAGTTCTCCTCCCTCCGGTTTAGACCATGGGATGAGGATTCTCCATGCCTCGGTTATCTCATCTGTACATTGGGGGTTCAGTTCTCCTCCCTCCGGTTTAGACCGTGGGATGAGGATTCTCCGTGCCTCGGTTATCTCATTTGTGAATTGGGGATTCAGTTCTCCCCACTCCGGTTTAGACTGTGGGATGAGGATTCTCGTGCCTCGGTTTTCTCATCTGTAAATTGGGGATTCAGTTCTCCCCCTTCCGGATTAGACCACGGGACGAGGATTCTCCGTGCCTCGGTTATCTCATCTGTAAATTGGGGATTCAGTTCTCCTCCCTCCGGTTTAGACCGTGGGATGAGGATTCTCTGAGCCTCAGTTATCTCATTTGTAAATTGGGGATTCAGTTCTCCCTCCGGTTTAGACCATGGGACAAGGATTGTGTCCAACCTGGTAAGCTTGTATCCATCCTTGCTCTTAGTTCAGTGCTTAACATGTAGTAAGTGCTTACCCACGTGGGACAACCTGATTAGCGCTTAACACATAGTAAGTGGGACCACCTGATCACCCTGTAATCTCCCCAGTGCTTAGAACCGTGCTTGGCATGTAGTAAGTGCTTAGCTAATGCCATAATAATATTATTATTATTATTACCTCATCTGTAAATCTGGGGATGAAGACTGTGAGCCCTCCGGGGGACATCCTGATCACCCTGGAACCTCCCCAGTGCTTAGAACAATGCTTGGCACATAGTAAGCGCTTATCAAATGCCATCATTATTATTATTATTACCTCATCTGTAAAATGGGGACGAAGACTGTGAGCCCCCCGGGGGACAACCTGATCGCCTTGTAACCTGCCCAGAGCTTAGAACAGTGGTTGGCCCATAGTAAGCGCTTAACAAATGCCATCATTATTATTATTATTATTACCTCATCTGTAAAATGGGGATGAAGACTGTGAGCCCCCCGTGGGACGACCTGATCACCTTGTATCCTCCCTGGTGCTTAGAACAGTGCTTGGCATATAGTAAGCGCTTAACAAATGTCATTATTGTTTATTATTATTGTTTATAATTGCTTGCTGTGTGACCTTGGGCAGGCCGCTTTACTTCTCTGTGCTTCGGTTCCCTTAACTGTCAAATGAGAATAGCTTTTCTCCCTCCTAATTAGACTGGGAGCCCCATGTGGGACAGGGACTTTGTCCAACCTTCACCTTGTAACCTCCCTGGCACTTAGAACAGTGCTTTGCACGTAGTAAGCGCTTAATAAATGCTACTATCATTATTATTATTATTATTTTTATTTTTATAATCTACTATTTCCCTTATCTGTAATTTATTTATATGTGTCTCCCCGTGTCGACTGAATGCTGTACATGGGCAAGGATCCAGATGTCACATAGGTGACCAAGGCCAGAGACGGGGTTGAGAATAGACAAACTAATCGTAGTCGAAATACCAATCGTAGTCGTAATAGCAATCCATTCATTCATTCGATCGCATTTATTGAGCGCTTATTGTGTTTCATTCATTCATTCGATCGTATTGATTGAGCACTTACTGTGTGTTTAGTTCATTCATTCATTCGATCGTATTGATTGAGCGCTCACTGTGTGTTTAATTCAGTCAGTCAGTCATACAATCGTATTCTGTGGCTCAATGGAAAGAGCTCGGGCTTTGGAGTCAGAGGTCATGGGTTCAAATCACGGCCCCGTGGCGCTTATAACAGTGCTTTGCACATAGGAAGCGCTCAACAAATGCTGTTGTTAATTGCCGGCTGTGTGACTTTGGGCAAGTCACTTCACTTCCCTGTGCCTCAGTTCCCTCATCTGTCAAATGGGGATGAAGACCGGGAGCCCCACCGTGGGATGACCTGATCACCTTGTAACCTTCCCAGCACTTAGAACAGTGCTTGGCACATAGTAAGCGCTTAACAAATGCTATCATGATTATTATTATTATTAGTTATTGAGCGCTTCCTGTGTGCAGAGCACTGTACTAAGCGCTTGGGAAGTCCAACTTGACAACATAGAGAGACGGTCCCTACCCGACAGCAGGCTCACAGTCTAGAAGGCGGGGGGGGCGGACGACAAAACAAAACATGTGGACAGGTGTCAAGTCATCAGAAGAAATAGAAATAAAGCTAGATGCACATCATTAAGAAAATCAATAGAATAGGAAATATGTACGAATAAAATAAATAGATTAACAAAATCTATACAAACATATATACAGGGGCTGTGGGGAGGGGGAGGAGGAGAGGAAAAAGGGGCTCAGCCTGGGGGCAGAGCACTGTACTAAGGACTGGGTGAGAATTATATGTTGCCAACTTGTGCTTCCCAAGCGCTAAGTACAGTGCCCTGCACACAGGAAGCACTCAATAAATACGATCGAATGAATGAATGAATTAAACACACAGTAAGCGCTCAATAAATACGATCGAATGAATGAATGAAACACACAGTAAGCCCTCGATAAATACGATCGAATGAATGAATGAATTAAACTCAGTAAGCACTCAATAAATACGATCGAATGAATGAATGAATTAAACACACAGTAAGCGCTCAATAAATATGATCGAATGAATGAATAAATTAAACACACAATCAGCGCCCAATAAATACGATCGAATAAATGAATGAATTAAACACGGTAAGTGCTCAATAAATACGATTGAATGAATGAATGAATTAAACACACAGTGCTCCATAAATACTATTGAATGAATGAATTAAACACAGTAAGCGCTCAGTAACGCTCAATAAATACGATCGAATAAATGAATGAATTAAACACACAGCGCTCAATAAATACTATCGAATGAATGAATTAAACACAGTAAGTGCTCAATAAATACAATAGAATGAATGAATGAATTAAACACACAGCAAGTGCTCAATAAATATGATCGAATGAATGGATGAATTAAACTCAGCACTTGATAAATACGATCGAATGAATGAATGAATTAAAAACACAGTAAGCACTCAATAAATACGATCGAATGAATAAATGAATTAAACTCAGTAAGCGCTCCATAAATGCGATCGAATGAATGAATTAAACACACAGTAAGCGCTCGGTAAATGCGATCGAATGAATGAATTAAACACATACAGTAAGCGCTCAATAAATACGATGGAATGAATGAATGAATTAAACTCAGTAAGCGCTCGATAAATATGATCGAATGAATGAAACACATATAGTAAGCGCTCAATAAATACGGTCGATTGAATGAATGAAACACTAAGCGCTCAGTAAATGCGATCGAATGAATGAATGAATTTAACTCAGTAAGCGCTCAATAAATACGATCGAATGAATGAATTAAACACATACAGTAAGCGCTCAATAAATGCGATGGAATTTATTCTCAATACTCCTCTCTCGAATTCCACCCCAATATTCAATCCATCATTACATCATGTCAGTCCTACCTTCACAACATCACTAAAATCTGCCCTGTCCTCTCCATCTAAACATCTACTACATTAATCCAATCACTCATCCAAACACCCTGGATTACTGTGTCAGCCTCCTTGCTGACCTCTCTTCCTTCTGTATCTCCCCACTCCTGTCCATATATCACTATGTTGCCCCAATCATTTTTATACAAAGACCTCCAGGTCATGTTTCCCCACTCCTCAAGAAACTCCAGTGGTTGCCCATTCACCTCCACATCGATCAAAAAGTCCTCACCATTGGCTTTAAAACACTCAATCACCTTGTCCCCACCTACCCTACTCTCCCACTACAACTCAGCCCCAACACCTAGCTCCTCTAATGTTAACCTTTTCATTATATCTCAATCTCATCTATCTTGCCACCAACCCCTTGCCCATGTCTTCCCTCTGGCCTGGAATTCCCTCTCTCCCTCAGATCCAACAATTACTGTCTCCCCTTCAAAGCATTGTTGAAGGCACATCTCCTCTAAGAGGTCTTCCCTGACTAAGCCCTCCTTTCTTCTTCTCCTGTCCCCTTCTGCATTGCCCTGACTTGCTCCATTTATTCATCCCTCCTCCCAGCCACAGAGCATTTATTTACATATCAATAATATATTTATTCCTATTAGTGCCTCTCTCCCACTCTAGACTGTAAGATTATTGTGTGCAAGGAAAATGTGGATTAATGGTAAAATTGCATTCCCCATGCACCTAGTACGGTGCTTTACACAGGGTAAGTGCTCAATAAATACTACTGACTAACTGAGTGGGGGAAAGAGAGCTGAGGGGTGGAGAGCAGAGAGCTGAGGGGTAGTGCTGCAGAGAGCATAGACCTGAGGGGCACATTTATTCACTCATTCATTTATTTATTTATTTATTTATTTATTTATGGCTTCCAGTGTGCAGAGCACTGTACTAAGTGCTTGGGATAGTACAATGTAACAATAAAAAAAACGCATTCCCTGCCCACAACAAGCTTACAGTCTATAAGGGGAGACAGACATTAGTAGAAATAAATAAATTACAGATACAGACATAAGTGCTGAGGGACTGGGGGGGAATGAATAAAGGGAGCAAGTCAGGGTGAAGCAGAAGGGAGTGGGAGAAGAGGAAAGGAGGGCTTAGGGAAGGCCTCTTCGAGGAGATAGAATGACCTACATCCATAGCACACTGTAAGAACCGTGTGATAACCAATTGCACCACTTCAGCTCCAGGAACCACCAAGATGAGCATGGAAACTGGTTCATCACCCTCACTCAATCTCCTGAGCTGGACACCTTAGAGCCAATCAGAAGTGGGCATGGGGTCCTCAGGAGCAGGCAGGAAAGGATGCTAAATTCAGCAAACATGTCATTCTAGAATGGACAAGGAACCCCACAAATTCATTCATTCATTCATTCACTCATTCAATTGTATTTACTGAGCGCTTACTATGTGCAGAGCACTGAACTAAGCGCTTGGGAAGTACAAGCTGGCAACATATAGAGATGGTCCCTACCCAACAGTGGGCTCACAGTCTAGAAAGGGTACAAATATAATATTAGTAATAAAAATAGTAATAATAATAATAGTTATATTAATAATAATGGCATTGATCAAGTGCTTACTATGTGCAGGTTACAAGGTGATCAGGTTGTCCCAAGTGGGGCTCACAGTCTTAATACCGATTTTACAGAAGAAGGAACTGAAGCACAGAGAAATTAAGTAACTTGCACAAAGTCACACAGCTGACAAATGGCAGAGTCAGGATTTTAACCCATGACCTCTGACTCCATAGCCCGTGCTCTTTCCATTGAGCCACACTGCTCATCTGTCATCTGATCTATCTGATCTGCCTCTGAACAAGACTGCCCCTCAAAAAGACCTGCACAAAGAGAAACAAATCAGTAATCTCCCTAGAGGAACGGTATCCAACATCTGGCCACCCACCCACTGTCCCGCCTGTCAATGTGTTGTCACACCTGAAGAGGCAGGGGCCCGGATGTCCCACTGTCCACCTTTTCAGGTGGAACCGAGGGCCTTGGGGCCCTTCCGATGCTCCACGTTGCTTCAAGTTTGGCTGGGGCCCAGGGCCACCCTACTTTCTGGCCTAATCCTTGGGCAGTGGTAAGGGACTGGAAAGGGGACACGCTGTCTTCCTCGAAGGATTCTTAGCTAGTATTCTGTGGTCTGTTCCATCCTCCCTCACTCCTCAAGATCCCAGGGGCTTGGCTCCTGCCACCTCCTCACTGATCCCTTCTAGAAAAGGAATCCATGAAAACTCAGTCTGACAAGGCGGGCTTCATTTATTGATTATTTGTAAAACAATTACTAGGTGTCAGGCACTGTACTAAGCGGTGGGAGAGATACAAGTTAATTAGGTTGGACATAGCCCATGTCCCACCTGGGGCTCATAAGGTTAATTTCAATTTTACAGATGTGGGAACTGGGGCCCAGAGAAGTGAAATCATTTGGCCAAGGTCATTCAGTAGACAGATGGGAGAGCTGGCATCAGAACCCACATCCTCTGTCTCCCAGGCCCATGCTTTAAACATGACGCCATGATGCTTCCCAAGGGAGAGATGGAGGCAAGGGATAAGCCTCTCTAATGTGGGAGAAAGCACCATGCCAAACCACTCAGGGGTGGGGTCCCTTGCCATTATCTAGAAGGGTGATTCCTCCTCTCCCAAAAAAACGCTGCCCAGGTCCCTCATTCATTCATTCAATTGTATTTACTGAGCACTTACTGTGTGCAGAGCACTGTACTAAGCACTTGAAAGATGCAATTCTGCAACAGATAGAGGCAATCCCTACCCAACAGCGGGATCACAGTCTAGAATGGGAGACAGACAAGAAAACAAAACAAGTAGACAGGCACCAATACCATCAAATTAGATAAATAGAATCTATTCTATTCTATTCTCGGCAGCCCCTGCTCCCCATGTCTCCCCACATAGAGAAGGGAGGGAAAGAACCCTTTCCTTCCTCTCCTGTTGCCATTTGGGCCCAAAATTCTAACCTCCATACCTCCTTAAAACCCCACCCTCTCTTTTACCTCCCTGCCATGGACCAAGTGTCAGAACCCCAGAGTCCAGTAGATCCTAGAGATCCTAACAGTGATTTAGAGATCTGAGAGACAGGGAGCCGAGAGGCAGAGAGCAGAAAGCTGGGGTGCAAAGAGCAGAGAACTGGTGGACAAAAAGCAGAAATTTGGGGTAAGATAGAAAAGAGCTGGGTGTGGGCAGAGATCAGAGAACCTAGAGTGGGCAGGGAGCTTGATGAAGAGAAGAGAGAGCCCGAGGGCAGAGGGCAGGGGGCAGACTGCTTGGGGGCATGGGGCAGAAAGGTTGGTGAGGCAGAGAGCAAAGTGCTGGGGGGGGGGGGCAAAGAGTGCAGCGGGGGCAGAGAGTAGAAAGGTGGGGGGCAGAGATCAGAGAGCTGGGGGGGCAGAGACCTGAGGTATGTGGCCAGAGAGCTGGAGGGGGATAAGGCAGGGAGCTGGGGGATAGTGAGCTGGTGGGGCAGTGAGCTTGAGGTCTGGAAGTGGCGGGGGAGTTAGAGATCTTAGTGACAGAGATCTGAGGAGTAGAGTGCTAGGGATCAAGAGAGCTGAGTGTCAGAGAGGTTGGGGGCAGAGATCAGAGAGCTGGGTGTGGGGGATGGCAGAGCAGAAATTTGGGGGAGCAGAGAGCTGGGGCAAGGGGCAGAAAGCCAAGAGCTGGGGGCAGAGAGCTAAAAGTCAGAGAGCAGGGGGTAAAGAGCTGACAGGCAGAGAACTGCGGGGAGAGAGAGCTGTGTGGGACAGAGAGCTGGGGGGGTGGGGAATAGAAAGCTCAGGGGAAAGAGAGATGGGGGACAAAGAGTCTGGGAATAGGGAACAGGGAGTGGGGTGAAAGCACAGAGCTGGGGGAGGGGGGGAAAAAGCAGAACACTGGGGCGAAGAGCAGTAAGCACGGGGGCAGAGAGCCAGTTGGACAGGGAGCTGGGGGAGGAAATTGAGCTGATTTGCTGAGATCTTGGGGGAGCAGGGAGTGAGGGACAAAGAGCAGAGAGATAGGGGTAAGACAGCAGATAGCTGAAGAACAGACTGCAGAGAACTGGGGGACGCAGAGCAGAGAGCTTGGGGATGGAGAGCTGAGAACTGGGGGTCAGGGCAGAGAGCTTATGGAAGATAGCAGAGGTCTGGGCACAGAGAGCCTGTGGTAGAGAGACCTACGAGGCAAGAGTCTGTGAGGCAGGGCTAGGGAGCAGAGAGCAGACGGGCAAAGAGCAGGCAAGAAGAGAGCAGATTGGAAGAAAGCCGAGAGCTCGGGGGCAGAGAATTGAGGGGCAGAGGGCTGAGGGACAGAGGATTGAGGGACAGAGAGCTGAAGTGCAGAGAACCTAGAGCTGAGGGACAGAGAGATAGTGGCAGGAAACAAAGAGTTGTGGGACAGAGAACTGGGGGGGGGGGCGGTCTTAAGCAGGGGGAGCAGAAAGTGGGAGGGCAGGAACTGGTGGGCCAGAAAGTTGGGGGTGCCTAAAACTGGGGACTGGGCGCTGAGGGGCAGGGAGATGAGTAGTAGAGAGCTAGGGATCCAAAGCTCAGCGGGGCAGAGAGTGGGGGGCAGAGAGGAGGAGACAGACAACAGGGGGAACAGAAAGGGGGGCAATGATTAGGGGGACAGAGGTCAGGAGGGAAGACAGCTGAGGGGCAGACAGTGGCGTAGCAGATAGCAGAGGGACAGAGAGTCGAGGAGTAGAGGGCAAAGGGGCCGAGAGGCAGAAAGCTTGGTGGATAGACAACCAGGGAGATAGAAAGTTGGAGGGATAGAAAGCTGGGCAAACAGAAAGTTGTGTGTCAGAAAGCAGAGAGCTGGGGGCAGAAAGCAGAGAGCTGGGGGGCAAGAGATGAGAGAGCTGGGGGGCAGAGACCTGGGGGACGAAAAGCAGAGAATTGGGGATAGGGCAAAGAGCTGGGAGATTGCACACATTGCTGGGGGCAGAGAGCTGGTGGCAGAGAGTTGGGGTTAGAGAGCGGGTGGCAGAGAGTGGGTGGAAGAGAGCAGGCATCTGATGGGTAGAGAGCCCGGGTGCAAAGATCAGGGAGGGCAAAGAGAGCAGGGAGGCAGAGAAATAGGGCAGGGAGTCTAGGGGCAGAGGGGATAGGGCAGTGAGCAGGAGGCCAGAGAAGAAAAGGGAAGAGAACAAAAAGCAGAGAACAAAAGGGCAGAGAACTGAGGAGCAGTGAAATGAAGTGATTGGAGGTGAGAGTTGAGGGGCAGAGGGGCAGAGGGAAGAGAATTGAGTGGCAGGGAGCTGAAGGAAAGACACAGAAAACTGAGGGTCAGAGGGAATAGAGTTGAGGGACAGAAAACCGAGGGGTGGAGCACAGGGAGGTGAGTTGAGGGGCAGAAAGCAGGGGGACAGAGATTCAGAGAGCAGGTGGATAGAGAACAGGGAGTCAGAGAACAAGGCCCAGAGATCAGAGGGGAAGAGATTCAAGGGGAAAAATTTGAGGGGCAGAGAACAGAAAGATACAGACCTTAAGGGCAGAGATCTGAGAGCTGAGGTTCTGAGAGTCAAGAGCTGTGTGTGGGGCGGGGCGGGGGAAAGGGAGGGGGTGGAGGGATAGGAAGCAGAGACTAAAGGGGCATGGAGCAGAGAACTGAGAGGCAAGGCAGGAAAGCAGGGGACAGAGAGAATGGGGTCAGGGAACTGAGGGGCAAGGACCAAGGGGAGCTGATAGCCGGTGGCAGAAAGCTGAGAGGTGCAAATCTGGGGATCCAGAGAGCTCGGGGCAGAGAGCATAGAACCGGGGGGCAGAGAGCTGGGTTTTAGAGTCTAGCGGGGCAGAAACTATGGGGACAGAGACAAGGGGGGAAGAGACCAGGAGGGAAAATACCAGCGGGTAGAGAGGAGTGGGGCAGAATGCAGAATGGAAGAGTGCAGATGGGCATAGGGGCAGGGAGCCGAGAGCGAAGGGGCAGGGAGCTGAGAGCAGAATGGGGAAGAGAGCTGATTGCGGGGTGGAAGGAAGGTAGAGAGCAGAGGTGAATGGAGCATTCATTCATTCATTCAAGCATATTTATTGAGTGCTTACTGTGTGCAGAGCACTGTACTAAGCACTCGGAAAGTACAATTCATCTACAGAGAAAATCCGTACCCAACAACAGGCTCACAGTCTAGAAGGTGGGAGATAGCGGAAAACAAAGGGGAAGAGAAAGTAGAGCTGAAGGGTAGGTGGAAGAGAGCTGAGGGTCAGCAGGGCAGAGGGGCAGAGGAGCAGAACGTTGAGAAGCAAAGGAGTGGAAAGCAGCTGGGTAGAAAGCAGGGCGCATTCATTCATTCATTCAATAGTTTTTATTGAGTGCTTACTGTGTGCAGAGCACTGTACTAAGCACTCGGAAAGTACAATTCATCTACAAAGACAATCTGTACCCAACAACAGGCTCACAGTCTAGAAGGGGGGAGACAGCAGAAAACAAAGGGGAAGAGAAAGGAGAGCTGAAGGGTAGGGGGAAGAGAGCTGAGGGTCAGCAGGGCAGAGGGGCAGAGGAGCAGAGGGTTGAGAAGCAAAAGAGTGGAAAGCAGCTGGGTAGAAAGCAGGGGGCATTCATTCATTCATTCAATAGTATTTATTGAGCGCTTACTGTGTGCAGAGCACTGTACTAAGAGCTTGGAAAGTACAACGTCATCAACAATCCGTACCCAACAATAGGCTCACAGTCAAGAAGGATGGAGACAGACAGCAGAAAGCAGAGCAGAAGAGAAAGGAGAGACGAAGAGTAGGGGAAAGAGAGCTGAGGGGCAGAGGGTCTGAGAAGCAAAGGAGCAGAAAACAGAGGGGTAGAAAGCAGGAGGCATTCATTCATTCATTCAATAGTATTTATTGAGAGCTTACTGTGTGCAGAGTATTGTACTGAGATGGGGGGTTTTTAAGGAGTGGGGAGATGTGCCCAGAATAATTTTTTTAAGAAAATGATCTGGGTAGAAGATTGAAGGTTGAAGGCAGGGAAGTCAGAGAGAAGGCTTGGGCAGCAGTTAGAGAAAGTACATCTACGGGAAGAAGGCACTATATTGCAATTAATTCCTTCATCCAGTAGTATACATTGAATGCCTGCTATATTCAGAGTACTATACTATATGCAGTTACATTGGTTGTTCTCACTATGTGCTAGCCGCTGGGGCAGAGACAAAATAATCAGAATGGAAAGAGTACCTTTTTCCCATAGAACTCATAGTCAATGATGGAGGCAGGACAAGAATTGAATTCCCCTTTTACAGGAAACAGGTCCAGAGAAGTTAAGTGACTTGGTCAAGGTCACCCAGCAGACAAGTGGCAGAACCAGGTTCTGAACCCAAGTTTCCTGTCTCCCAGCCCTGTGCTTGTTCCAATAGGCCACACTGTCTCCCTTGTCTCCAAGCTGTGACGTCCTCTGGAAGAAGGGGATAAGCAAGTTTAACTGATAGATTGACACATCTGTTTTTCACTTTCTGAAGCCAGAATCAGAGCCAGAGCTGCTTTTCTAACCTGCCTGCTTGTTGGTGACCAGGGCCTACAAGATCCACAAGATCTGTCTCAGTAAAGAAGTCCCCAATTGGACTCTCATGATACCGGGCCTACCCTTATGACTAATTACCAAAGAACCTCTCACCTCGGCATTTCCAAATTGAGAACCAGATTGATTTGGCCAAATTCCAAACCTCCGACTGGAAAGCTCAGTTCAACTCTTTCCGGATGCTTTGGCATGGTAGACTCTGCTTATTTGACTCTGCTTATTTTCAACAAATGTTTTCTAAAAAGCAAATGTGAGTTAATGAATGGTTGATTTGGTTAGAATAAGTAATTTGGCTCTCATTTCAATTAGGATGTTGACAATGCTTCACTGGCACACGTTGATCTCAAGCGGAAAGTCAAATCCTTAAAAGAAGAAATAGTCTTCTTGAAGAAACTTCACGACGAGGTAATGGGCTTCCTCTTAATCGGGGAATGTAAATTAAGCCGATCTTCTCAGGGAAGCTGGCAGGAACTTGGTCTCTTCTACTTATTCTTCACCAGGAAATACAGGAGCTGCAGTCTCAGATTCAGGAACAGCACATCCAAATCGATGTGGATGTGGCTAAGCCCGATCACACTGCTGCCCTGCGTGATGTTCGCCAGCGGTACCAAAATGTGGCTGCAAAGAACATCCATGAACCTGAAGAATGGTACAAATCCGAGGTGTGACTCTAGGGGAAGGTGTTCCCTGAGGGCGGTACCCTAAACCTAGTCCCTAAACCAGCTCTCTGGGGATTAAACCAAGCAGCTGGCACAGGTCACCCATCTGGAGAGGGGGTGCAGGGATTGGGGGTATGGTGCATGCATGCATACACTCACTTCATCAAACCGGCAGTCAGGGGGTGGGGGCTCCCTCTGGAAGTATCCGTGGCATGCACAGGACTCACCTATTTCCCTAGATGGGTTTCTCAGGACCATGCTGTATGCTACGGGAGGTGACGCTGGTGACTGGAGGAGAGTAGAATAGGGAATTCATTGGTGATCCAGCTTTCCAGTTGACAGCTGACTGGTCCTCTGTCCTCTTGGGACCAAGGGGCTGCGATTCACCCTGGGGTTGAGATGTCCACTGTGAATGTTTTCTCAACAGTTTGCTGACCTCTCTGAAGCTGCTAATAGGAACAATGATGCCCTGCGCCAGGCCAAGCAGGAATCAAATGAGTATCGCTGGTATGTCCAGTCTCTCACTTGTGAAGTGGATGCACTGAACGGGACCGTGAGTACACGCTGGAGGGTGTGGGTGTCGGGGATGAAATACCACAGGTCCACTGTGTTGGCTGAAGTTGGCATTGCAGGAAATTCTCCCCTTTGCTTGGTGATGGCTAACTTAACACCAACAATGGGCTTTGCTCTAATATCCTAGCCTCCTAAATTGGCATCCCGCCCCTTATATGAGGACACCCAACAGACATTTTAAACAGGACTATTTAAACCATTTGACCCATGAACATATATTCCCATAATCCCAAATGTATTTCTAACCAATGTAGAAGGAATCGGCAATCAAAGCTAGTGATTAAAGCCAAGTTTGAAACAAAAGAAGTTTAGGTTTTTAACCAAGTGTTAGGATAGCATGAAAGACCAGGTAATTCCTGAACCACACCTCTGGGCCCCGTGTCTTTGATTATTTCTGCTTGACTGACTGTCAGCTTGGAACACAATGATTCATTCTGCTGTCCACAATTACTTGGAATAGTCAATTGGCAGGTGGCTTAAGAATGCTTCTGCAAGTGTTTGGACATACACTTTAGAGAAGCAGCGTGTCTCAGTGGAAAGAGCGTGGGCTTTGGAGTCAAAGGTCATGGGTTCAAATTCTGGCTTCACCAACTGTCAGCTGTGTAACTTTGGCCAAGTCACTTAACTTCTGGTGCCTCAGTTACCTCATCTTTAAAATGGGGATTAAGACTGTGAACTCCCCATGGGACAACCTGATCACCTTGTAACTTCCCCAGTGCTTAGAACAGTGCTTTGCACATAGTAGGTACTTAATAAATGGCATTATTCTTATTATCTGGCACCATGTTCATGCTGAGAAACCTCTGCCTCTCCATGGACCACAGAATAGTGTCAAACTGGGTTGGGCAGCATCACTCGGGGCACCAGGTCTTTGATGAGGTCATAGCCAAGCTCCTACTCTTCTCTTGCAGAACGAATCTCTGGAGCGCCAGATGCATGAGATGGAGGAGAACGTTTCGGTTGAAGCTGCTAACTACCAAGACACTATTGGCCGCCTTCAGGATGAAATCCAGAACATGAAGGAAGAGATGGCTCGCCACCTGCGTGAATACCAGGACCTGCTGAATGTCAAGATGGTACTGGATATTGAGATAGCCACCTACCGCAAATTACTGGAGGGGGAGGAGAGCAGGTAAGTAGGGGAGAGGAGTGGGAACCTGGGAGGTGACCATCTATCCTTAGGGTTGCCTGGTAACAACTTAACGTGATCTGTCTTTTTACAGGATTACCCTGCCGGTTCCAAGCTTTTCTTCCTTGAACCTGAGAGGTGAGCACTGCCATTTCATTTCCAGGGCTTGGTAGCTTCCTTATGGGAAGCACAGGAGTTTCCTTCTGATCAGAAAAAGCCCTAGACACTCCTAAGCGCCAAGACCTGTGTTTGGGGAAGCTGAAACTCCCTTGTAATAATGGGGAGTTGTCTCTAGTTGAAGCTGCAGTGGATTTAGGGGAAGCCCCAGCAGTGGGGGTAAGGGTAGCAGAGAGAGGGTGAGTTCGTCTCTTTCATCCCAACTGCAGCAACCAACCCTCCCTCAAATCTGGCAGGCAAGGTGATTATGCCTCTACTGGGTCAAACTAGAGAAATCTCATCACTCACAAATTTGCTACTAAAGCAGGGGGTGGTGGTCACACCATGCATAGGGTGACTGTGGCCCACATGGTGTAGTGCACCCATGGGCCTGAGAGTCAGAAGGCCATGGGTTCTAATCCCAGCTCTGCCACTTATCAACTGTGTGACCTTGGACAAGTCACTTCTCTTCCCTGTGCCTTTATTACCTCATCTGTAACATGGGGATAGAGACTGGGGGCCCCACAAGGGACAACTCGACTTGCTTCTATCCTCCCAGTTCTTAATACATTGCCTGACACATAGTAAGCACTTAACAAATAACATGATGATAATAGAATGTGGCCCCCCCTGAAATTTAGACTTTTTTCACCTAAGTAGCCGGTCACATGATTGATTAGGACAAAAGGAACTAGTCAGAATCAAGATGTACCCTGACTAAATCTACCCCACAACTCCTGAATAGTTTATACTGCTAAATACCAATGTTCTCGTTGACTTGATCATGATCATTGACTACCCTTAGGCTCGTAACTGTTCATTTTTGTGGGCAACAAAGTTGATTAAACTTTTTTTTTAACTTTTTTATTACTGCCCCAAAATCACTATTTTATGAATAGCTATTCACTTTTGTAATCAATAGTTCACACAGCCTGTGTACATGGATTGCTGATCACGAAACCAATATTGGCAAGTCTTTAAACCTCCCAAGGCACTGAGATGGTGCCTGGTGAAAGAGAGAAATTCTCAACAGGAATAAACACAAGACTCTTAATCCTTTGTAGAGAACTCTTGGGTGATATGCAGGGACCGTTAAACTCTCATTTTGACAAATTGTTATTCTCATCTTTCAGAAACCAACATTGACTCCCACCCTCTTGTGGACACCCATCCCAAGAGAACACTCCTTCTCAAGACTGTTGAAACTAGGGATGGACAGGTAGGTATGTGAATTTCTTAAATCAAGGGGCTGGAGTAGGGGGGAAGAGGAGGGGTCTGCAGAAAGAAATGAAAGACATATGCACCACTGTCAATATGCCCCACACCCAGCCAGGGGTGATGGGAAATGACTCTTATGAGATCCGTTCCCAGGGCTAGCTGGGAAGGGCATACAAGCTCAGAGGGACATCTTCCTTACCCTGGCCCATCTCTTCTCCCTGTCCCCAGTACCCACACACATACAAACATTTTGACTCTCTGTAAGTTCCTCCAGTTGACCCTGGCCTGACCCTAAAGACAATTCCCTTCACCTCTCTACTGGGCCCCCAGGATATACCCTACTGAGCCCCACTCTACAGGGCCAGTGCCCTATATGGGCAGCCAGCCTTTGCACCTCAGTGTCCCTGGAGCATGAAGCCCCAATTAATCTATGCCCAGACAGCTAAAGGTAACTGGGAGTCATCCAAACACCTTCCCTAGGAGGTAGGAAGACCACAGCATTGTTGGGTGTTCGTGAGTTGGCTCCCCTGGTTAGCCTCTAGCTTCGGGCTGGATTCCAGATGCCTTTTGGCCTCTCCTGCACTGAATATGCTTCTGAAATGTGAATTAGCATTTATCAGATCCTACTGCCTGAAGGGCTTCTTGGAACCACTGTCATTTTCAATGTCTTGGGGGCAGCAGCTCATGCCTGCATGTAAGACTCTGACTGTCCCTCAACCCTGCACCCATCGTTCTGGGAAATAAAGCTGTCAGAATGGAGAAACCAAGCTTCTCCAAAGGAAAATGAGGTTCTGCGGGTAGCACCAGGTTAACATGCATGAGTTATCTGATTAGGTTTCTAAAACTCATACCTCTGCCATCAGACAGTTGTTCACGCATTATGTGGTCCTTCTCCTCAACTTGTTGTTCACAGGTCATCAACGAAACATCCCAACACCATGATGATTTATAGTGAAAGCCTGCCCCGATGCCCAGTGCAGCAACACCTTACCAGCAAGCAAAAGAATTTGACCAAGTCCTAAAACAGCTTTCAAGTGCCTTCTGCAGTTTTTCAAGAGCGCAAGACCATCCTGGATAGGTAGAAAGAATAGGTTTGAAGTCTTATGAACACATAACTCTAGGGAAGTTTACGGCAAAGCCTAGTTTACAGAGGGAATCTTGTGCTGCAGTACTTTTGTAAAGTGTTTTTCAGAATCATGAAACTGCCTCTTTCAAGCCAGTGTCTGACCAAACTGTTACTGCTTCAATAAACTCTTTGAAAAAATATCCTGTGATCATTTTTTTTTCTTCAAATCTTGGCCAGCCCTCGGGCAAGTCCTCCTTGTCTTGTTTTCCTCCCTGTATTGCATGCTAGCACACTCCCACTCCGCCCCCCTGCACCTAGAAAATAATGTTTATTTTCTGAAAATATTCTTTAAACCTGAACCTGGCTGCTGCTATAGCCTAACCATCAGAATTGAGCTGCTTTGCATGACTGAATTACAAATAATCATTCAGAGGATGCCTCTGGCTGGTGACGGGAGAGTTGGGGAGGCTATGACCTTCTGAGGGAAATTCTGAGCAGACGTAGGTACTGCTGCAGAGAGTGGGCAGCTATTGATTTTGCATCCATCTCTTGTGATAAGGGGACAGCAGGCTTTCAGCATAAATCTTCCCAGGCTTGGACCAAGTGTGGAAAGAAAATTAATGTAGCCACTGTTCTGATGTTGTGATGCAGAAGAGAGTAGGAGAAGAAAAAAAGAAGGTCAAGGAAGGCCTCTTGTAGGAGATGTATCTTCATTAAGGCTTTGAACGTGGAGAGAGTAGTTGTCTTTCAGATATGGAAAGGGAGGGCATTCCAGGCCAGAGGCAGGATGTGGGCGAGAGGTTTGCAACAACATAGAGGAAATCGAGATACAGTGAGTAGGTTGAGGAGCAAAGAGTACAGGCTGAATTGTAGTAGGAGAGTAGCAAGCTGAGGTAGGAGGGGGCAAGGTGACTGAGTACTTGGGGAAATGCCAATGGGGAGGCGTTTCTGTTTGATGCGAAGACGGGTGGGCATTCACTGAAGGTTCTGGAGGAGTCAGGACACATGGACTGAACGTTGTTGTAGAAAAGTCATCCGGGCAGCAGAGTGAACTATTACGGACTGAAGTGGGGAGAGACTGAAGGTAGGGACCTCAACAGGGAGGCTAATACAGTAATCAAGGTGACCAGGGAAAGGATGGGTCGACGAGGACAGAGTTCAACACTTCGGGCTGTCCTGGAGGCTGTACCTGGCCCTTGCCCTAGATGGCACCAGCCACTCTCCTAGTCCCCACTCCTAGGGCCTGGGCCAACCTCATACCCCTTCCAAAAGGGTCTCTTTCCCATGGAGTTGTTCTTTGGTTTAAAGATGATGCTTCTGATGGTGAAAGGGGATCCATCTGTGGGGAGTCATAATGAGAATCTTCCTTCCCCTTTTCTGGTCAGAACAATGGAAGAGCACCAAGAAATCCTGCTGTCCCATTGCCTGTATCCAGTTTGAGATGGTGATTACATCTCTCATCAAAAGCTGCACAGAAACATTTATGTTGTCATAAAGACTGGGATTAGGACCGGACAATCAGATGCAATGCTTTGCATGTGTTAGGCTTTTCACCCTGTGTAATACAATGACATTGTACGGAGTATTTGGCAGGAATCAGCTAGGAACTAGAGTGTTTCTCTAGGGAGACCCTGATCATTCTGCTTTTCTTCAGAGCTGTCACATTTATCTTCCTGATCCCTCTGAACATAGGCACAATTTCTGAGATGTGGCAGCAATCAAGGTAGAGAGAGCCAGATACTGAAAATTAAAGGAATTCTCCCTCCCTTCCCCACACCTTCTGCCAAAAGTTACCAACTCAGGGGTCCCTAGCTGGGCAGATTAATGGAGGTACTTTAGGAGCTGCAGTCCTGGAATAAGTGGCATAAAGGAGGGAGAGGGAGACAGCTCAAAATCACCTTCCAGAGATACGCAACCTGAGCCATTCCCACTTTCGGTAGTAATCTTAATCATACCAACATGGCTACTGCTTAGGACACTACCAAGTTGGCATCCATACAGGACCTTCTCAAGATGACTTTGACACATGCGCAACATTAGAGGGGATGAGGAGGAGATGAAGCTAACCAGGAGTCCTCATTGCTAGACATCACCTCCCCACCTTGGACACCTACATCCCCTCAGACACTACCTGCTGCAGCCATCTTTACTTTCCGCATCTTTAGTTTCTTCTGCAATTCTCTGGTCTGGAAAGACTAGGTTGGCTGATGAGGGGGCGTAGGGAGAGGCCATACCTGGAGCCTAGGTACTACGTGGCAATCCGATCTTGTTCTGGCATGATTCTGATTCTCCTGCCACTTCCAGTCCACCTGTTAGGATGGGCATACTGTGAGAGGAGCCTGGATGCCTTCCAGAGCCAACAGGTCAGATATGGTTGTTGTGAACCACTCTACCTCCCCTCCTAAACTGGTCCGGGTGAAATCTGCTGGAGGGCATCATGGAGAGTTTCAGGGAGCACATGTTTGTCTTCAGATTGTATGGGTGGTAAGCAGGAGCAGGCATTGACTTGTGCTCCTGCAGATCACCTCCAGAGTTTCCTTATTTCATTGTTATATTCACATGCTCATTCGCTCTTTCTCTCTCTCTTTCTTTCTCTTTCTTTCTCTCTCTCTTCCTCTCCCTCACCCTCTCTCTTTCAGACTCACTCTCCCACTAATTCTTTCTCTTCTGTCTCTGCTCCATGGCCAACTTAGAGTTAGTCATTCAGCCAGTCAATCCTATTTGAGTGCTTAGTGTGTGCAGAGCTCTGTACTATGTGCTTGATAGAGTACAACACAACAATATAACAGACACATTCCCTGCCCACAAGGGGAGCTCAAAGTCTAGAGGGGGAAATAGACTTTAATATAAAAAATAAAATTACAGATATGTACATAAGTGCAGTGGGGCTTGGATGGGGGATGAATAAAGGGAGCAAGTCAAGGCAGCACAGAAAGGAGTGGGAAGAGGTAAGGAAGGCTTCATCAGGGAAGGCCTCTTGGAGAAATGCCTTCGATAAGACACTGAAGGTGGGGAGAGTCTTTGTCTGTCAGATATGAACAGGGAGGGAATTCCAAACCAGAGGCAGGATGTGGGCAAGAGGTTGGCAGGGAGAGAGACAAGATAAGGGTACAGTGAGAAAGTTGGCACTGCAGAAGCAAAGTATGCGGGCTGAATTGTAGGAGAAAGTAGCAAGGTGAGGTAGGAGGGGACAAGGTGATTGAGTGCTTTAAAGCTGATGGTAAGGAGATGCCCTATCACAGGGAAAACATGTTTAGTGAGACAGTCAAAGATACAGAGCTGAGTTTAGGTCAAAGTGAAGTTCACCAGGGACAGATGGTGCTCAAGCCTTCCCCTTTCCCCTCTGCTAAGCAGGGTCCTCCCGTCTCCTCTTTCCCTTGCAGAACTTCCAGCCAGACAGCAGTGACAAAATGCTACTTGGCCCCAGTTTCTCCGTTATATATGAGGCCTAATAAGAGGTATGGAAGGAGCCAGCTTCATTTCACTCCATGGGCCAGCGGGGCAGGAAGGTGACAGAAAGTCTCTCCATTTAGGGGTAAGAAAGTGACAGGTGACTTAGGAGAAAGGGGAAGCAAATTAGATTTGGCTGCTTTCTGATGCCCAACCTGTTCCATGGCTCTGAGGCCTGGACACCCCCACCCATTTCCTAGACCTGATGTCTGGACAATCACCAACCATTTCCTGGGAAGGGCAGGAGCCTGACAGAGATGAAAGGGAGCAAGGGCAGAAGGAGGGAGGGGAGAACTCTGACTCTGGATTCATGATAGAGGGGGAGGAGACGCTTGGTAAGTGTAGCGTTGTATAATGATGTCACAGGCACTGTGGGAGCCCCCAAATTGAATACCCCTGGGAGCATTGGGGTCTTTATCTGGACCTGTCCCCCAGAAAATTTTTTTTAGTTGGAGTGAGCTCTATGTACTTGGGCAAAGTGCACATGTAATACCATCTCTGCTTACTGCATGCCTACTATATTCCATGTCTACTTGCCTTGTATTGGTGAAGGCCCATCAAAGGCCCTTCTGTCTGCTGCGCAGTGGTTGCAACAAGCCAGGAGTGAGGAAAAGGTGCAGCATCCTGTAAAGTGTCTGTAAGAATTTTTCATTCAAAACCCAATCTGGCCTTTACCCTGTTGTTAATTGAGGATCTCAAAACTAATATTCAAAGTATTGGTTATTAGAAGGGGAAGAGCCATTGACTTTTATTGGCAAGGTTATAGAGGCAGGGGGAATGGACAGGATAGCCCTAATTTGACGGTTCTTGCACAGCTCTCAAGTTACTCACCCAAGGCCATGAGGAGGATACGAGATGAAGGCTTAAAGTCTTGCAAATGGACAAATGGGGGGACAAACAATGTGTGAAGTCCACACCTAACTGTGGCTTGCTTGGGCCCCTTCAGCTATAGGATAATCATCATGCTGGTAGAGGGGTCTCAGCCGTTAGTGGCCTTCTCTACTTGTCATTGGCCAGAGGGACATTTGGGGGTAGGCTGTGCCCTATGAGCACTGAAAGCCATAGTGGCTGATGCTATTCTGATGTGGCCAAACAGATGATGATGATGATGATGATGATGATGATGATGATGATGAATGGTATTTGTTAAGTGCCCACTATGTGCCAAACCCTGTTCTAAGTGCTGGGGTAGACACAAGGTTATTGGGTTTTCCTCACGGGGTTCACAATTGTCTGCTGTGTGACCTTGGGCAAGTCACTTCACTTCTCTGGGCCTCAGTTACCTCATCTGTAAAATGGGGATTGAGACTGTGAGCACCACATGGGACAGGGACTATGTCCACCCCGATTTGTTTACATCCACTCCAGCACTTAGTACAGTCTCTGGTACATAGTTAAGCGCTTAACAAATACAATAATAATAATAATGATGATTAATCCCCATTTTACAGGTGAGATAGCTGAGGTACAGAGAAATGAAGTGACTTGCCCAGATTCAAACAGCTGAGGAGTGGTGGAGCCGGGATTAGAACTCATTACCTCTGACTCCCAAGCCCCCTGCTCTTTCCACTAAGCCACGCATGTCAAGGGAAACCCCCAGGTGAGCCTCAGGAATTCATTTTTGCCTGACATTGCCCACAGCACACACATAGAGAAGCAGCCTGGCTCAGTGGAAAAGAGCATGGGCTTTGGAGTCAGAGGTCATGGGTTCAAATCCCTGCTCTGTCAATTGTCAGCGGTGTGACTTTGGGCAAGTCACTTAACTTCTCTGTGCCTCAGTTACCTCATCTGTAAAATGGGGGTTAAGACTGTGAGCCCCCCGTGGGACAACCCGATCACCTTGTAACCTCTCCAGAGCTTGGAACAGTGCTTTGCACATAGTAAGTGCTTAATAAATGCCATTATTATTATTATCATCATTATTATTATATGACTATCCCCTAAGGCTTACAACATCCAATCCTTCCACCCTCCTATGGCATCAGGGACACTGGGGCCTCTGTTGGATATTAGACAGGCATCCCCACAAAGTAGTTGAAGGTAGAGCCAACTGAACACTCCACTGTCCACTAGTGGACAACCAAGCCAGGGCTGGTTTCTGCACGGAGCCCCACCTCAAAAGGCTTGTATAGCAAGGGGCTGGGGGATGCACCAGGCCATGGAAACTGGGATAGGGACAAGGTAAGTAAGTGAACATACTTGTCCTCAACTTCTCCCTGCCCCTTCCTCTTCAATCCTAATTCCCTTCTTGGACATAACATCTCCTCCAAGAGGCCTTCCCCAATTAAGCCCTTTTTTCCCCTGGCTCCCTCTCCATTCTCCCTCATCTAGGCACTTGAATCTATGACCTTTGGGCAATTTGATATTCACTCCACCTCCAACCCCACAGTGCCTTGTACATTTCTTTAAATTATATATTATGAATTATCTATTTATAATATTATCTTTCTGCCCCTCTTGACTGTAAGTTTGCTATGGGTGGGGAACATAAGCCACTAATTCTGCTGTATTGTACTCTCCCAAGGGCTTAATACAGTGCTCGGCACATAGTAAGTGCTTAATAAATACGACTGACCGGTTTACTGATCCCATAGTTTAAACTTTCTCCTTCCTTGTGCGCTTCTTAAGAGTTCTGCTCAAGGGACTATGTGTTTACCTGGGCTTTGGGGAAGTGAATATATTAGTCTGTTAGGGAAAGAGGTATGAGAAGTGGCCTGCCTCGACCCATCCATTCCCACATCTTCTCTGCTACTACCACCAGTCGCCATAGGAGTGTTTGAAAGTTTCAGAGGGTGCAGACTAATTGGGGTGAGAGCAGGGTCCGAAGGTGGAGCCAGACAGGGTAGGAGCACTATGATAAAGACGTATCAAAAGGAAAAGCAGTGTGGCTTAGTGGAAAGAGCACGGGTTTGGGAGTCGGAGGATGTGGATTCTAGTCTCTGCTCTGCCACTTGTCTGCTGTGTGTCCTTGGGCGAGCCGATTAACTTCTCAGTGCCTCAGTTACCTGATCCATAAAATGGAGACTGAGACTGTGAGCCCCACATGGAACAGCCTGATTACCTTGTATCTAGTCCAGTTCTTAGAACAGTGCATGGCACAGAGTAAGCGCTTAACAAATACCATAACAATGATAATAATAGCAATGGTTCCTGGCTAGGAGATCTCCACCAAGGGGCAAAGAGTCCCACTAGGACTGAAGGATGGGTGGTCCGATTCAACCTGCCCGACCTGTTTGTGACCAGGCTGCAGGAGCCCAGGATGCTGGGCATCTTAATTGCGTGTGAATCATTGGTTTAACGTGGTGAGGGCCAGGCCTACCTGTGATTACTGCTTCCCTGGTGCACCTCCATCTGTCCTAGGACTCATGTGGAAATCCCAGGAGTCGGCGTGGGTACTTGGTTTGAAGACAGTAGGTAGAGAAAATGAAATTGAATGAAGACCTGGCTCTCCTGGCAGTAGGGCTCCCTCTGCAGGACTGCAAAGGCAGCAGTCGAGAGGGCCGAGGCAGCCGTTTCGGGGAGTGGATACTCGTCTACACTCTGTCACTGACCACAATGGTAACAATTTTGCAGCGTGGTTGCCAATCAGCACCCTGCAATATCCTGAAAGCCAAGAGTGGCCTGCTGACTATCTCTGTAGCTGGAAAATGCTGTTTGAATTGGGTGGAAAATCCACAGTCCCTGAAAGACTTAATGAACCATTGGAGGACTGGGAGAGGTTGAGGGTGGCAGTATCAACAGGGACTATTGGACTGGTTGAGGTATAAGGTTTAGGATGTGCTAGACAAAGGTCTTTGTGGGAAAATAATTAAGGTGGAGCAGGAAGGATGAGGTGGGGAAGCTGATCATCATCAATCGTATTTATTGAGCGCTTACTGTATGCAGAGCACTGTACTAAACGCTTGGGAAGTACAAGTTGGCAACATAAGCTGATAGCTGATGGTAGTAGGAAGAGAGGATTATCTTCAGGGTAAAATAGATTGGGAAGCAAGAACAGGGAAGGTGATTAATCAATCAAGCAAACGATCTGTGTACAGAGCATTGTACTAAGCTTTGGGGAAAGTACAATTATAATACAGTTGATAGATATGATCCCTGCCCATAAGGAGGAGGTTACAGTCTCCAAGAGGAGACAGATATTCAAATAAAATACAGATAGGGGACATAGTTAAGTATCAAGATATTTACATAAGGTCCATAGGGCTCTTATGAGTATCAAAGAGCTTAAAGGGTACACAGAAAAGTACACAGTTGATGGTGAGGAGTGGAGATAAGCAATATAAAAGCTTAGTCAGGGAAGGCCTCTAGAAAGAGATGTGATTATATGAGGATTTTGAAGGTGGGGAGAGTTGTGGACAGTGGTATATGAGTAATAGAAATAATAATTATTGTATGTGTTAAGCGCTTACTATGTGCCAGGTACTGTATTTAGTGCTGGGGTGGATACAAGCAAATCGGGGTGGACACAGTCCCTGTTCCATGGGGGGCTCAGTATCAATTCCCGTTTTACAGATGAGGTAGACTGAGGTACACTGTGAGCCCACTGTTGGGTAGGGACCGTCTCTATATGTTCCCAATTTATACTTCTCAAGCACGTAGTACAGTGCTCTGCACACAGTAAGAGCTCAATAAATATGATTGAATGAATGAATGAAAGGTAACTGAAGCACGGAGTAGTTAAGTGTCTTGCTCAGGTCATACAGCAGACAAGTGGCGGAGCCAGGATTGGAACCCATAACCTTCTGATTCCCAGACCCGTGCTCTATCCACTACACCATGCTGAGTTCCAGGCCCAAGGAAGGATGTGGGCAAGGGGTTGGCGACAAGATAGATGAGATCAAAGTACATAGAGTAGGGACTGGCAATAGAGGAGCTGAGTGTGCACACTGGGTCGTAGTAGAAGATTAGAAGGGTGAAATACAATGGAGTGAGCTGATAGAGAAGCAGCGTGGCTCAGTGGAAAGAGCATGGGCTTGGGAGTCAGAGGTCGTGGGTCCTAATCTCGGCTCTGCCACTTAGCTGTGTGACTTTGGGCAAGTCACTTAACTTCTCTGGGCCTCGGTTGCCTCATCTGTAAAATGGGAATTAAGACTGTGAGCCCCACGTGGGACAATCTGATTATCTTGTATCTACCCCACTGCTTAGAACAGTGCTTGGCACAGAATAAGTGCATAACAAATACCAAGATCATTATTATTGAGTGCCTTCAAGCCTATTTTAGGGAATTTTTATTTGATGTAGAAGTAGGTAGGCAATCATTGGAGGTTTTTGAGTAGTGAGGAGGTATGGACTGACCATTTTTTCAGAAAAATGATTCAGGCAGCAGAATGAAGTATGGACTGGAGAAGAAGAGATAGGAGACAGAGAGATCAGCAAGTTGGCTGATTCAGTAGTCAAGGCAGAGAAACAAAATGGTCTAGTCGATAGGGCACGGGCCCGGGAGTCAGAAGGACCTGAGTTATAATCCCAGCCCTGCCATTTGTCTGCTCTGTGACTTTGGGCAAGTCATTTAACTTCTCTGGGCCTCAGTTACCTCTACCATAAAACGGGAACAAAGACTGTAAACCTCATATGGGGCAGGAACTGTGTCCAATCCGATTTGCCTGTATCCCCCCAGCAGTTAGTACAGTGCATAGCACATAATGAGTGCTTAAGCAATATTATTATTGTGAATAATAATTACTTTTTCTAAAAAAGTTCACTCCCCCCCTTCAAAACCCTACTGAGAGCTCAGCTCCTCCAGGAGGCCTTCCCAGACTGAGTCCCCATTTTCCTCTGTTCCTCCTCCCCTCCCCATCGCCCCTATTCCCTCCCTGTACTCTACCCCCATCCCTGCCCCACAGTACTTGTGTACAATTGTACATATTCGTTATTCTATTTATTTTATTAATGATGTGTTTATATCTATAATTCTATTTATCTATTGTGATGCTACTAGTGCCGGTCTACTTGTTCTGTTTTGTTGTCTGTCTCCCCCTTCTGGAGTGTGAGCCCGTTGTTGGGTAGGGATTGCTCCCACCTGTTGCCGAATTGCACTTTCCAAGTGCTGAGTACAGAGCTTTGCACACAGTAAGTGCTCAATGAGTAAAATTGAATAAATGAATGAATGAATGACAAAAAAGGTGGTAAATGGTAAATGATAAGTGTTTGGATCAGAGTGGTAGTAGTTTCGATGGAGATGGGTGATCAATCAAGCCATCGATGGTATTCCTTGAGTTTTTACTGTGTGCAGAGCACTGTAGTAAGCACTTTCGTGATTGGTTGATGCCCTGCCCACAAGAAACATACCAAAGAGAAAGATATGAAAATAGAAATGTAATACTACATAATAAAATTAAGTATTTAAACAATTGCATATGATTAGAAGTTCTAGTGAAAAGATCAGGGGCCTGGAAGTCAGAGGATGTGGGTTCTAATCCTGGCTCCGCCACATGTCTGCTTTGTGACCTTGGGCAAGTCACTGCATTTCTCTATGCCTCAGTTACCTCATCTGTAAAATGGGGATTAAGACTGTGAGCTCCATGTGGAATAGGGACTGTGTCCGACCCGATTATCTTTCATCGACTTCAGTGCTTAGAACAGTGCTTGGCACAGAGTAAGCGCTTACCAAATAACACAGTTATAAAAGAATCTTTGTGTACACTTCACAATATACTTGATTTGTGCCCATCTACTTGCTCATTTCACTTTTTGAGCCCTAGGGACCGTCTCTATATGTTGCCGACTTGTGCTTCCCAAGCGCATAGTACAGTGCTCTGCACACAGTAAGTGCTCAATAAATATGACTGACTAAATGAATGAATGAATGGCAGGAATGAGAGTATGAATTGTGCTTTGCAACCACTTGTCTTATGCTCAATTACTTCAGACAGGATTTTGTTCCTTAAGCCTCAGGACATATTTTTCTCAATGGCAGTCTCCACCATCGCAAAGCTATGTTCCTCTAGATGGTAAGCTCATTGTGGGCAGAGAATGTCCCTATCAACTCTATTATATTGTACTCTCCCACGTTCTTAGTACAGTGCTCTCTCCACTAAGTACTCAATAATATGATTGATTGCTGAACATTCAATATTTGTTATTCCCATGGATAAGGATTAGTGAAGTACTGGTCAAATCCTGAGAAGGTGTCTCCCTTCCCCATGCACCAGACCACAACAGCTCACTCCCAACCGACTGATCCCTATCTCTTACGCCATCCCCTCCCACCTCAACCCTTCCCGACAGCCTCAGCCAAGTGCAGCCTGTGGAATCTCTATTTCATTAAGAAAAAGCTTCCCTTCATCCTTGACCTGTTTCTGACTCAATCACTGCTCCTCCTTGCCATTACTGAAACCTGGCTCTTCCCAGAAGACAGTGTCGTCTGCCACTCTCTCTCGGGGGGGCTTCATCTTCTCCCACTCCTCTAGACTCACTAGGTTATGGAGAAGTGTTGGCTTCCTTCTTTCTCCCCCTTGCCGCTTTTGTACCATCCCACCTCCCCTGTCGCTCTCATTTCCTTCCTTTGAAGCCCATATCGTTTGCCTTCAGCACTCATTCTAATTACTAGTCACAATCATGTACCACCCCCAGGCCTCTCTTTCAACCTTTTGAACCATTTTGATCCCTTTCTCACATTCCTTCTCTTTCTATCCATATGGGGACCTCAATATCCACAGGGATGTTCTCGACAACCCTTCCACTGCCCACTTCCTCTTTCTCAACCATTCCACTGACCTCCTGCTCCACCCCACCTCATCCTTTCATCAAATTGGACTCATGCCTGGACACGTCTCTAGTAACTGAATAATCTCTACCCTCATCAACTCTGACATTCCTCTAACTGACCACAACCTCCTCAGTTGTCTTCTCAGTCTCTTTCACAGGCTCCTCCTCTACTTTCCCGCTGCAACTGTGGGAGTGTCTCAAGGCTCATTTGTGGGTCCCCTTCCATTCTCCATCTACACCTATTCCCTTGGAGAACTCATTTGCTCCCTTGGCTTCAGTTACCATCTCTACATGGATGATTCCCAAATCTATCAATCGTTCTCTGCAGTGTCTCATTTTCTATCGCCTTCAGGGCATCTCTACCTGGATATCTGGCTGACACCTCAAACCTAATATGTCCAAAACAGAACTCTTCATTTCCCCACCCAAACTCCGTCCTTCCACTAGATTTTCCCAACATTGTAGAAAACATAACTACCCTCCCTGTCTCATAAACCAATAACCTTGGTATTGTCCTCAACTTTTCTTTTTCATTCAACGCACCTATTCAATCTGCCACCAAATCCTGACAGTTCAACCTTCACAACATCGCTAGAATCTGCTCTTTCCCCTCCTTCCAAACTCCTACTATGTTCATCCAAGCACTTATCCTATCCTATCTGATTACTGAATCAGCCTCCTTGCTGAGCTCCCTGCTTTCTACCTCTCCCCATCCCAATCCTTACTCCACTCTGCAGGCCAAATCCTTTTTCTAAAAAAAAAAAATCAGTTCACATTTCCCTGCTCCTCTAGAACCTTCAGTGATTGTCCACCCACCTAAGAATAAGACGCAGAGCGGTTAAGTTCACTTGCCCAAGATTGCACATTAGGCAAGTGGCGAGCTGGGACTAGAACCCATGTCCTCACCATGAGGTAGAATGTCACTGGGAAGAGATGCTCTGCTAGGATAACGTGGTTCATTCATTCAATTGTATTTATTGAGTGCTTACAGTGTGCAGAGCACTGTACTAAGCGCTTGGGAAAGCATAGTACAGTAATAAAGAGAGAGAATCCCTGCCCATAATGAGTTCACGGTCTAGAGGGTTTATGGTATTTGTTAAGCACTTACTATGTGCCAGGAACTGAACTAAGTGCTGGTGTGGGTACAAGTAAAAAGAGTTGGGTACATTCTCTGTCCTACAAAGGACTCGCAGTCTTCATCCCCATTTTACAGATGAGGTCACTGAGGCACAGAGAAATTAAGTGACTTGTCCAAGGACACATAGCAGACAAGGGCTAGAGCTGGGTTGACATCTGTGGGCCGAGCCCTAATATCTGGGACAAACTTCAGGATACAGAGGATTCTTGCTAGCTGGACTATTCCAGAGACGTGGGTTGGTGGGCAGTTGCCTGGGAGGCTGGTTGTGTCTGCCAGGGGAGGGAGTATGTAAATATTCCAAGAGATAAAAGCCCAAATCTATGGGCATCATTCCTCAGGGTTGAGGAGTGGAAATCAAGGTGTTACAACCAGAATGAGGTGTGGTTGGAGTGTTTTCTATTTCTACCCTACACCTCTACAGGGAATGGTAATGAAAGAGCCCAAGAAGGAAAGGCCAGAGAGGTAAGAGAAGAACCAAGAACCAGGAGCTGGCATTGTCAGAGAAACCAAGGATAGATAGTGTTTCCAGAAGAAGGGGATGACCCACAGAAGGAAAGGCTATTGACATGCCTAGGAGTACATTGGATTTGGCAAAGTGGAGGTCACATGTGACCATGAAGGGAGCAGTTTGAGTGGTATGGATGATGAAAAATCAGATTACAGCAGCCTGAGGTGAGAGTTGGAGAAGAGGAAAAGAAGGAAACAGATGTAAACAAACCAAGTCCTGGAGACTGGTCCAGCTCACTGGCATCAAGGAAGAGAGTGCTGGGACCTGGATGAGCACTACAGCTGTGGAAAGGGCTGAAGGTATCTGACCAGAACTCCAGCACTTATGGAGAAAGCCCTAGGACTTGGTTCAGAATTCTGACACCTGGCACAAGGTCTAGGAGACCTGAGTCAGCACCAGAGCACATATGGGGTCAGTCATGGAACCCGATTCAGCAGCACCCCAGCATTTGTGGGGAGAGTCCCTGAACCTGAGCCCACATCTGGCATCTGAGAAGAGTCCTGGGTCCTGATTCAGTACCCGTGCATCTGCAAGAAGACTGTACTAAGCACTTAAGAGAACACAATATAACAACAGACACATTACTGCTCACAACGAGTTCACAGTCTAGATGGGGAGACAGACATTAATATAAATCAATCAATAAATGATGTATACAGATATATATCTATATCTATATATATCTATATATATATATACTGTGGAGATGGGTGGGAGACTGAATGAAGGAGCAAGTAAGAACAGCACAGAAGGGAGTGTGAGAAGGGGAGAGGAGGGTTCAGTCAGGGAAGGCTTCTTGGAGAAGATATGTCTTCAATAAGGCTTTGAAGTGGAGGAAAATAATTATCTGTCTGATATGAGGAGGGAGGGCATTCTAGGCCAGAGGTAGGATGTGGGTGAGAGGTCAGTGGCGAGATAGACAAGATCGAGGTACAGTGAGAAGGTTAGCATTGGAGGAGAAAAGTGTGTGGGCTAGGTTGCAGTAGGAGAGTGGTAAGGTGAGGTGGGAGGGGTCAAGGTGATTAAGTGCTTTAAAGTCAATGGTGAGGAGTTTTTGTTTGATGCGGAAGTGGATGGGCTACCAAGGGAATTTCTTGAGAGGGGAAATATGGTCTGAATGTTTTTGAAGAAAAATGATTCGGGCCAAAGAATAGAGTATGGACTGGAGTGGGGAGAGACAGGAGGCAGGGAGGTCAGGAAGGAGGCTCATACAGTAATCAAGGTGGGAAACGATAAGTGCTTACATTAATGTGGTAGGAGTCTGAATGGAGAGAAATGGCTGGATCTTGGCGATGCTTTGAAGTTAGAACTGACAGAATTTAGTGATGGCCTGAAAATGTGGGTTGAATGATAGAGGAGTCAAGAAAAATGCCAAGGTTATGGACTTATGAGACAGGAAGTATGGTGGTGCCATCAAACCCAGCATTTGCCAGGGCCTGTCCAGGAACCTGGTTCAATACCTTAGCACCTGTGGCTAGGATCCTGGGACCTGTTACAGCACACTGGCACTTGGGAGGAAAAGCAGAAGACCTGGCATAGCGCATTGGCAATTGTGTGGCAGGCCTTGAGATCTGTGTCTGGTATGTCTACGGACCTGAGTTAGCAAATAAGCACCTCTGGGGAAGATCCGGAGACTTGGTTCAGTGTACTGGCTTCTTGGACGAGATGAGACATGGATCAGCACCTCAACACCAGTGAGGAGGCCCCTAGGAACTCTGTCAGCACCCAGAGATATTTGGGGTATGCCCAGGTACCTGGTTCTGTATCAGTGGGTCAGCACATCAGTAATTGTAGGGTGGCACTAGGACTTTAGTCCTTGAAGAGAATCCCGGGACCTGGGTGAGAACCTGGCACCTATTAAGAAGGACCTAGGTCTTAGGCCCAGCTCCTCTGGAGTTTTCCTTTGGTGAACTCCACTGGGTTCTGGGCCTGCACCACAGCATTTATTGTGTTGGTTTTGGAACCTGGTTCAACACCTCAGAGAGGTGTTGGAAGGGCTAAGGAACTTGAGAAAACTTGGTGGCTTGCAAGAGATGAGCCCCAGGACCTGAGTCAATACCTTTGACAACAATGGAGACATCTCTGGGATCTGGGTCTGCTCCCCAGCCCATATGAAAAGTGTCCTAGGACACGTATCATCGTGCAGAACTTGGAGGGAAGGCCCAGGAACCCAAGACAGCATATAAAATACAAATTGAGAAAGCCCTGAGACCTCAGCATGCTGGCTTGGAAGAGAGGGGAGAATGAGACAATGGGGCAGTGACATGAGACAATGGGGCAGTGATGTAACACAGTCTGTGCTGATACTGGGACATGGGCCAGCAGTCCAGTAAGTGAGGGAGATCCTGGGAAATGGTTCAGGATCCTGACACCAGGGAGGGGAACGCTGGGAGCTGGGTCATTACATCCTAGTTCTTGAAGGCCTCGGGAAATGATTCAGCATTTTAGCATCTGACTGTGAACTCCGGGACCTTGGTAATTACCCTAGTAGCCATAGGGAGGGTTAAAGATATTGGGTCAATTTCATAGAATGAAGGATCCCCAGGTCCTAATTCAGCAACCCGTCACCTGTAGTTCATCTCTGTGAAATGGATGGGGAGAGCTCCAGGACCAGGATCAACATCCCAGCACCTGCAGAGAGGTCTGCAGGATTTGGGTCAGCATCACATCATCTCTGGGGAAATCTCTGGGACCTGGCAGCATCTCAGTTTCCAGGTGGATGGTCTGGAGACCGGTTCAAGACCCTGAACTGATAGGGAGATCCCTGTCACCCAGCACCTGTAGTGAGGACTCTAGGGTTTTGGTCAGTTCTTCTGCACTAATGAGAAGAGTGCACGGACTTGGATATGTTGTTAACAGCCATCTCCCTTCAACAACGTACTGGGGTTCTTGAAAGAGACCTACCTCCTCCACAGCCCCCCCTCCAACAACCTCCCTCCCCCCAGCAAAACGGTTAAGAACCTGCCCATCGTCCTGGCATAATTACCAAGCCAACGACAAGATAACACAACAAGAGTTCTAAAGCAATGTAGTTAACTGGATCCCCCCATATGGAGGCACAGATCACTGTGCTTTGGTAGGTTGGTAGGGCAGATACCAGAATCAGTGCTATAGTAAAAAGAACATGAAAGGATGGTGGGATCAGTCCTTCCGTCCTTCCTTCCTTCCTTCCTTCCTTCCTTCCTTCCTTCCATATAATACAACAGTGAAGAGACACATTCCCTATCCACAAAGAACTCACAGTCTAGTGATAAATAAATAAATAAATAAATAAATAAACTACAGGTGTGTGCATAGGTGATATGGGGCTGGGAGAGGGCAGTGAACAAAGGGAGCAAGTCGGGTGATTAAAAAGCAAGTGGGAGAAGAAGAAAGGGGAGCTTAGTCAGGAACGGCCCCTGCGAGAAGATGTGCCCTCAATAAGGATTTGAAGGCAGGGAGGGTAACTGCCTGTTGAATTTGACAAGAGCGGATATTCCAGGCCAGGGACAGGACATGGACGAGAGGTTGGTGCAGAGATAGGTGAGATTAAGGCACAGCAAGAAGCTTAGCATTAGAGGAGCTAAGTGTGCGAACTGGGTTGTAGCAGAAAAGTAGCCAGGTAAGGTAGGGGGAGGTAAAGTAATTAAGTGCTTTAAATAATAATAATTAATAATAATTGTGGGATTTGTTAAGTGCTTACTATATGCCAGGCACTGTTCTAAGTGCTTGGGGTAGATAAAAACATAATCGGGTTGGGCACAGTACTTGTCCCACATAGCGCTCACAGTCTTATTCCCCATTTTACAGATGAGGGAACTGAGGTACAGAAAAGTTAAGTGCCTTGTCCAAGGTCACACAGCAGACAGGTGGCAGTGCTGGGATTAGTACCCATGACCTCCTGACTCCCATGTCACTCTGAAATATGGTGATGCACCTCAAGTACACTAGTCTGCCCAGACTGACCTCAGAAGTGAGAAAGCCCACCTTCTCTGAAGAACCGGGGTGGAGCAAAGGATATCGGAGCTGGTTAAAATGGGACTGGGGACAAAAGTCTTTGCTCGGTGGACCGGAGACCATGGGTCTGGGCATCATTGTGAGAGTGAGCCAGTAAACTGTATTGGTTTTGAGATTTTTGCCCTATGGTCTCATCCTGGTTTTGACAGTTATACTAGGGTGATACAGGGGTTCTTTCCCTTTTTTGTGGAGCCCAAAGACTTGGCTCAGCAGCCCAACACCTCTAGAGATGGTCCTGGGACATGGTCCAACACCCTGGAAACTAGCAGGAGAGCCATGAATCAAAATCCTAGTGCCTATGGGGCAGGGGTCTCAGGACCTCACTCGGGCTCTTGGCATTTGTGAAAGTTCTGGCACATGATTCAGCATCTCAGTGAGGGCTCTGGGACCTGGGCGAGCAACCCCGATCCTGTAGGGATGGTCCTAGGTTCTGATTCAGCACCATAGCAGCAAAAACAAGGGCTCTGAGCCTCAGGTCACTTCCCTGGGACATGTGGGAGGAGTTCTGAGATTAGCACCGGAGAAATGTAAGTAGGAAGGGACCTAGCACCTCGGAACTATGAGGTTCTGGAGTGGGGCTGTGGCCTGGTCTAGAGTGGAGCCACAATCTGGTCTGTGAGTGGGGCCGTGGCCCGGTCTAAGTGGGGCTGTGGCTTGGTCTGTGGGTGGGGATGTGGTCTGATTTGTGAGTGATGCCGAGGCCCAGTCAGTGAGTTACTACGAGGCCCAGTCTGGGAATAGGACCTCAATCTGGTCTGTGAGTGGGCCTGCTGTCTGGTCTTTCTGAGTGGCCTTGGCCTGGTCTATGAATAAGGATACAGCCCAGTCTGTGAGTGGGGATCGGCATGAGTCGCCACTCACAGAACAGGTGTCTACCCCACGTACAAACTGGGCGGCGAACCCACTTACACACCAGGCCACAGCCCTGCTTCAACAAAGGGCCATGCCACCAGTCACAGACCATTCCATGTCTCCAATCACAGACTGGATGGAGGCCTCACTCACTGACTAGGCCATAACTCCATTCACAGAATGAAGAGCAGCCCAATTCACAGACTGAACTGTGGCCCCATTCACAGATTAGTCAGCCAATCAGTTGTATTAATTGAACACTTACTGTGTGCAGAGAACTGTACTAACTACATGGAAGAATACAACAATATAACAAACACATTCCCTGCCCACAACGAGCTTAGAAGGGGAGAGAGACATTAATATAAATCTATACATTACAGATACTGGCATAGGTGCTGAGGGACTGGGAGGGAGAATGAATGAAGGGAGCAAGTCCTGGTGATGCAGAAGAGAGAGGGAGAAGAGGATAGAAAGTCTTGGTCAGGGGAGGCCTCTTGGAGGAGCTGTGCCTTCAAGAAGGCTTTGAAGTTGGAGAGAGTAATTATCTGTTGGCTACAAGGAGGGAGGGCAATCCAGGCCAGAAGCAGGATGTGGGTGAGAGGTTGGTGGTGAGATAGATAAGACAGAGGCACAGTGAGAAGGTTAGCATTAGAGAGAAGCACGTGGGCTGGGTTATAGTAGGAGAGTAGCATGGTGAGGAAGGAAGGGGCAAGGTGATGGAGTGCTTTAAAGCAATTGGTGAAGGGTTTCTGTTTGATGTGGTGGGGGATGGGCAACCACTGGAGGCTCTTGAGGAAAGGGGAAAAAGTGGACTAAACATTTTTCTAGAAAAGGGATATGGGCAGCAGAGTGAAGAATGGACTAGAGTGGGGAGAGTTAGGTGGCTGTGAGGTCAGCCGAGAGGCTAACACATTAATCGAGGTGGAATAGAATAAGTGATTGGATAAACATGGTAGCTGTTTGGATGGATAGGAAAGTGCAGAATGTAGGGCTGTTGGTTGGACCAACAGGATTTAGTGATGGATTGAATATGTGGGTTGAATGAGAGTGAGAGGAGTCAAGGCGTTATGGCGTTATGGACTTGTAAGACAAGAAGAATGGCGGTGCCAACTACAGTGATGGGAAAGTCAAGGGAACGGCAGGGGAGATCAGACAGTGGCCCCACTCCCAGGCCAGACCACGGCCCCACTCACAGACCAGACCACGGCCCCGCTCACAGACCAGGCCATGGCCCCACTCTCGAACCAGGCCACGTTCATTTAAACAGGGAATGTGTGCAGAGCCAGAGTACCACTTCTATTATTGACGCAGGGGCCCGGCCCAGCACCTGGGTGCTTCATCTGGCATTTTTCAGGGGATGTCGGCAAAGCCAAAGGTGCATCGTCTGGCATCAATTCTGGGACTTTCTGCAGAACCTAGGGTTTCTTCTGTCATTGACAAAAGGACTGTAGGCCGAGTCTGAGTGCCTTTTCTGGCATTTAAAGCGGGTGAGAAGCAGCGTGAGTCAGTGGAAAGAGCTCGGGCTTTGGAGTCAGAGGTCATGGGTTGAAATCCCGGCTCCACCAATTGTCAGCTGTGTGACTTTGGGAAAGTCACTTCACTTCTATGGGTCTAAGTTCCCTCATCTGTAAAATGGAGATTAAGACTGTGAGCCCCACGATGGGACAACCTGATCACCTTGTAACCTCCCCAGCGCTTAGTACAGTGCTTTGCACATAGTAAGCGCTTAATAAATGCCATCGTTATTATTATTATTTAAACAGTGATGATGGCAGGGCCTTGGTGCCTCTTCTAATGTAGGCAGAGCTTGGGTGCCTTTTCTGGCATTGACACGGGCTGTGTGCAGAGACTGGGTAACTCTACTGGGATTGACACAGGGGCTGTTGGCAGAAAAAGGTTGCCTCTTCTTGAACATAAACAGGGATTATTTAAGTAGTACCACGTTGGTCCAGTCACTATCCTGTCTTGTATCAGCCTCCTTGCTGACCTCCCAGCCTCCTCTCTCTCCCCACTCTAATCCATACTTCATTCTGTTGCCCGGATTGTTTTCCTACAAAAACACTCAGACCATGCTTCCCCACTCCCCAAGAATTTCCAGTGATTACCTATCCACCTCTGCATCAAACAGAAACTCCTCACGATTTGCTTTAAAGCATTCAATCCCCTTGCCTCCTCCTATCTCACCTTGCTACTTTTCTACTATAATCCAGTCCACACATCTGGCTACTCTAATGCTAACTTTCTCACTGTATTTTGATCTCTTGCCCACGTCCTGCCCTTCAATACCCTCCGTCCTCATATCTGACAATTACTCTCACCCGCTTTAAAGCCTTGACAGCACATCTCCTCCAAGAGGTCTTCCCTGACTAAGCCTTCTAATCCTTTTCATCAGTTCCATTCTGTGTCATCTTGACTTGCTCCCCTTATTCATCCACCTACCCAGCCCCACAGCACTTATGTACATATCTCTAATTTATTTATTTATATTCATGTCCATCTCCCCCTCTAGACTGTAAGCTCATTTTAGGCAGGGAAGGTAACTGTTGTTGTGCTGCAGCGTACTCTTGAATTGTACTCTCCCAAGCATTTAGAATAGTGCTGTGCAAACAGTAAGTACTCAGTAAATTCAATTGACTGATTGACTGACTGTGGGCAGAGCCTGGGAGCTCTCCTACTCTTGACACACGGACAATGGGAAGAGCCTGAGTGCTTCCTTTGGCATTGACACAGGGATTATAACCAAAGCCCGGATGCCTTTTCTGACATTGACACAGGGACTGTGGGTAAAGCCTGGGTTCCTTTTCTGACTTTGAAACAGGGACTGTGGGGAGAACCCAGACACCTTAATCAATCCACGATATTTATTGAGGGCAGTGTTCTAAGTGCTTGGGAGAGTACAATTTAACACATTTGGTAGACACATTCCCCGCCCATAATGTGCTTACATTCTAGAGGGAGAGACACACACCTACCACCCTTCTGTGGGGCTGACCTCTATGGAAACGAACTGAGGAATGGTTGCCCTTCCTCTCATCCCACTCCAGAGTCCAGGCAGAGTCTGTGTCCTTTCTAGCATTTATGCAGTGACTGCTTTCCAACACATATCTAGTGGCCTAGGGTGTCCAACTTCACCATCCCTATCAGAATGAGCCCCTCTGCCTCCTTCCAACCCAGAGCCAGCCCCAAATCCTAGGCTGCAGAGATGGCAGCAATGGAGACCTGCAGGAAAGGAGCCACTTCAGAAGCCAGTTCAGAAAATCGATACTTCATACAAAAATCACATGTACAAAACAGCATAAAAACCAGGGTAATGAAGGGGGGCGTGGCCCCACACTAAAGTCCAGGGGTGTCTTTAGTTTCACCTCCCCTCCTTGATCCACACAGTTGTCTGCCCCACCAACAAGGACAAGGGGGAGGGGAAAAGTGCTTCCACTCTCTGGCTCTGGGCAGGCCTCATTTACATATACATTGAATGCCATTACCAAAAATAAAGACAGCCCTGACATTCATTCCTGATCCCCAGCCCCATTCCCAACACCCAGCGGAGGGTCAGGCCCAGGGTACGGTGGGATTTCACCAGCTAGAAGACACCTCCTCCTCACTCAACAGGATCAGATGAAGGGTGGCCAGGACGAGGCCCCTGCCTTATTTGGGATCAAATCTGTAAATAATTATTACAGCTGCTCTTGGGCCCAGACCTCTCAGCGCTAGGGCCCCAGCTTGAGAGCCATCAGAGGCCAGTATGTAAGACAGCCTGGTCTTCGTCGGGGTCTGGCCTGTCCAGGTGTGACTCCACACCCTCTGCAGACCCCAATCAAGCCACTGAGGGATTTGGGCACCAGTCATCCTGAGCAGGATCTTGTCTCTGACTAGCCCCTGATAGCAAAATTGACACAGCTAGTTCCCATGACTGTGGGGAGAGCCCAGTCACCTCTTCTGGCATTGGCACAGGGACAGAAGGCAAAGCCTGGTTGCCTCTTGTTGCATTGAGACAGAGAATGTCTGCAAAGCCTGAGTGCTTCTTCTGGCATCGACTCAGGAGCTGCTGTCAGAGCTCTTGGGAGCCTGTTCTGGGCATTGATTCAGGGACATTGTGCAAAATCTTTAGGGCCTCTTATAGCATAAGTACAGGGATTATGGGCATAGCCAGGGTGCCTAAAATGACATTGTCACAGGGGCTGTGGGCAGAGTCTTTGTGCCTTTCCTGGCATTGATACTGGAACTGTAGTCAGAGACAAGGCATTTCCCTTGGTCTTGACACAGGTAGAATTTGAGGGCCTCTTTTAGCATTGACACATGAACTGTGGTCAGAGCTTGGGTGTCTCTTCTGGCATTGATACAAGAGCTAAGCTTAGAGCCTGGTGGTCTCTTGTCTTGACCCAGGGACTGTGGGTTGAGCCTGCGGGCCTCTTCTGGCATTGGCACAGTGGCTGTGGACAGAGCCTGGGTAACTCTTCTGAAATAGCCTCAGGGGCTGTGGGCAGAGCTTATAACACTGACAAACGGACTGTGGGCAAACCCTAGGTTTATACTAATAATAGTATTTTTAAGTGCTATGTGCCAGGCAGAGTACTAGGAACTGGGGTGGATGCAAGCAAATCGACTTGGACACAGTCCCTTTCCCATTTGGGGCTCATAGTCTCAATCCCCATTTTACAGATGAGGTAACTGAGACACAGAGAAATGAAATGAATTACGTAAGGTCACATGGCAGACAAGCCATGGAGAAGCAGTGTGCCTCAGTGGAAATAGCACGGGCTTTGGAGTCAGAGTTCAAGGGTTCAAATCCCGGCCCTGCCAATTGTCAACTGTGTGACTTTGAGCAAATCACTTCACTTCTATGTGCCTCAGTTACCTCACCTGTAAAATGGGGATGAAGACTCTGAGCCCGCCGCCGTGGGACAACCTTATCACCTTGTAACCTCCCCAGTGCTTAGAGCAGTGCTTTGCACATACTAAGCGGTTAATAAATGTCATTATTGTTATTATTATTATTATTATTATTATTATTAAAGCAGTGGAGCTGGGATTAGAATCCATGACCTGTTGACTCCCAGGCCTGTTCTCTACTCACTACACCAGGCTGCTTGTCTTCTGGAATTGAGACAGTGGCTGTATACAGAGCATGGGTTTCTCTCCTGGAATTGATAAAAGGAATGTGGTCAGAGACTGGGCAATTCTACTGACCATGTCTTAGAGTCTGTGGGCACAACATGGATGACTCTACTGTCATTGACACGGGGGCTGTGATCATAGCCCCACAACTCTTTGGACAGTGTCTCAAGGTCTGTGGACAAAGCCTGGGTGATTTTTTGTGGCATTAACATGAGGGCTGTGTGCAGATCCTGCATGCCAGTGAACAGCTGGGCCTTGGCCAGGCAGACTCCACTTTGTAACAATCCACCATTTGCTCTGAACAAATACACCATGTGTCTGCCAATGCTAAGCCAAGACTGTGGGCCCCTTGATTCTGAAAACTCACAAGGTCACTGACTCCAGAGGACTAGCAGTGAGTGATAAGGAACAGTGAGCTCCTTGATTCTGAAAACACACAAGGTCACTGATGCTGTAGGGCTAGCAGTGAAAACCCACAAGGTCTCCTGGTAAAGAATTCCAATGGGTCTTGACACATGATCCTCCCAAATGTGAACAGGGGGAGGATTGAGAATTGTACTAGATTGGAATTCTGTCACGATAATGTCACACTAATGTCACACTAATCCTCTACCGAGATGAGGGTGCCCACTCTGCCAGATCTTGCATGGTTCCAAGTGACCGAGTGGACCTCCTTGCTGGAGCAAAGAGGAGTGACTATCCCTTCGAGGAGTGAGCTCAAATGATATCCCTTCGAGGAGGTAGGTCAAGTGCAAGGTGATATGAAAGGCAGTCCATGCCTGATGTGATTTGAAAGGTTGCCCCTGGAGACTTGATTCCTGGGTAATTTGAAAGGTAGCCTCTGGAGATGACCATGTCTCCTTCCTGCTTCTGCCGGCTGTTAGAAGTTGGGAACCATGTTGACCCGTGGACTCACTGCCTAGTAGTATAGGATTGGCATTGCTTGTAACTTATAACTGTATTTCCCCCCCCCCCCCCGCCCCTCAAAGGGATGCTCAATAAACCACGAATGATTAAAAACAAGCATTTTGCTCCCAAAAGAGAAGTTCAAATCACTGCATGGAATATATCTTTCACGGCTCAACCTTTCTGATTCTGGTCACACTCTCACCATGCCGATCCCTGAATCTCATCCCCACATGTTGGATGAAAGTGCCTCTTCAGGCACTGATGCAAGATAGTTTGTCTGGCAACATCTCAGGTGTTCTGGGCAGTGCCAAGGTGCTTCTTCCGGCAATAACACGGTGGATGAGATCGAGTCTGGGTCCCTCTTCTAGCAGTGACACAGAGACTCTGGGCTGAGGCTGGAGACTTCTTCTCGAATTGATGCAGGGACTGTGGCCAGGGCCTGGGCAAATCTGCAGGCATTGACAAAGGGGCTGTGGTCAGAGCCTGTCTGTCTTTTCTGTAATAGTTCAGGGGTAGTAGACAGTGCCTAGATGTTTCTTCTAGAATTGACGCAGGGTTTAAGAGAATAACATGGTGCCTCCTCTGGAATTGATACAGGTATTTATCCTATCCTGCCTTGATTATTGTATCAGCCACTTTGCTGACCTCCCTGCCTCCTATTTCTTTGCACTGCAGTCTATACTTCATACTGCTGCCTGAATCATTTTTCTTCAAAAATGTTCAGACCATATTTCCCCACTTCTCAAGAAACTCCAGTGGTTGTCCATCCACCTACACGTCAAGCAAAAACTCCTCACCATTGGTTTTAAAACACTTAATCACCTTGCCTGCTCCTATCTCACCTAGCTGCTCTCCTAGTACAGGCCAGCCGGCACAATTTATTCCTCTGGTCCTAAACTTCTCACTGTACTTTGATCTCATCTATCTCGCCACTGACCTCTCACCCACATCCTACTTCTGGCCTAGAATACCCCCCCACCTCATATCAGAGGGAGGCAGAGTTCATTTGCTCTACCTCATTTCAAAGCCATGTTCAAAGCCTGGACATCTCCTCCAGGAAGCCTTCCCTGACTGAGCTCTCCTCTCCTCTTCTCCCACTCCCTTTTGTGCCACTCATACTCGCTCCTTCAATCATCCACCCTCCCTTCTCCATAGTACATATGTTTATATCTGTAATTTCTTTATTTATCCATTTATTTATATTTAATGTCTGTCTCCCCTTCTAGACTGTGAGCTCATTGTGGGCAAGGAATGTGTCTGATTTTATTTTGTACTTTCCCAAGCGCTTAGTATAGTGCATGGCACAAGGTAAGTGCTCAATAAATATTATTGATTTACTGTATCAAAACCTGTGGCTTCTTCTGGCTTTGAAACAGGGAGTGTGGGGAGAGCTTAGATGATTCTTTTGGCATTAACACAGGGGCTGTATGCAGAGCCTGGGTATCTTTTTCATGCACTGAGACAGGAACTGTGGGCAGAGCCCAGACATCTCTTCGGGCAGAGCCTCCGGGGTTCTGGGCAGAGCCTACCTCTCTCTTCCGGAATTGACACATGGATTTTGTCAACGCTAGAGAAGGCACCCAGCCTCTGCCCACAGTACTCATGTCAGTGTCAGAAGAAACATCCAAGCACTGCCCACAGCCCCTAAAACTATGCCAAAAGAGGTGTCTAGATTCTGTCTACAGCTCTTGCTTCAATCCCAGAAGGGGCATTCAGGTTTTTTCCACAGTCCATGAGTCAAGGTCAGGAGGGGCACCTAAGCTCTGCCCACAACCCCCTTGTTAATGCCAGAAGAAGTCCTCCTTAGCTTCCATCTTCAACCGCTCACTCTCCACTCATTCCTTCCCCGCTGCCTTCAAACATGCTCTCATCTCTGCTAACCTCAAAAACCCTCTCTCGACCCCACTGGCACTTCTAGTTACCACTTTATCTCCCTCTTACCCTTCCTTTCCAAACTCCTAGAACAAGTCGTCTACACTCGCTGACTCGAATTCCTCAACTCCAACTATCTCCTAGACCTCCTCCAATCTGGCTTACAACCCCTACACTCCACCGAAACTGCTCTCTCGAAGGTCATCAATGACCACCTTCGTGTCGAATCCAATGGCGCCTACTCTATCGTAATCCTCCTAGAACTCTCAGCTGCCTTCGACACTGTGGATCACCCCCTTCTCCTCATTACACTAACCAACCTTGACTTCGCAGACTCTGTCCTCTCCTGGTTCTCCTTCTATCTCTCCGGACGTTCATTCTCAGTTTCCTTTGTGGGCTCCTCCTCCCCCTCACATCCCCTTACTGTAGGGGTTCCTCAAGGGTCAGTTCTTGGTCCCCTTCTGTTCTCTATCTACACTCACTCCCTCGGTGAACTCAATCGTTCGCACGGCTTCAACTATCATCTCTACGCTGATGACACCCAAATCTACATCTCTGCCCCTGCTCTCTCTCCCTCCCTCCAGGCTAGTATCTCCTCCTGGCTTCAGGACATCTCCATCTGGATGTCTGCCCGCCATCTTAAACTCAGTCTGTCCAAGACTGAACTCCTTATCTTCCTTCCCAAATCCTGTTCTCTCCCTGACTTTTCCATCACCTTAGACGGCACTGCCATACTTCCTGTCTCACAAGCCCACAACCTGGGTGTCATCCTCGACTCCGCTCTCCCATTCACCCCACACATCCAATCTATCACGACAACCTGCCAGTCTCACCTCCACAGCACCGAGAAGAACCGCCCTTTCCCCTCCATCCAAACTGCTACCTTGCTGGTTCAATCTCTCACCCTATCCCGACTGGATTACTGCATCAGCCTGCTCTCTGATCTCCCATCCTCCTGTCTCTCCCCACTTCAGTCTATACTTCACTCTGCTGCCCGGATTATCTTTGTAGAGAAACGATCTGAGCTTGTCATTCCCCTCCTCAAAAATCTCCAGTGGTGGCCTGTCAACTTACGAATCAGGAAAAACTTCTGAGTATCGGCTGCAAGTCTCTCCATCACCTCGCCCACTCCTACCTCACCTCCTTTCTCTCTTTCTACAGCCCAGTCCACACCCTCCACTACTTTGTAACGAACCTCTTCACTGTACCTCGTTCTCGCCTGTCCTGCCGTCGACCGCCAGCCCATTTCATTCCCCTGGCCTGGAATGCCCTCCCTTCACACATCCACCACAGTAGCTCTCTTCCTCCCTCCCTTCAAAGCCTTACTGAGAGCTCACATCTGCTAGGAGGTCTTTCCAGACTGAGCCCCCTGTTTTCTTCTCCTCCTTCCCATTCCCGCTCTCAGCCCTACCTCCTTCCCCTCCCCAAAGTACTTGTATACTTTCGTACAGATTTATTACTCTATTTATTTTACTTGTACATATTTACTATTCTATTTATTTTGTTAATGATGTGCAAGCGCTGAATAAATTCCATAATCATTATATAGCTATAATGGTATTTATTTTGACGATTTTGACACCTGTCTACATGTTTTGTTTTGTTGCCTGTCTCCCCCTTCTAATGATGATGGCATTTGGTAAGCTCTTAGAATATGCAAAGCATTGTTCCAAGTGCTGGGAGGGGATACAAGGTGATCAGGTTGCCACACGTGGGGCTCACACTCTTAGTCCTCATTTTACAGATGAGGTAACTGAGGCTCAGAGAAGTTAAGTGACTTGCCCAAGGTCACACAGCAGAAATGTGGTGGAGCTGAGATTAGAACCCATGACCTCTGAGTCCCAAGCCCGTTCTCTTTCCACGCTGCTTCTCTAGACTGTGAGCCCGTTGTTAGGTAGGGACCGTGTCTATATGTTGCCGACTTGTACTTCCCAAGCGCTTAGTATAGTGCTCTGCATACAGTAAGCGGTCAATAATTATGATTGAATGAATAGAGGCGGTAGTTGTAGCCATGGGAATGAATGAGTTTTCCAAGGGAGTGGGTTTAGATGGAGAATAGAAGGGGACCCAGAACTCAACCTTGGGGGTCCCCCACAGTTTGAGAGTGGGAGGCAGAGGAGGAGCCTGCTAAGGAGACTCAGAATGAATAGCCAGAGAGATGAGGGGAACCAGGACAGGACAGTATCAGTGAAGCCAAGGTTTCCAGGAGAAGGGGGTTGTCTACAGTGTCTAAGGCAGCTGAGAGGTCGAGAAGCATTAGGATGGAGTGCAGACCATTGGATTTGGAAAGAAGGAGATCATTTGTGTCCTTCGAGAGGGCTGTTTCTCTGGAGTGAAGGGGATGGAAGTCAGATTGAAGGGGGTCAAGGAGAGAATTGGAGGAGAGGAGTTTGAGACAATGGGTGTAGACAACTCACTCAATGAGTTTGGAGAGGAATGATAGGAGGGAAATGGGGTGATAACTGGAGGGAGCCGTGGGGTCAAGGTAGGGTTTTTTTAAGAATGGGGGAGACATGGGTACGTTTGAAAGGAGTGAGGAAGAAGCCATTGGAGAGCAAACAGTTAGGAAGATAGCTGCTAGGAAGTGAAGAAGGGAGGGGGCAAATGTTTTGGTAAGGTGAGAAGGAATGGGGTTAGATGCACAGGTGGAGGGAGTGGCTTTTGAGAGGAGGCAGGAGATCTTATTTAGGGATACTGCTGGGAAGGATGGGAGAGTTGAGGAGGGGGCTAGAATGGGGAGGGACTGAGGAGGAGCAGGGGCGATCTTTAGGAAGCTCATGACTGATAGTGTCAATTTTCTTAATGAAGTAGGTGGCCAGTTCATTGGGCACATACTAGGAAGGAGAAAGTTTAAACTATGGGATCAGTAAACCGGTCAGTCGTATTTATTAAGCACTTACTATGTGCCGAGCACTGTATTAAGCCCTTGGGAGAGTACAATACAGCAGAATTAGTGGCTTATGTTCCCCACCCATAGCAAACTTACAGTCAAGAGGGGCAGAAAGATAATATTATAAATAGATAATTCATAATATATAATTTAAAGAAATGTACAAGGCACTGTGGGGTTGGAGGTGGAGTGAATATCAAATTGCCCAAAGGTCATAGATTCAAGTGCCTAGATGAGGGAGAATGGAGAGGGAGCCAGGGGAAAAAAGGGCTTAATTGGGGAAGGCCTCTTGGAGGAGATGTTATGTCCAAGAAGGGAATTAGGATTGAAGAGGAAGGGGCAGGGAGAAGTTGAGGACAAGTATGTTCACTTACTTACCTTGTCCCTATCCCAGTTTCCATGGCCTGGTGCATCCCCCAGCCCCTTGCTATACAAGCCTTTTGAGGTGGGGCTCCGTGCAGAAACCAGCCCTGGCTTGGTTGTCCACTAGTGGACAGTGGAGTGTTCAGTTGGCTCTACCTTCAACTACTTTGTGGGGATGCCTGTCTAATATCCAACAGAGGCCCCAGTGTCCCTGATGCCATAGGAGGGTGGAAGGATTGGATGTTGTAAGCCTTAGGGGATAGTCATATAATAATAATGATGATAATAATAATAATGGCATTTATTAAGCACTTACTATGTGCAAAGCACTGTTCCAAGCTCTGGAGAGGTTACAAGGTGATCGGGTTGTCCCACGGGGGGCTCACAGTCTTAACCCCCATTTTACAGATGAGGTAACTGAGGCACAGAGAAGTTAAGTGACTTGCCCAAAGTCACACCGCTGACAATTGGCAGAGCAGGGATTTGAACCCATGACCTCTGACTCCAAAGCCCATGCTCTTTTCCACTGAGCCAGGCTGCTTCTCTATGTGTGTGCTGTGGGCAATGTCAGGCAAAAATGAATTCCTGAGGCTCACCTGGGGGTTTCCCTTGACATGCGTGGCTTAGTGGAAAGAGCAGGGGCTTGGGAGTCAGAGGTAATGAGTTCTAATCCCGGCTCCACCACTCCTCAGCTGTTTGAATCTGGGCAAGTCACTTCATTTCTCTGTACCTCAGCTATCTCACCTGTAAAATGGGGATTAATCATCATTATTATTATTATTGTATTTGTTAAGCGCTTAACTATGTACCAGAGACTGTACTAAGTGCTGGAGTGGATGTAAACAAATCGGGGTGGACATAGTCCCTGTCCCATGTGGTGCTCACAGTCTCAATCCCCATTTTACAGATGAGGTAACTGAGGCCCAGAGAAGTGAAGTGACTTGCCCAAGGTCACACAGCAGACAATTGTGAACCCCGTGAGGAAAACCCAATAACCTTGTGTCTACCCCAGCACTTAGAACAGGGTTTGGCACATAGTGGGCACTTAACAAATACCATTCATCATCATCATCATCATCATCATCATCATCATCATCATCTGTTTGGCCACATCAGAATAGCATCAGCCACTATGGCTTTCAGTGCTCATAGGGCACAGCCTACCCCCAAATGTCCCTCTGGCCAATGACAAGTAGAGAAGGCCACTAACGGCTGAGACCCCTCTACCAGCATGATGATTATCCTATAGCTGAAGGGGCCCAAGCAAGCCACAGTTAGGTGTGGACTTCACACATTGTTTGTCCCCCATTTGTCCATTTGCAAGACTTTAAGCCTTCATCTCGTATCCTCCTCATGGCCTTGGGTGAGTAACTTGAGAGCTGTGCAAGAACCGTCAAATTAGGGCTATCCTGTCCATTCCCCCTGCCTCTATAACCTTGCCAATAAAAGTCAATGGCTCTTCCCCTTCTAATAACCAATACTTTGAATATTAGTTTTGAGATCCTCAATTAACAACAGGGTAAAGGCCAGATTGGGTTTTGAATGAAAAATTCTTACAGACACTTTACAGGATGCTGCACCTTTTCCTCACTCCTGGCTTGTTGCAACCACTGCGCAGCAGACAGAAGGGCCTTTGATGGGCCTTCACCAATACAAGGCAAGTAGACATGGAATATAGTAGGCATGCAGTAAGCAGAGATGGTATTACATGTGCACTTTGCCCAAGTACATAGAGCTCACTCCAACTAAAAAAAATTTTCTGGGGGACAGGTCCAGATAAAGACCCCAATGCTCCCAGGGGTATTCAATTTGGGGGCTCCCACAGTGCCTGTGACATCATTATACAACGCTACACTTACCAAGCGTCTCCTCCCCCTCTATCATGAATCCAGAGTCAGAGTTCTCCCCTCCCTCCTTCTGCCCTTGCTCCCTTTCATCTCTGTCAGGCTCCTGCCCTTCCCAGGAAATGGTTGGTGATTGTCCAGACATCAGGTCTAGGAAATGGGTGGGGGTGTCCAGGCCTCAGAGCCATGGAACAGGTTGGGCATCAGAAAGCAGCCAAATCTAATTTGCTTCCCCTTTCTCCTAAGTCACCTGTCACTTTCTTACCCCTAAATGGAGAGACTTTCTGTCACCTTCCTGCCCCGCTGGCCCATGGAGTGAAATGAAGCTGGCTCCTTCCATACCTCTTATTAGGCCTCATATATAACGGAGAAACTGGGGCCAAGTAGCATTTTGTCACTGCTGTCTGGCTGGAAGTTCTGCAAGGGAAAGAGGAGACGGGAGGACCCTGCTTAGCAGAGGGGAAAGGGGAAGGCTTGAGCACCATCTGTCCCTGGTGAACTTCACTTTGACCTAAACTCAGCTCTGTATCTTTGACTGTCTCACTAAACATGTTTTCCCTGTGATAGGGCATCTCCTTACCATCAGCTTTAAAGCACTCAATCACCTTGTCCCCTCCTACCTCACCTTGCTACTTTCTCCTACAATTCAGCCCGCATACTTTGCTTCTGCAGTGCCAACTTTCTCACTGTACCCTTATCTTGTCTCTCTCCCTGCCAACCTCTTGCCCACATCCTGCCTCTGGTTTGGAATTCCCTCCCTGTTCATATCTGACAGACAAAGACTCTCCCCACCTTCAGTGTCTTATCGAAGGCATTTCTCCAAGAGGCCTTCCCTGATGAAGCCTTCCTTACCTCTTCCCACTCCTTTCTGTGCTGCCTTGACTTGCTCCCTTTATTCATCCCCCATCCAAGCCCCACTGCACTTATGTACATATCTGTAATTTTATTTTTTATATTAAAGTCTATTTCCCCCTCTAGACTTTGAGCTCCCCTTGTGGGCAGGGAATGTGTCTGTTATATTGTTGTGTTGTACTCTATCAAGCACATAGTACAGAGCTCTGCACACACTAAGCACTCAAATAGGATTGACTGGCTGAATGACTAACTCTAAGTTGGCCATGGAGCAGAGACAGAAGAGAAAGAATTAGTGGGAGAGTGAGTCTGAAAGAGAGAGGGGTGAGGGAGAGGAAGAGAGAGAGAAAGAAAGAGAAAGAAAGAGAGAGAGAAAGAGCGAATGAGCATGTGAATATAACAATGAAATAAGGAAACTCTGGAGGTGATCTGCAGGAGCACAAGTCAATGCCTGCTCCTGCTTACCACCCATACAATCTGAAGACAAACATGTGCTCCCTGAAACTCTCCATGATGCCCTCCAGCAGATTTCACCCGGACCAGTTTAGGAGGGGAGGTAGAGTGGTTCACAACAACCATATCTGACCTGTTGGCTCTGGAAGGCATCCAGGCTCCTCTCACAGTATGCCCATCCTAACAGGTGGACTGGAAGTGGCAGGAGAATCAGAATCATGCCAGAACAAGATCGGATTGCCACGTAGTACCTAGGCTCCAGGTATGGCCTCTCCCTACGCCCCCTCATCAGCCAACCTAGTCTTTCCAGACCAGAGAATTGCAGAAGAAACTAAAGATGCGGAAAGTAAAGATGGCTGCAGCAGGTAGTGTCTGAGGGGATGTAGGTGTCCAAGGTGGGGAGGTGATGTCTAGCAATGAGGACTCCTGGTTAGCTTCATCTCCTCCTCATCCCCTCTAATGTTGCGCATGTGTCAAAGTCATCTTGAGAAGGTCCTGTATGGATGCCAACTTGGTAGTGTCCTAAGCAGTAGCCATGTTGGTATGATTAAGATTACTACCGAAAGTGGGAATGGCTCAGGTTGCGTATCTCTGGAAGGTGATTTTGAGCTGTCTCCCTCTCCCTCCTTTATGCCACTTATTCCAGGACTGCAGCTCCTAAAGTACCTCCATTAATCTGCCCAGCTAGGGACCCCTGAGTTGGTAACTTTTGGCAGAAGGTGTGGGGAAGGGAGGGAGAATTCCTTTAATTTTCAGTATCTGGCTCTCTCTACCTTGATTGCTGCCACATCTCAGAAATTGTGCCTATGTTCAGAGGGATCAGGAAGATAAATGTGACAGCTCTGAAGAAAAGCAGAATGATCAGGGTCTCCCTAGAGAAACACTCTAGTTCCTAGCTGATTCCTGCCAAATACTCCGTACAATGTCATTGTATTACACAGGGTGAAAAGCCTAACACATGCAAAGCATTGCATCTGATTGTCCGGTCCTAATCCCAGTCTTTATGACAACATAAATGTTTCTGTGCAGCTTTTGATGAGAGATGTAATCACCATCTCAAACTGGATACAGGCAATGGGACAGCAGGATTTCTTGGTGCTCTTCCATTGTTCTGACCAGAAAAGGGGAAGGAAGATTCTCATTATGACTCCCCACAGATGGATCCCCTTTCACCATCAGAAGCATCATCTTTAAACCAAAGAACAACTCCATGGGAAAGAGACCCTTTTGGAAGGGTATGAGGTTGGCCCAGGCCCTAGGAGTGGGACTAGGAGAGTGGCTGGTGCCATCTAGGGCAAGGGCCAGGTACAGCCTCCAGGACAGCCCGAAGTGTTGAACTCTGTCCTCGTCGACCCATCCTTTCCCTGGTCACCTTGATTACTGTATTAGCCTCCCTGTTGAGGTCCCTACCTTCAGTCTCTCCCCACTTCAGTCCGTAATAGTTCACTCTGCTGCCCGGATGACTTTTCTACAACAACGTTCAGTCCATGTGTCCTGACTCCTCCAGAACCTTCAGTGAATGCCCACCCGTCTTCACATCAAACAGAAACGCCTCCCCATTGGCATTTCCCCAAGTACTCAGTCACCTTGCCCCCTCCTACCTCAGCTTGCTACTCTCCTACTACAATTCAGCCTGTACTCTTTGCTCCTCAACCTACTCACTGTATCTCGATTTCCTCTATGTTGTTGCAAACCTCTCGCCCACATCCTGCCTCTGGCCTGGAATGCCCTCCCTTTCCATATCTGAAAGACAACTACTCTCTCCACGTTCAAAGCCTTAATGAAGATACATCTCCTACAAGAGGCCTTCCTTGACCTTCTTTTTTTCTTCTCCTACTCTCTTCTGCATCACAACATCAGAACAGTGGCTACATTAATTTTCTTTCCACACTTGGTCCAAGCCTGGGAAGATTTATGCTGAAAGCCTGCTGTCCCCTTATCACAAGAGATGGATGCAAAATCAATAGCTGCCCACTCTCTGCAGCAGTACCTACGTCTGCTCAGAATTTCCCTCAGAAGGTCATAGCCTCCCCAACTCTCCCGTCACCAGCCAGAGGCATCCTCTGAATGATTATTTGTAATTCAGTCATGCAAAGCAGCTCAATTCTGATGGTTGGGCTATAGCAGCAGCCAGGTTCAGGTTTAAAGAATATTTTCAGAAAATAAACATTATTTTCTAGGTGCAGGGGGGCGGAGTGGGAGTGTGCTAGCATGCAATACAGGGAGGAAAACAAGACAAGGAGGACTTGCCCGAGGGCTGGCCAAGATTTGAAGAAAAAAAATGATCACAGGATATTTTTTCAAAGAGTTTATTGAAGCAGTAACAGTTTGGTCAGACACTGGCTTGAAAGAGGCAGTTTCATGATTCTGAAAAACACTTTACAAAAGTACTGCAGCACAAGATTCCCTCTGTAAACTAGGCTTTGCCGTAAACTTCCCTAGAGTTATGTGTTCATAAGACTTCAAACCTATTCTTTCTACCTATCCAGGATGGTCTTGCGCTCTTGAAAAACTGCAGAAGGCACTTGAAAGCTGTTTTAGGACTTGGTCAAATTCTTTTGCCTGCTGGTAAGGTGTTGCTGCACTGGGCATCGGGGCAGGCTTTCACTATAAATCATCATGGTGTTGGGATGTTTCGTTGATGACCTGTGAACAACAAGTTGAGGAGAAGGACCACATAATGCGTGAACAACTGTCTGATGGCAGAGGTATGAGTTTTAGAAACCTAATCAGATAACTCATGCATGTTAACCTGGTGCTACCCGCAGAACCTCATTTTCCTTTGGAGAAGCTTGGTTTCTCCATTCTGACAGCTTTATTTCCCAGAACGATGGGTGCAGGGTTGAGGGACAGTCAGAGTCTTACATGCAGGCATGATCTGCTGCCCCCAAGACATTGAAAATGACAGTGGTTCCAAGAAGCCCTTCAGGCAGTAGGATCTGATAAATGCTAATTCACATTTCAGAAGCATATTCAGTGCAGGAGAGGCCAAAAGGCATCTGGAATCCAGCCCGAAGCTAGAGGCTAACCAGGGGAGCCAACTCACGAACACCCAACAATGCTGTGGTCTTCCTACCTCCTAGGGAAGGTGTTTGGATGACTCCCAATTACCTTTAGCTGTCTGGGCATAGATTAATTGGGGCTTCATGCTCCAGGGACACTGAGGTGCAAAGGCTGGCTGCCCATATAGGGCACTGGCCCTGTAGAGTGGGGCTCAGTAGGGTATATCCTGGGGGCCCAGTAGAGAGGTGAAGGGAATTGTCTTTAGGGTCAGGCCAGGGTCAACTGGAGGAACTTACAGAGAGTCAAAATGTTTGTATGTGTGTGGGTACTGGGGACAGGGAGAAGAGATGGGCCAGGGTAAGGAAGATGTCCCTCTGAGCTTGTATGCCCTTCCCAGCTAGCCCTGGGAACGGATCTCATAAGAGTCATTTCCCATCACCCCTGGCTGGGTGTGGGGCATATTGACAGTGGTGCATATGTCTTTCATTTCTTTCTGCAGACCCCTCCTCTTCCCCCCTACTCCAGCCCCTTGATTTAAGAAATTCACATACCTACCTGTCCATCCCTAGTTTCAACAGTCTTGAGAAGGAGTGTTCTCTTGGGATGGGTGTCCACAAGAGGGTGGGAGTCAATGTTGGTTTCTGAAAGATGAGAATAACAATTTGTCAAAATGAGAGTTTAACGGTCCCTGCATATCACCCAAGAGTTCTCTACAAAGGATTAAGAGTCTTGTGTTTATTCCTGTTGAGAATTTCTCTCTTTCACCAGGCACCATCTCAGTGCCTTGGGAGGTTTAAAGACTTGCCAATATTGGTTTCGTGATCAGCAATCCATGTACACAGGCTGTGTGAACTATTGATTACAAAAGTGAATAGCTATTCATAAAATAGTGATTTTGGGGCAGTAATAAAAAAGTTAAAAAAAAAAGTTTAATCAACTTTGTTGCCCACAAAAATGAACAGTTACGAGCCTAAGGGTAGTCAATGATCATGATCAAGTCAACGAGAACATTGGTATTTAGCAGTATAAACTATTCAGGAGTTGTGGGGTAGATTTAGTCAGGGTACATCTTGATTCTGACTAGTTCCTTTTGTCCTAATCAATCATGTGACCGGCTACTTAGGTGAAAAAAGTCTAAATTTCAGGGGGGCCACATTCTATTATCATCATGTTATTTGTTAAGTGCTTACTATGTGTCAGGCAATGTATTAAGAACTGGGAGGATAGAAGCAAGTCGAGTTGTCCCTTGTGGGGCCCCCAGTCTCTATCCCCATGTTACAGATGAGGTAATAAAGGCACAGGGAAGAGAAGTGACTTGTCCAAGGTCACACAGTTGATAAGTGGCAGAGCTGGGATTAGAACCCATGGCCTTCTGACTCTCAGGCCCATGGGTGCACTACACCATGTGGGCCACAGTCACCCTATGCATGGTGTGACCACCACCCCTGCTTTAGTAGCAAATTTGTGAGTGATGAGATTTCTCTAGTTTGACCCAGTAGAGGCATAATCACCTTGCCTGCCAGATTTGAGGGAGGGTTGGTTGCTGCAGTTGGGATGAAAGAGACGAACTCACCCTCTCTCTGCTACCCTTACCCCACTGCTGGGGCTTCCCCTAAATCCACTGCAGCTTCAACTAGAGACAACTCCCCATTATTACAAGGGAGTTTCAGCTTCCCCAAACACAGGTCTTGGCGCTTAGGAGTGTCTAGGGCTTTTTCTGATCAGAAGGAAACTCCTGTGCTTCCCATAAGGAAGCTACCAAGCCCTGGAAATGAAATGGCAGTGCTCACCTCTCAGGTTCAAGGAAGAAAAGCTTGGAACCGGCAGGGTAATCCTGTAAAAAGACAGATCACGTTAAGTTGTTACCAGGCAACCCTAAGGATAGATGGTCACCTCCCAGGTTCCCACTCCTCTCCCCTACTTACCTGCTCTCCTCCCCCTCCAGTAATTTGCGGTAGGTGGCTATCTCAATATCCAGTACCATCTTGACATTCAGCAGGTCCTGGTATTCACGCAGGTGGCGAGCCATCTCTTCCTTCATGTTCTGGATTTCATCCTGAAGGCGGCCAATAGTGTCTTGGTAGTTAGCAGCTTCAACCGAAACGTTCTCCTCCATCTCATGCATCTGGCGCTCCAGAGATTCGTTCTGCAAGAGAAGAGTAGGAGCTTGGCTATGACCTCATCAAAGACCTGGTGCCCCGAGTGATGCTGCCCAACCCAGTTTGACACTATTCTGTGGTCCATGGAGAGGCAGAGGTTTCTCAGCATGAACATGGTGCCAGATAATAAGAATAATGCCATTTATTAAGTACCTACTATGTGCAAAGCACTGTTCTAAGCACTGGGGAAGTTACAAGGTGATCAGGTTGTCCCATGGGGAGTTCACAGTCTTAATCCCCATTTTAAAGATGAGGTAACTGAGGCACCAGAAGTTAAGTGACTTGGCCAAAGTTACACAGCTGACAGTTGGTGAAGCCAGAATTTGAACCCATGACCTTTGACTCCAAAGCCCACGCTCTTTCCACTGAGACACGCTGCTTCTCTAAAGTGTATGTCCAAACACTTGCAGAAGCATTCTTAAGCCACCTGCCAATTGACTATTCCAAGTAATTGTGGACAGCAGAATGAATCATTGTGTTCCAAGCTGACAGTCAGTCAAGCAGAAATAATCAAAGACACGGGGCCCAGAGGTGTGGTTCAGGAATTACCTGGTCTTTCATGCTATCCTAACACTTGGTTAAAAACCTAAACTTCTTTTGTTTCAAACTTGGCTTTAATCACTAGCTTTGATTGCCGATTCCTTCTACATTGGTTAGAAATACATTTGGGATTATGGGAATATATGTTCATGGGTCAAATGGTTTAAATAGTCCTGTTTAAAATGTCTGTTGAGTGTCCTCATATAAGGGGCGGGATGCCAATTTAGGAGGCTAGGATATTAGAGCAAAGCCCATTGTTGGTGTTAAGTTAGCCATCACCAAGCAAAGGGGAGAATTTCCTGCAATGCCAACTTCAGCCAACACAGTGGACCTGTGGTATTTCATCCCCGACACCCACACCCTCCAGCGTGTACTCACGGTCCCGTTCAGTGCATCCACTTCACAAGTGAGAGACTGGACATACCAGCGATACTCATTTGATTCCTGCTTGGCCTGGCGCAGGGCATCACTGTTCCTATTAGCAGCTTCAGAGAGGTCAGCAAACTGTTGAGAAAACATTCACAGTGGACATCTCAACCCCAGGGTGGATCGCAGCCCCTTGGTCCCAAGAGGACAGAGGACCAGTCAGCTGTCAACTGGAAAGCTGGATCACCAATGAATTCCCTATTCTACTCTCCTCCAGTCACCAGCGTCACCTCCCGTAGCATACAGCATGGTCCTGAGAAACCCATCTAGGGAAATAGGTGAGTCCTGTGCATGCCACGGATACTTCCAGAGGGAGCCCCCACCCCCTGACTGCCGGTTTGATGAAGTGAGTGTATGCATGCATGCACCATACCCCCAATCCCTGCACCCCCTCTCCAGATGGGTGACCTGTGCCAACTGCTTGGTTTAATCCCCAGAGAGCTGGTTTAGGGACTAGGTTTAGGGTACCGCCCTCAGGGAACACCTTCCCCTAGAGTCACACCTCGGATTTGTACCATTCTTCAGGTTCATGGATGTTCTTTGCAGCCACATTTTGGTACCGCTGGCGAACATCACGCAGGGCAGCAGTGTGATCGGGCTTAGCCACATCCACATCGATTTGGATGTGCTGTTCCTGAATCTGAGACTGCAGCTCCTGTATTTCCTGGTGAAGAATAAGTAGAAGAGACCAAGTTCCTGCCAGCTTCCCTGAGAAGATCGGCTTAATTTACATTCCCCGATTAAGAGGAAGCCCATTACCTCGTCGTGAAGTTTCTTCAAGAAGACTATTTCTTCTTTTAAGGATTTGACTTTCCGCTTGAGATCAACGTTTGCCAGTGAAGCATTGTCAACATCCTAATTGAAATGAGAGCCAAATTACTTATTCTAACCAAATCAACCATTCATTAACTCACATTTGCTTTTTAGAAAACATTTGTTGAAAATAAGCAGAGTCAAATAAGCAGAGTCTACCATGCCAAAGCATCCGGAAAGAGTTGAACTGAGCTTTCCAGTCGGAGGTTTGGAATTTGGCCAAATCAATCTGGTTCTCAATTTGGAAATGCCGAGGTGAGAGGTTCTTTGGTAATTAGTCATAAGGGTAGGCCCGGTATCATGAGAGTCCAATTGGGGACTTCTTTACTGAGACAGATCTTGTGGATCTTGTAGGCCCTGGTCACCAACAAGCAGGCAGGTTAGAAAAGCAGCTCTGGCTCTGATTCTGGCTTCAGAAAGTGAAAAACAGATGTGTCAATCTATCAGTTAAACTTGCTTATCCCCTTCTTCCAGAGGACGTCACAGCTTGGAGACAAGGGAGACAGTGTGGCCTATTGGAACAAGCACAGGGCTGGGAGACAGGAAACTTGGGTTCAGAACCTGGTTCTGCCACTTGTCTGCTGGGTGACCTTGACCAAGTCACTTAACTTCTCTGGACCTGTTTCCTGTAAAAGGGGAATTCAATTCTTGTCCTGCCTCCATCATTGACTATGAGTTCTATGGGAAAAAGGTACTCTTTCCATTCTGATTATTTTGTCTCTGCCCCAGCGGCTAGCACATAGTGAGAACAACCAATGTAACTGCATATAGTATAGTACTCTGAATATAGCAGGCATTCAATGTATACTACTGGATGAAGGAATTAATTGCAATATAGTGCCTTCTTCCCGTAGATGTACTTTCTCTAACTGCTGCCCAAGCCTTCTCTCTGACTTCCCTGCCTTCAACCTTCAATCTTCTACCCAGATCATTTTCTTAAAAAAATTATTCTGGGCACATCTCCCCACTCCTTAAAAACCCCCCATCTCAGTACAATACTCTGCACACAGTAAGCTCTCAATAAATACTATTGAATGAATGAATGAATGCCTCCTGCTTTCTACCCCTCTGTTTTCTGCTCCTTTGCTTCTCAGACCCTCTGCCCCTCAGCTCTCTTTTCCCCTACTCTTCGTCTCTCCTTTCTCTTCTGCTCTGCTTTCTGCTGTCTGTCTCCATCCTTCTTGACTGTGAGCCTATTGTTGGGTACGGATTGTTGATGACGTTGTACTTTCCAAGCTCTTAGTACAGTGCTCTGCACACAGTAAGCGCTCAATAAATACTATTGAATGAATGAATGAATGCCCCCTGCTTTCTACCCAGCTGCTTTCCACTCTTTTGCTTCTCAACCCTCTGCTCCTCTGCCCCTCTGCCCTGCTGACCCTCAGCTCTCTTCCCCCTACCCTTCAGCTCTCCTTTCTCTTCCCCTTTGTTTTCTGCTGTCTCCCCCCTTCTAGACTGTGAGCCTGTTGTTGGGTACAGATTGTCTTTGTAGATGAATTGTACTTTCCGAGTGCTTAGTACAGTGCTCTGCACACAGTAAGCACTCAATAAAAACTATTGAATGAATGAATGAATGCGCCCTGCTTTCTACCCAGCTGCTTTCCACTCCTTTGCTTCTCAACGTTCTGCTCCTCTGCCCCTCTGCCCTGCTGACCCTCAGCTCTCTTCCACCTACCCTTCAGCTCTACTTTCTCTTCCCCTTTGTTTTCCGCTATCTCCCACCTTCTAGACTGTGAGCCTGTTGTTGGGTACGGATTTTCTCTGTAGATGAATTGTACTTTCCGAGTGCTTAGTACAGTGCTCTGCACACAGTAAGCACTCAATAAATATGCTTGAATGAATGAATGAATGCTCCATTCACCTCTGCTCTCTACCTTCCTTCCACCCCGCAATCAGCTCTCTTCCCCATTCTGCTCTCAGCTCCCTGCCCCTTCGCTCTCGGCTCCCTGCCCCATGCCCATCTGCACTCTTCCATTCTGCATTCTGCCCCACTCCTCTCTACCCGCTGGTATTTTCCCTCCTGGTCTCTTCCCCCCTTGTCTCTGTCCCCATAGTTTCTGCCCCGCTAGACTCTAAAACCCAGCTCTCTGCCCCCCGGTTCTATGCTCTCTGCCCCGAGCTCTCTGGATCCCCAGATTTGCACCTCTCAGCTTTCTGCCACCGGCTATCAGCTCCCCTTGGTCCTTGCCCCTCAGTTCCCTGACCCCATTCTCTCTGTCCCCTGCTTTCCTGCCTTGCCTCTCAGTTCTCTGCTCCATGCCCCTTTAATCAATCAATCAATCAATCGTATTTATTGAGCGCTTACTATGTGCAGAGCACTGTACTAAGCGCTTGGGAAGTACAAATTGGCATCACATAGAGACAGTCCCTACCCGATAGTGGGGCTCACAGTCTAAAAGGGGGAGACAGAGAACAGAACCAAACATACCAACAAAATAAAATAAGTAGGATAGAAATGTACAAGTAAAATAAATAAATAAATAAATAAACAGAGTAATAAATATGTACAACCATATATACATATATACAGGTGCTGTGGGGAGGGGAAGGCGGTAAGGCGGGGGGATGGAGAGGGGGACGAGGGGGAGAGGAAAGAAGGGGCTCAATCTGGGAAGGCCTCCTGGAGGAGGTGAGCTCTCAGCAGGGCCTTGAAGGGAGGAAGAGAGCTAGCTTGGCGGATGGGCAGAGGGAGGGCATTCCAGGCCCGGGGGATGACGTGGGCCGGGGGTCGATGGCGGGACAGGCGAGAGCGAGGTACAGTGAGGAGATTAGTGGTGGAGGAGCGGAGGGTGCGGGCTGGGCAGTAGAAGGAGAGAAGGGAGGTGAGGTAGGAGGGGGGCGAGGTGATGGACAGCCTTGAAGCCCAGGGTGAGGAGTTTCTGCCTGATGCGCAGATTGATCGGTAGCCATTGGAGGTTTTTGAGGAGGGGAGTGATATGTCCAGAGCGTTTCTGGACAAAGATAATCCGGGCAGCAGCATGAAGTATGGATTGAAGTGGAGAGAGACACGAGGATGGGAGATCAGAGAGAAGGCTAGTGCAGTAGTCCAGACGGGATAGGATGAGAGCTTGAATTAGCAGGGTAGCGGTTTGGATGGAGAGGAAAGGGCGGATCTTGGCAATGTTGCGGAGCTGAGACCGGCAGGTTTTGGTGACGGCTTGGATGTGAGGGGTGAATGAGAGAGCGGAGTCGAGGATGACACCAAGGTTGCGGGCTTGTGAGACGGGAAGGATGGTAGTGCCGTCAACAGAGATGGGAAAGTCAGGGAGAGGACAAGGTTTGGGAGGGAAGACAAGGAGCTCAGTCTTCGACATGTTGAGCTTTAGGTGGCGGGCGGACATCCAGATGGAGATGTCCTGAAGGCAGGAGGAGATGCGAGCCTGGAGGGAGGGGGAGAGAGCAGGGGCAGAGATGTAGATCTGGGTGTCATCAGCGTAGAGGTGATAGTTGAAGCCGTGGGAGCGAATGAGGTCACCAAGGGAGTGAGTGTAGATTGAGAACAGAAGGGGACCAAGCACTGAACCTTGGGGAACTCCCACAGTAAGAGGATGGGAGGGGGAGGAGGAGCCTGCAAAAGAGACTGAGAAAGAACGACCGGAGAGATAAGAGGAGAACCAGGAGAGGACGGAGTCTGTGAAGCCAAGGTCAGATAACGTGTTGAGGAGAAGGGGGGTGGTCCACAGTGTCAAAGGCAGCTGAGAGGTCGAGGAGGATTAGGACAGAGTATGAGCCGTTGGATTTGGCAAGCAGGAGGTCATTGGTGACCTTTGAGAGCGCAGTTTCCGTGGAATGAAGGGGACGGAAGCCAGACTGGAGGGGGTCGAGGAGAGAGTTGTTGTTGAGGAATTCTAGGCAGCGCGTGTAGACAACTCGTTCAAGGAGTTTGGAAAGGAATGGTAGGAGGGATATGGGACGATAACTAGAAGGTGAGGTGGGGTCAAGAGAGGGTTTTTTTAGGATGGGAGAGACATGGGCATGTTTGAAGGCAGAGGGGAAGGAACCAGTGGAGAGTGAGCGGTTGAAGATGGAAGTTAAGGAGGGGAGAAGGGATGGAGCGAGAGATTTCATAAGATGAGAGGGAATGGGGTCAGAAGCACAGGTGGCCGGAGTAGCACTTGAGAGGAGGGAGGAGAGTTCCTCTGAGGATACCACTGGGGAAGGATGGGAGAGTAGCAGAGAATGTTGAGAGCCGGGGGGTTGGAGAAAGGGGGGAAGAGACTTTGGGGAGGTCGGACCTGATGGATTTAATTTTGTTAATGAAGTAGGAGGCCAGATCGTTGGGGGGGAGGGAAGGAGGAGGGGGAGGAACCGGGGGGCCTGAGAGGGGGAGTTGAATGTACGGAAGAGCTGGCGGGGGTGATGGGCATGGGTGTCAATAAGGGAGGAGAAATAGTTTTGTCTGGCAGAAGAGAGGGCTGAGTTAAGGCAGGAAAGGATAAACTTGAAGTGAACGAGGTTGGCATGGTGTTTAGACTTTCGCCAGCAGCGTTCGGCAGCTCGAGCATAAGAGCGAAGGAGGCGGACAGTGGCAGTGATCCAGGGCTGTGGGTTAGTGGTGCGAGAGCGGCGAAGGGAAAGGGGAGCGAGCGAGTCTAGCTGAGTAGAAAGGGTAGAGTTGAGAGCAGTAATCTGATCATCAAGACTGGGTAGAGAGGAGAGGGCGGCGAGGTGGGGTGTGAGGCCCTCTGAAAGATGGGTGGGGTCCAGAGAGCGGAGATCTCTGTGAGGGAGTAATACGGATTTACAGGGGAAAGGAGTGTGAGTGAGGAGGCAGGTGAGAAGATTATGATCAGAGAGGAGGGATCACAGAGTTGGTGAGGGTGGACACAGTGCAGCGGTAGGAGATGATGAGGTCGAGGGTATGACCAAGTTGGTGAGTGGGTGAGGTGGGGTGGAGGAAGAGGTTGGCAGCGTCAAGGAGAGATAGAAGGCGGGCGGCAGAGGAGTCGTTAGGGATATCCATGTGGATATTGAAGTCTCCAAGGATCAGAGTGGGCATGGAGAAGGAGAGAAGGAATGTGAGGAAGGGGTCAAAGTCGTTAAAGAAGTTGGAAGTGGGGCCCGGAGGGCGGTAGATGACGGCTACAAGAATCTGGAGGGGGTGGTAGAGGCGAATAATGTGGGCTTCAAAGGAGGGGAAGGAAAGGGAAGGGGGAGGAGGGATAGTGCGAAAGCGACATTGGGGGGCGAGAAGGAAACCGACACCTCCTCCTTTTCCAGTGAGTCTGGGGGAGTGGGAGAAGAAGAGGCCTGCACTGCAGAGAGCAGCAGAAGAGACCGTGTCGTCCGACGACAGCCATGTTTCAGTTAGGGCGAGGAGGAGTAGAGAACTGGAAAGGAAAAGGTCCAGGATGAAAGGAATCTTACTTAAAACGGAGCGGGGGTTCCAGAGGCCACACTTGGCATCAGCTGTCGAGGGTGGGGAGGGAGGGGGAAGGGTGCGAGGGGGGGGGGAGGGTTTGGATTGGGATGAGTTGGCGGGGGGCCTGGGCGGGGAGAGTGGGAAGGGGGGTGGCGATGGGAAAGGAGAACTGGGATGGGGTGGGGGCGGGGAGAAGGGGAGGAGGGGGGTCGGGAGGGAGAAGCAGAGGACCTGCGCTGGTACAGAGGAATCCTTGGTAGGGGTTGAGGGGGAGCGGTCTTGGTGGGTGAGAGGGAGGGAAACAGCTGGGTGGGAGAGGGGGAAGGGGAAGGTGAGGAATGGGAATGGCAGTTGGGAGCAAGGGAACTGAAAGTTCATGGTGAGGTCAGCAGGGCGAGTGACAGTACAGTGGGGGGTTAACAATTGAGATGCAGAAGCAATAAAACAGTAGCAATGATAAAAGTAGGCGATGGCATCACAGGGTGTAGTTGAGCAATCAATATGCTATGGCAATAATAGAATTGGCAAACAATGATGCCACAGAGAGCAGATACAAACTATTAAGAGCTGGAGTAGGGTGTGGGCCAGTTAAGGGGGGTCAGGGAGCAGAGATACCTGGGGAGGGGAGGCGAACAGTCAACTAGCATGGGAGGGCTGAGGAGGTGTGAATGAGGTTGTCGTTAATGTAACATGTAACATGGTGCTAACAAGGTGCTAACAAGGGGCTTTTTACCTGGGGGCGGGCGGGGGTAGAGTCAGTCAGGGACCGGACCGGGAAGGGGGGGGGGATGAGGGGGCACTTTACGGAAGGCCTCCTAAGTGGGGGGGGTGGAAGCAGGGCGGGGCGTCCGTGGGGGGCGCTGAGATGGCGGGAGGGTGGGCGGCCAGGCCTCTCGGGGAACGGAGTCACGGGCGTCAATGGCGGCGCTCTGAGGAGAGGAGCCTTCCGGGAGCGGCAAGTCCTCGCGGGGTGATGGCGGGCGGGCGGGCCTCTCGGGAACGGAGTCCCGGGCGTCTATGGCGGCGCTCTGAGGAGAGGATCCTTCCGGGAGCAGCAAGGCCTCGCGGTGTGATGGCGGGCGGGCGGGCCTCTCGGGAACGGAGTGCCGGGCGTCTCGCGGTGTGATGGCGGGCGGGCGGGCCTCTCGGGAACGGAGTCCCGGGCGTTTATGGCGGCGCTCAGAGGAGAGGATCCTTCCGGGAGCAGCAAGGCCTCGCGGTGTGATGGCGGGTGGGCCTCCCGGGAACGGAGTCCCGGGCGTCTCGCGGTGTTTTGGCGGGCGGGCGGGCCTCTCGGGAACGGAGTCCCGGGCGTCTATGGCGGCGCTCTGAGGAGAGGATCCTTCCGGGAGCAGCAAGGCCTCGCGGTGTGATGGCGGGCGGGCCTCTCGGGAATGGAGTCCCGGGCGTCTCGCGGTGTGATGGCGGGCGGGCGGGCCTCTCGGGAACGGAGTCTCTGCTTCCTATCCCTCCACCCCCTCCCTTTCCCCCGCCCCGCCCCACACACAGCTCTTGACTCTCAGAACCTCAGCTCTCAGATCTCTGCCCTTAAGGTCTGTATCTTTCTGTTCTCTGCCCCTCAAATTTTTCCCCTTGAATCTCTTCCCCTCTGATCTCTGGGCCTTGTTCTCTGACTCCCTGTTCTCTATCCACCTGCTCTCTGAATCTCTGTCCCCCTGCTTTCTGCCCCTCAACTCACCTCCCTGTGCTCCACCCCTCGGTTTTCTGTCCCTCAACTCTATTCCCTCTGACCCTCAGTTTTCTGTGTCTTTCCTTCAGCTCCCTGCCACTCAATTCTCTTCCCTCTGCCCCTCTGCCCCTCAACTCTCACCTCCAATCACTTCATTTCACTGCTCCTCAGTTCTCTGCCCTTTTGTTCTCTGCTTTTTGTTCTCTTCCCTTTTCTTCTCTGGCCTCCTGCTCACTGCCCTATCCCCTCTGCCCCTAGACTCCCTGCCCTATTTCTCTGCCTCCCTGCTCTCTTTGCCCTCCCTGATCTTTGCACCCGGGCTCTCTACCCATCAGATGCCTGCTCTCTTCCACCCACTCTCTGCCACCCGCTCTCTAACCCCAACTCTCTGCCACCAGCTCTCTGCCCCCAGCAATGTGTGCAATCTCCCAGCTCTTTGCCCTATCCCCAATTCTCTGCTTTTCGTCCCCCAGGTCTCTGCCCCCCAGCTCTCTCATCTCTTGCCCCCCAGCTCTCTGCTTTCTGCCCCCAGCTCTCTGCTTTCTGACACACAACTTTCTGTTTGCCCAGCTTTCTATCCCTCCAACTTTCTATCTCCCTGGTTGTCTATCCACCAAGCTTTCTGCCTCTCGGCCCCTTTGCCCTCTACTCCTCGACTCTCTGTCCCTCTGCTATCTGCTACGCCACTGTCTGCCCCTCAGCTGTCTTCCCTCCTGACCTCTGTCCCCCTAATCATTGCCCCCCTTTCTGTTCCCCCTGTTGTCTGTCTCCTCCTCTCTGCCCCCCACTCTCTGCCCCGCTGAGCTTTGGATCCCTAGCTCTCTACTACTCATCTCCCTGCCCCTCAGCGCCCAGTCCCCAGTTTTAGGCACCCCCAACTTTCTGGCCCACCAGTTCCTGCCCTCCCACTTTCTGCTCCCCCTGCTTAAGACCCGCCCCCCCCCCAGTTCTCTGTCCCACAACTCTTTGTTTCCTGCCACTATCTCTCTGTCCCTCAGCTCTAGGTTCTCTGCACTTCAGCTCTCTGTCCCTCAATCGTCTGTCCCTCAGCCCTCTGCCCCTCAATTCTCTGCCCCCGAGCTCTGGGCTTTCTTCCAATCTGCTCTCTTCTTGCCTGCTCTTTGCCCGTCTGCTCTCTGCTCCCTAGCCCTGCCTCACAGACTCTTGCCTCGTAGGTCTCTCTACCACAGGCTCTCTGTGCCCAGACCTCTGCTATCTTCCATAAGCTCTCTGCCCTGACCCCCAGTTCTCAGCTCTCCATCCCCAAGCTCTCTGCTCTGCGTCCCCCAGTTCTCTGCAGTCTGTTCTTCAGCTATCTGCTGTCTTACCCCTATCTCTCTGCTCTTTGTCCCTCACTCCCTGCTCCCCCAAGATCTCAGCAAATCAGCTCAATTTCCTCCCCCAGCTCCCTGTCCAACTGGCTCTCTGCCCCCGTGCTTACTGCTCTTCGCCCCAGTGTTCTGCTTTTTCCCCCCTCCCCCAGCTCTGTGCTTTCACCCCACTCCCTGTTCCCTATTCCCAGACTCTTTGTCCCCCATCTCTCTTTCCCCTGAGCTTTCTATTCCCCACCCCCCCAGCTCTCTGTCCCACACAGCTCTCTCTCCCCGCAGTTCTCTGCCTGTCAGCTCTTTACCCCCTGCTCTCTGACTTTTAGCTCTCTGCCCCCAGCTCTTGGCTTTCTGCCCCTTGCCCCAGCTCTCTGCTCCCCCAAATTTCTGCTCTGCCATCCCCCACACCCAGCTCTCTGATCTCTGCCCCCAACCTCTCTGACACTCAGCTCTCTTGATCCCTAGCACTCTACTCCTCAGATCTCTGTCACTAAGATCTCTAACTCCCCCGCCACTTCCAGACCTCAAGCTCACTGCCCCACCAGCTCACTATCCCCCAGCTCCCTGCCTTATCCCCCTCCAGCTCTCTGGCCACATACCTCAGGTCTCTGCCCCCCAGCTCTCTGATCTCTGCCCCCCACCTTTCTACTCTCTGCCCCCGCTGCACTCTTTGCCCCCCCCCCCAGCACTTTGCTCTCTGCCTCACCAACCTTTCTGCCCCATGCCCCCAAGCAGTCTGCCCCCTGCCCTCTGCCCTCGGGCTCTCTCTTCTCTTCATCAAGCTCCCTGCCCACTCTAGGTTCTCTGATCTCTGCCCACACCCAGCTCTTTTCTATCTTACCCCAAATTTCTGCTTTTTGTCCACCAGTTCTCTGCTCTTTGCACCCCAGCTTTCTGCTCTCTGCCTCTCGGCTCCCTGTCTCTCAGATCTCTAAATCACTGTTAGGATCTCTAGGATCTACTGGACTCTGGGGTTCTGACACTTGGTCCATGGCAGGGAGGTAAAAGAGAGGGTGGGGTTTTAAGGAGGTATGGAGGTTAGAATTTTGGGCCCAAATGGCAACAGGAGAGGAAGGAAAGGGTTCTTTCCCTCCCTTCTCTATGTGGGGAGACATGGGGAGCAGGGGCTGCCGAGAATAGAATAGAATAGATTCTATTTATCTAATTTGATGGTATTGGTGCCTGTCTACTTGTTTTGTTTTCTTGTCTGTCTCCCATTCTAGACTGTGATCCCGCTGTTGGGTAGGGATTGCCTCTATCTGTTGCAGAATTGCATCTTTCAAGTGCTTAGTACAGTGCTCTGCACACAGTAAGTGCTCAGTAAATACAATTGAATGAATGAATGAGGGACCTGGGCAGCGTTTTTTTGGGAGAGGAGGAATCACCCTTCTAGATAATGGCAAGGGACCCCACCCCTGAGTGGTTTGGCATGGTGCTTTCTCCCACATTAGAGAGGCTTATCCCTTGCCTCCATCTCTCCCTTGGGAAGCATCATGGCGTCATGTTTAAAGCATGGGCCTGGGAGACAGAGGATGTGGGTTCTGATGCCAGCTCTCCCATCTGTCTACTGAATGACCTTGGCCAAATGATTTCACTTCTCTGGGCCCCAGTTCCCACATCTGTAAAATTGAAATTAACATTATGAGCCCCAGGTGGGACATGGGCTATGTCCAACCTAATTAACTTGTATCTCTCCCACCGCTTAGTACAGTGCCTGACACCTAGTAATTGTTTTACAAATAATCAATAAATGAAGCCCGCCTTGTCAGACTGAGTTTTCATGGATTCCTTTTCTAAAAGGGATCAGTGAGGAGGTGGCAGGAGCCAAGCCCCTGGGATCTTGAGGAGTGAGGGAGGATGGAACAGACCACAGAATACTAGCTAAGAATCCTTCGAGGAAGACAGCGTGTCCCCTTTCCAGTCCCTTACCACTGCCCAAGGATTAGGCCAGAAAGTAGGGTGGCCCTGGGCCCCAGCCAAACTTGAAGCAACGTGGAGCATCGGAAGGGCCCCAAGGCCCTCGGTTCCACCTGAAAAGGTGGACAGTGGGACATCCGGGCCCCTGCCTCTTCAGGTGTGACAACACATTGACAGGCGGGACAGTGGGTGGGTGGCCAGATGTTGGATACCGTTCCTCTAGGGAGATTACTGATTTGTTTCTCTTTGTGCAGGTCTTTTTGAGGGGCAGTCTTGTTCAGAGGCAGATCAGATAGATCAGATGACAGATGAGCAGTGTGGCTCAATGGAAAGAGCACGGGCTATGGAGTCAGAGGTCATGGGTTAAAATCCTGACTCTGCCATTTGTCAGCTGTGTGACTTTGTGCAAGTTACTTAATTTCTCTGTGCTTCAGTTCCTTCTTCTGTAAAATCGGTATTAAGACTGTGAGCCCCACTTGGGACAACCTGATCACCTTGTAACCTGCACATAGTAAGCACTTGATCAATGCCATTATTATTAATATAACTATTATTATTATTACTATTTTTATTACTAATATTATATTTGTACCCTTTCTAGACTGTGAGCCCACTGTTGGGTAGGGACCATCTCTATATGTTGCCAGCTTGTACTTCCCAAGCGCTTAGTTCAGTGCTCTGCACATAGTAAGCGCTCAGTAAATACAATTGAATGAGTGAATGAATGAATGAATGAATTTGTGGGGTTCCTTGTCCATTCTAGAATGACATGTTTGCTGAATTTAGCATCCTTTCCTGCCTGCTCCTGAGGACCCCATGCCCACTTCTGATTGGCTCTAAGGTGTCCAGCTCAGGAGATTGAGTGAGGGTGATGAACCAGTTTCCATGCTCATCTTGGTGGTTCCTGGAGCTGAAGTGGTGCAATTGGTTATCACACGGTTCTTACAGTGTGCTATGGATGTAGGTCATTCTATCTCCTCGAAGAGGCCTTCCCTAAGCCCTCCTTTCCTCTTCTCCCACTCCCTTCTGCTTCACCCTGACTTGCTCCCTTTATTCATTCCCCCCCAGTCCCTCAGCACTTATGTCTGTATCTGTAATTTATTTATTTCTACTAATGTCTGTCTCCCCTTATAGACTGTAAGCTTGTTGTGGGCAGGGAATGCGTTTTTTTATTGTTACATTGTACTATCCCAAGCACTTAGTACAGTGCTCTGCACACTGGAAGCCATAAATAAATAAATAAATAAATAAATGAATGAATGAGTGAATAAATGTGCCCCTCAGGTCTATGCTCTCTGCAGCACTACCCCTCAGCTCTCTGCTCTCCACCCCTCAGCTCTCTTTCCCCCACTCAGTTAGTCAGTAGTATTTATTGAGCACTTACCCTGTGTAAAGCACCGTACTAGGTGCATGGGGAATGCAATTTTACCATTAATCCACATTTTCCTTGCACACAATAATCTTACAGTCTAGAGTGGGAGAGAGGCACTAATAGGAATAAATATATTATTGATATGTAAATAAATGCTCTGTGGCTGGGAGGAGGGATGAATAAATGGAGCAAGTCAGGGCAATGCAGAAGGGGACAGGAGAAGAAGAAAGGAGGGCTTAGTCAGGGAAGACCTCTTAGAGGAGATGTGCCTTCAACAATGCTTTGAAGGGGAGACAGTAATTGTTGGATCTGAGGGAGAGAGGGAATTCCAGGCCAGAGGGAAGACATGGGCAAGGGGTTGGTGGCAAGATAGATGAGATTGAGATATAATGAAAAGGTTAACATTAGAGGAGCTAGGTGTTGGGGCTGAGTTGTAGTGGGAGAGTAGGGTAGGTGGGGACAAGGTGATTGAGTGTTTTAAAGCCAATGGTGAGGACTTTTTGATCGATGTGGAGGTGAATGGGCAACCACTGGAGTTTCTTGAGGAGTGGGGAAACATGACCTGGAGGTCTTTGTATAAAAATGATTGGGGCAACATAGTGATATATGGACAGGAGTGGGGAGATACAGAAGGAAGAGAGGTCAGCAAGGAGGCTGACACAGTAATCCAGGGTGTTTGGATGAGTGATTGGATTAATGTAGTAGATGTTTAGATGGAGAGGACAGGGCAGATTTTAGTGATGTTGTGAAGGTAGGACTGACATGATGTAATGATGGATTGAATATTGGGGTGGAATTCGAGAGAGGAGTATTGAGAATAAATTCCATCGCATTTATTGAGCGCTTACTGTATGTGTTTAATTCATTCATTCGATCGTATTTATTGAGCGCTTACTGAGTTAAATTCATTCATTCATTCGATCGCATTTACTGAGCGCTTAGTGTTTCATTCATTCAATCGACCGTATTTATTGAGCGCTTACTATATGTGTTTCATTCATTCGATCATATTTATCGAGCGCTTACTGAGTTTAATTCATTCATTCATTCCATCGTATTTATTGAGCGCTTACTGTATGTGTTTAATTCATTCATTCGATCGCATTTACCGAGCGCTTACTGTGTGTTTAATTCATTCATTCGATCGCATTTATGGAGCGCTTACTGAGTTTAATTCATTTATTCATTCGATCGTATTTATTGAGTGCTTACTGTGTTTTTAATTCATTCATTCATTCGATCGTATATATCAAGTGCTGAGTTTAATTCATCCATTCATTCGATCATATTTATTGAGCACTTGCTGTGTGTTTAATTCATTCATTCATTCTATTGTATTTATTGAGCACTTACTGTGTTTAATTCATTCATTCGATAGTATTTATTGAGCGCTGTGTGTTTAATTCATTCATTTATTCGATCGTATTTATTGAGCGTTACTGAGCGCTTACTGTGTTTAATTCATTCATTCAATAGTATTTATGGAGCACTGTGTGTTTAATTCATTCATTCATTCAATCGTATTTATTGAGCACTTACCGTGTTTAATTCATTCATTTATTCGATCGTATTTATTGGGCGCTGATTGTGTGTTTAATTCATTCATTCATTCGATCATATTTATTGAGCGCTTACTGTGTGTTTAATTCATTCATTCATTCGATCGTATTTATTGAGTGCTTACTGAGTTTAATTCATTCATTCATTCGATCGTATTTATCGAGGGCTTACTGTGTGTTTCATTCATTCATTCGATCGTATTTATTGAGCGCTTACTGTGTGTTTAATTCATTCATTCATTCGATCGTATTTATTGAGTGCTTCCTGTGTGCAGGGCACTGTACTTAGCGCTTGGGAAGCACAAGTTGGCAACATATAATTCTCACCCAGTCCTTAGTACAGTGCTCTGCCCCCAGGCTGAGCCCCTTTTTCCTCTCCTCCTCCCCCTCCCCACAGCCCCTGTATATATGTTTGTATAGATTTTGTTAATCTATTTATTTTATTCGTACATATTTCCTATTCTATTGATTTTCTTAATGATGTGCATCTAGCTTTATTTCTATTTCTTCTGATGACTTGACACCTGTCCACATGTTTTGTTTTGTCGTCCGCCCCCCCGCCTTCTAGACTGTGAGCCTGCTGTCGGGTAGGGACCGTCTCTCTATGTTGTCAAGTTGGACTTCCCAAGCGCTTAGTACAGTGCTCTGCACACAGGAAGCGCTCAATAACTAATAATAATAATAATCATGATAGCATTTGTTAAGCGCTTACTATGTGCCAAGCACTGTTCTAAGTGCTGGGAAGGTTACAAGGTGATCAGGTCATCCCACGGTGGGGCTCCCGGTCTTCATCCCCATTTGACAGATGAGGGAACTGAGGCACAGGGAAGTGAAGTGACTTGCCCAAAGTCACACAGCCGGCAATTAACAACAGCATTTGTTGAGCGCTTCCTATGTGCAAAGCACTGTTATAAGCGCCACGGGGCCGTGATTTGAACCCATGACCTCTGACTCCAAAGCCCGAGCTCTTTCCATTGAGCCACAGAATACGATTGTATGACTGACTGACTGAATTAAACACACAGTGAGCGCTCAATCAATACGATCGAATGAATGAATGAACTAAACACACAGTAAGTGCTCAATCAATACGATCGAATGAATGAATGAAACACAATAAGCGCTCAATAAATGCGATCGAATGAATGAATGGATTGCTATTACGACTACGATTGGTATTTCGACTACGATTAGTTTGTCTATTCTCAACCCCGTCTCTGGCCTTGGTCACCTATGTGACATCTGGATCCTTGCCCATGTACAGCATTCAGTCGACACGGGGAGACACATATAAATAAATTACAGATAAGGGAAATAGTAGATTATAAAAATAAAAATAATAATAATAATAATGATAGTAGCATTTATTAAGCGCTTACTACGTGCAAAGCACTGTTCTAAGTGCCAGGGAGGTTACAAGGTGAAGGTTGGACAAAGTCCCTGTCCCACATGGGGCTCCCAGTCTAATTAGGAGGGAGAAAAGCTATTCTCATTTGACAGTTAAGGGAACCGAAGCACAGAGAAGTAAAGCGGCCTGCCCAAGGTCACACAGCAAGCAATTATAAACAATAATAATAAACAATAATGACATTTGTTAAGCGCTTACTATATGCCAAGCACTGTTCTAAGCACCAGGGAGGATACAAGGTGATCAGGTCGTCCCACGGGGGGCTCACAGTCTTCATCCCCATTTTACAGATGAGGTAATAATAATAATAATAATGATGGCATTTGTTAAGCGCTTACTATGGGCCAACCACTGTTCTAAGCTCTGGGCAGGTTACAAGGCGATCAGGTTGTCCCCCGGGGGGCTCACAGTCTTCGTCCCCATTTTACAGATGAGGTAATAATAATAATAATGATGGCATTTGATAAGCGCTTACTATGTGCCAAGCATTGTTCTAAGCACTGGGGAGGTTCCAGGGTGATCAGGATGTCCCCCGGAGGGCTCACAGTCTTCATCCCCAGATTTACAGATGAGGTAATAATAATAATAATATTATTATGGCATTAGCTAAGCACTTACTACATGCCAAGCACGGTTCTAAGCACTGGGGAGATTACAGGGTGATCAGGTGGTCCCACTTACTATGTGTTAAGCGCTAATCAGGTTGTCCCACGTGGGTAAGCACTTACTACATGTTAAGCACTGAACTAAGAGCAAGGATGGATACAAGCTTACCAGGTTGGACACAATCCTTGTCCCATGGTCTAAACCGGAGGGAGAACTGAATCCCCAATTTACAAATGAGATAACTGAGGCTCAGAGAATCCTCATCCCACGGTCTAAACCGGAGGGAGGAGAACTGAATCCCCAATTTACAGATGAGATAACCGAGGCACGGAGAATCCTCGTCCCGTGGTCTAATCCGGAAGGGGGAGAACTGAATCCCCAATTTACAGATGAGAAAACCGAGGCACGAGAATCCTCATCCCACAGTCTAAACCGGAGTGGGGAGAACTGAATCCCCAATTCACAAATGAGATAACCGAGGCACGGAGAATCCTCATCCCACGGTCTAAACCGGAGGGAGGAGAACTGAACCCCCAATGTACAGATGAGATAACCGAGGCATGGAGAATCCTCATCCCATGGTCTAAACCGGAGGGAGGAGAACTGAATCCCCAATTTACAGATGAGATAACCGAGGCATGGAGAATCCTCATCCCACGGTCTAAACTGGAGGGGGGAGAACTGAATCCCCAATTTACAGATGAGATAACTGAGGCACGGAGAATCCTCATCCTACGGTCTAAACCGGGGGGAAGAGAACTGAATCCCCAATTTACAGATGAGATAACTGAGGCACGGAGAAAGAAGTAACCTGCCCAAGGTCTCCCCCTCCTAGACTGTGAGCCCGCTGTTGGGTAGGGACCTTCTCTGTATGTTGCCAACTTGGACTTCCCAAGCGCTTAGTACAGTGCTCTGCATACAGGAAGTGCTCAATAAATACGATTGAATCAATGAATGAACACAGCAGACTAGAGAAGCAGCGAGCATGGCTCAGTGGAAAGAGCCCGGGCTTGGGAGTCGGAGGTCGTGGGTTCAAATCCTGGCTCTGCCAATTGTCAGCTGGGTGACTTTGGGCAAGTCACTTCACTCCTCTGGGTCTCAGTTCCCTCATCTGGAAAATGGGGATGAAGACTGGGAGCCCCCGTGGGACAACCGGATCACCTTGTAACCTCCCGATCACTTAGAGCAGTGCTTTGCACATAGTAAGCGCTTAATAAATGCTATTATTATTATTATTATTATTATTATTATTATTATTATTATTATTATTATTATTATTCTCTGGGCCTCCGTTCCCTCATCTGTCGAATGGGATGAAGACTGTGAGCCCCACGTGGGACAACCGGATCACCTTGTAACCTCCCCAGCGCTTAGAGCAGTGCTTTGCACATAGTAAGCGCTTAATAAATGCCATTATTATTATTCTTATTCTCTGGGCCTCAGTTCCCTCATCTGGAAAATGGGGATGAACACTGTGAGTGCCCCCGTGGGCCGACCGGATCACCTAGTAAACCTCCAGATCGCTGCTTTGCACATAGTAAGCACTTAATAAATGCCATCATCATCATTATTATTATTATTATTAGAAGGGGGAGACAGACAACAAAACATATATTAACAAAATAAAATAAATAGAATATGCAAATATGTACGAGAGAGAACTTGTATTTTTCAAGCGCTTAGTACAGTGCTCTGCACCTAGGGAGCACTCAATAAATACGACGGAATGAGAAACAGGACCTCAAGAAGGGCAGAGGGAACTGCATCTCACCCGAGCACTGGTTTTCCGAGGCGCGGGGGCTGTTGCTTGATTTCCCAGGCTCCTCTCTGGGAGATGAGGACCTGTGGGAAAAGGAAAACCACTGTCCGTGAATCCAGTGCCACTTCCCAATTTCCCAGATAACCCAACCAGAGATTGCCCTGAGGAGCAGGGAGACCTGAGGGAGAAAGAAGGAAAACCACTGTCCGTGAATCCAGTGCCACTTCCTAATTTCCCAGATAATATCACCAGAGATTGCCCTGAGGAGCTGGGAGGCCTGAGGGAGAAAGAAGGAAAACCACTGTCTGTGAATCCAGTTCCACTTCCCGATTTCCCAGATAACCCAACCAGATATTGCCCCGAGGAGCAGGGAGACCTGGGGGAGAAAGAAGGAAAACCACTGTCCGTGAATCCAGTGCCACTTCCCGATTTCCCAGATAACCCAACAAGAGATTCCCCACCCATTCAAAAAGGTATAGATCCAGAAAAGAAGAGGAAGCGGGAAAAATGAGGGCTTTGGGACGGCTTCTTGGAGGAGACGGGATTTTAATAAAACTCTGAAGGTGGGGAGTGTAGTGGCCTCCTAGATGTGAAGAGCGACGTTGTCCCGGGCCGTGGGGAATGGGAGGAAGGAGAAGGGAAGGATATTGACATGTTTTTCAAAAGCCACAGCGTGGCTCAGTGGAAAGAGCCCGGGCTTTGGAGTCCGAGGTCATGGGTTCAAATTCCGGCTCCACCATTTGTCAGCTGGGTGACTTTGGGCAAGTCACTCAACTTCTCTGGGCCTCAGTTCCCTCATCTGTAAAATGGGGGTGAAGACTGTGAGCCCCCCGTGGGACAACCTGATCACCTTGTTACTTCCCCAGCTTTGCACATAGTAAGCGCTTAGTAAATGCCATTATTATTATTATTATTGTTAAAAATAATTCTATGCGGATGAAGGAAAAGCAGGTGAAGATAACTTAGAGAAGGACAGACAGACGTTTCTAGGAATAATCAGCTGTCTAGACTGCGAGCCCGTCGTTGGTTCAGGACCGTCTCTGTATGTTGCCAATTTGGACTTCCCAAGCGCTTAGTACAGTGCTCTGCATACAGGAAGCGCTCAATAAATACGATTGAACGAATGAATGAATCTGTATAGATTTATTGCTCTATTTATTTTACTTGTACATATTTACTATTCCATTTATTTTGACTAATGATGTGCTTATCTCTATAATTCAATTTATTCTGATGGTATTGACACCTGTCTACTTGTTTGGTTTTGGTGTCCGTCTCCCCCTTCTAGACCGTGAGCCCATTGTCGGGTTGGGACCGTCTCTGTTTGTTGCCAATTTGGACTTCCCAAGCGCTTAGTACAGTGCTCTGCACTCAGGAAGGGCTCAATAAATATGACTGAATAAATGAATGAATCTGTACAGATTTATTGCTCTATTTATTTTACTTGTACACATTTACTATTCCATTTATTTTGACTAATGATGTGTTTATAGCTATAATTCGATTTATTCTGATGGTATTGACACCTGTCTACTTGTTTGGTTTTGGTGTCTGTCTCCCCCTTCTAGACCGCAAGCCTGTTGTCAGGGAGGGACCGTCTCTATATTTTACTTGCGCTTTTAGTAAGCGCTCAATAAATATGATTGAATGAATGAATGAATATATGTTGCCAACTTGTACGTCCCAAGCGCTTAGTACAGTGCTCTGCACACGGGAAGCGCTCAATGAATATGATTGAATGGATGAATGAATATATGTTGCCAACTTGTATGTCCCAAGCGCTTCGTCCAGTGCTCCGCACACGGGAAGTGCTCAATAAATATGATTGAATGAGTGGATGAATATATGTTGCCAACTTGTACGTCCCAAGTGCTTCGTCCAGTGCTCTGCACACGGGAAGCACTCAATAAATATGATTGAATGAATGAATGAATATAAGTTGCCGACTTGTACGTCCCAAGTGCTTCATCCAGTGCTCTGCACATGGGAAGCGCTCAGTAAGTATGATTGAATGGATGAATGAATATATGTTGCCAACTTGTACATCCCAAGTGCTTCGTCCAGTGCTCTGCACATGGGAAGTGCTCAATAAATACGGTGGAAGGAATGAATGAAGAGGGAGGACTGGGTTGTAGTAAGAAAGTCGGGAGGAGAGCTAGGAGGGGGAGAAATACCTCCACCACTAACCTCCTCGCCGGGCCGCGTCCTCACCTGTCCCGCCGTCGATCCCCGGCCCACGTCCTCCCCCTGGCCCGGAATTCCCTCCCTCCACACATCCCACCAAACTAGCTCTCTTTCTCCCTTCAAAGCCCTACTGAGCGCTCACTCCCTCCGGGAGGTCTTCCCGAACGGAGCCCCTTTTTCCCTCTGCACCTCCTCCCCTCTCTGTCACCTCGACTCCCTCCCTCTGCTCTGCTCAAGCGCTTAGTACAGTGCTCTGCACACGGTAAGCACTCAATAAATACGATTGATTGATTGCCCCCGGCCTCCCAGCACTTGTGTGCATATGCATGTATTTATTATTCGATTTATTTGATTAATGATGTGCATCTATCTATAATTAATAATAATAATAATAATGGCATAATGTAAAATCCTCATTTGACAGATGAGGGAACTGAGGCCCAGAAAATAACAATAACAATGATGGCATTTATTAAGCGCTTACTGTGTGCAAAGCCCTGTTTTAAGCGCTGGGGAGGTTACAAGGTGATCAGGTTGGCCCACAGGGGGCTCACAGTTTTAATCCTCATTTGACAGATAAGGGAACTGAGGCCCAGAGAATAATAATAATAATAATAATAATAATAATAATAATAATAATAATAATAATAGCATTTATTAAGCGCTTACTATGTGCAAAGCACTGTTCTAAGCGCTGGGGAGGTTACAAGGTGATCAGGTGGTCCCACAGGGGGTTCACAGTCTTAATCCTCATTTGACAGATGAGTGAACTGAGGCCCAGAGAATAATAATAATAATAATAATAATAATAATAATGATGGCATTTATTAAGCGCTTACTATGTGCAAAGCACTGTTCTAAGCGCTGGGGAGGTTACAAGGTGATCAGGTTGTCCCACAGGGGGCTCACAGTCTTCATCCCCATTTGCGAGATGAGGGAACTGAGGCACAGAGAAGTGAAGTGACATGCCCACAGTCACAAAGCCGACAATTGGCGGAGCGGGGATGTTAGCTGAAGTCACGAGAGTGAATGAGTTCTCCAAAGGACGACTCAGAACTGAGCCGTGAGGGATGTCAGAGGGTGGAAGGGAGTGGAGGAGCCAGAAAAAGAAACTGAGAAGGGGCAGGAGAGACAGGAGTGTCAGTGACACCGGAGCTGGAGGAAGCTTCAAGGAAAAGAAGGTGGCATACCTTGTCAAAAGCAGTTGCGAGGTCTAGGAAGATTAGGACAGAGTACAGACCATCAGATTTGGCAAGAAGAGAGTCATCGGTTACCTTTGAAAGGGCTGTTTCTGTGGAAAACAGATTGGAGGGGATTGAGGACAGAACTGGCGGAGACAGAGGAAAAAGAAACTGAGGAGCAGAGAGACAGGAGTGTCACTGAAGCCAGGGTTGGAGGAAGCTTCAAGGAAAAGGAGGTGGTATACATTGCTAAAAGCAGTTGAGAGGTCTAGGAAGATTAGGATGGAGTGCAGACCATCAGATGTGGCAAGAAGAGAGTCGTCGGTTACCTTTGAGTGGGCCGATTCTGTGGCATAAAAGCGGTGGAAAACAGATTGGAGGGGATTGAGGAGAGAACTGGAGGAGAGGAGACAGTGGAAAAAGAAACCGAGAAGGAGCAGAGACAGGAGTGTCAGTGAAGCCAGGGCTGGAGGACATTTCAAAGAAAAGGAGGTGGTATACATTGTTAAAAGTAGTGGAGCGGTCTAGGAAGATTAGGATGGAGTACAAACCATCAGATGTGGCAAGAAGAAAGTCATTGGTTACCTTCGAGGGGGCTGTTTCTGTGGAAAACAGATTGGAGGGGATCGAGGAGAGAACTGGAGGAGACAGAGGAAAAGAAACTGAGAAGGAGCAGAGAGACAGGAGTGTCAGTGAAGCCAGGGCTGGAGGCCGTTTCAAGGAAAAGGAGGTGGTATACGTTGTTAAAAGCAGCTGAGAGGTCTAGGAAGATTAGGATAGAGTACAGACCATCAGATTTGGCAAGAAGTGAGTCAAAAGCAGTTTGGAGATCTAGGAAGATTATGATAAGAGTACAGACCATCAGATTTGGCAAGAAGAGATTCATCAGTTACCTTCGAGAGGGCCCATTCCGTGGTGTAAAAGCAGCAGAAAGCAGATTGGAGGGGATCGAGGTAAGAACTGGAGATGGTGGGTGTCACCAACTCACGCTCGGAGTTTGGGAGAAACACGGTAGGAGGGAGATGGAATGATAACTGGAGGGATCCTTGGGGGTCTAGGATAAGATAGTAACGATCCTAGTGACTGAATATTGATAAATTGAATATTTACATTCTTGCACTGGTAATCACATTTTTCTCTCCAGTATCTGAAATCTCCAGTGGTTGTATTTCAAAACTACGCCTTGGGGCTGGAGAAACCCCAGGGCAGAATAATAGGTCTTCCTCATTGCTAAGGGGTGGCATTTTCAGGAAATGACAAGGAAAGGAAATCCTAGCTGAACAGGACTACACCCGGGAAGTACTGCCTTGAGTCCTGGCAGGAAAACTTCAGGGAGTGCAATTTTGGTCATCTAAGCCTCCTTCTGGAGTGAATCCTAACCCTCGTCGACCTCTCCGCTGCCTTCGACACTGTGGATCATCCTCTTCTTCTCAACAGTTTGCTAGACTGTGAGCCCACTGTCGGGTAGGGACCGTCTCTCTATGTTGCCGACTTGGACTTCCCAAGCGCTTAGTACAGAGCTCTGCACACAGTAAGCGCTCAAGAAATACAACTGAATGAAAGATAGGGAGACACAAGCAAGCGCTTAGTACAGTGCTCTGCACACAGTAAGTGCTCAATAAATATGATTGAATGAAAGATAGGGAGACACAAGCAAACGCTTAGTACAGTGCTCTGCACACAGTAAGCGCTCAATAAATACGATTGAATGAATGAATGAATGAATGAATGAACACAAGGATCCCCCTCCTCCCCCTCCCCATCCCCCACTTACCTCCTTCATTCATTCAATCGTATTTACTGAGCACTTACTGTGTGCAGAGCACTGTACTTCCCCTCCCCACAGCTCCTGTATATATGTATATGTTTGTACGTATTTATTATTCCATTTACTTATTTTACTTGTACACATTTATTCTATTTATTTTATTTTGTTAATATGTTTTGTTTTGTTCTCTGTCTCCCCCTTCTAGCCTGTGAGCCCACTGTTGGGTAGGGACTGTCTCTATATGTTGCCAACCTGTTCTTCCCAAGCACTTAGTACAGTGCTCTGCACACAGTAAGCGCTCAATAAATACAATTGAATGAATGAATGAATTCATTACTCTACTTATTTTACTTGTACATATTTATTCTATCTCTGCCCCTGCTCTCTCCCCCTCTCTCCAGGCTCGCATCTCCTCCTGCCTTCAGGACATCTCCATCTGGATATCTGCCCGCCACCCAGAACTCAACATGTCCAAGACTGAACTCCTTGTCTTCCCTCCCAAACCCTGCACTCTCCCTGACTTTCCCATCTCTGTTGACAGCACTACCATCCTTCCCGTCTCACAAGCCCGCAACCTTGGTGTCATCCTCGACTCCGCTCTCTCGTTCACCCCTCACATCCAAGCCATCACCAAAACCTGCCGGTCTCAGCTCCGCAACATTGCCAAGATCCGCCCTTTCCTCTCCATCCATACCGCTACCCTTCTCATTCAAGCTCTCATCCTATCCCATCTGGACTACTGCATCAGCCTTCTCTCTGATCTCCCATCCTCGTGTCTCTCCCCACTTCAATCCATACTTCATGCTGCTGCCCAGATTGTCTTTGTCCAGAAACGCTCTGGGCATGTTACTCCCCTCCTCAAAAATCTACCAATCAATCTGCGCATCAGGTAGAAACTCCTCACCCTGGGCTTCAAGGCTCTCCATCACCTCGCCCCCTCCTACCTCACCTCCCTTCTCTCCTTCTCCAGCCCACCCCACACCGCTCCTCTGCCGCTAATCTCCTCACCGTACCTCGTTCTCGCCTGTCCCGCCATCGACCCCCGGCCCACGTCATCCCCCTGGCCCGGAATGCCCTCCCTCTGCCCATCCGCCAAGGTAGCTCTCTTCCTCCCTTCAAGGCCCTACTGAGAGCTCACCTACTCCAGGAGGCCTTCCCAGACTGAGCCCCTTCCTTCCTCTCCCCCTCGTCCCCCTCTCCACCCATCTTACCTCCTTCCCTTCCCCACAGCACCTGTATATATGTATATATGTTTGTACATATTTGTTACTCTATTTATTTATTTATTTATTTATTTTACTTGTACATATCTATTCTATTTATTTTATTTTCTTAGTATGTTTGGTTTTGTTCTCTGTCTCCCCCTTTTAGACTGTGAGCCCACTGTTGGGTAGGGACTGTCTCTATATGTTGCCAACTTGTACTTCCCAAGCACTTAGTACAGTGCTCTGCACACAGTAAGCGCTCAATAAATACGATTGATGATGATGATGATTTTATTTTGTTAATATGTTTTGTTGTCTGTCTCCCCCTATTAGCCTGTGAGCCTGCTGTTGGGTAGGGACCGTCTTTATATGTTGCCAACTTGTTCTTCCCAAGCGCTTAGACCAGTGCTCTGCACACAGTAAGCGCTCAATGAATACGATTGAATGAATGAATTTATTACTCTATTTTACTTGTACATATTTATTCTATTGATTTTATTTTGTTAATATGTTTTGTTTTGTTGTCTGTCTACCCCTTTTAGCCTGTGAGCCCACTGTTGGGTAGAGACTGTCTCTATATATTGCCGACTTGTACTTCCCAAGCGCTTAGTCCAGTTCTCTGCACACAGTAAGCGCTCAATAAATACGATTGAATGAATGAATTTATTACTCTATTTCTTTTACTTGTACATATTTATTCTATTTATTTTATTTTGTTAATATGTTTTGTTTTGTTGTCTTTCTCCCCCTTCTAGTCTGTGAGCACGCTGGTTGGGTAGGGACCGTCTCTCTATGTTGCCAACTTGTACTTCCCAAGCTCTTATTACAGTGCTCTGCACACAGTAAGCGCTCAATAAAGACGATTGAATGAATGAATGAACAAGCAGGTTGGAAAGCAGTGGGGAAAAAGCTTTTGGAAAGGGAACAGTTGAGGGAACCGAGAAGGAATGTCACGGAGCAGGTAACTGGGGGAGCCGGGATCGGAATCCGGGGACGGTGATGGGGTGATGATGATGATAATAATAATAATAATAATAATAATAATAATAATAATAATAATAATAATAATAGCATTTATTAAGCACTTACCATGTGCAAAGCGCTGGCTGGACAGCAGGCTCAGAGGGGAGAGGCGGAGGTCACGTTCCAGCCACGGCGGTGGAGGGGAGGGAGTTGAGCTCTTTACCTTTCCGTGAGAAGCCGATGCGGGGCGACGGGAATGACTCCTCCATGGCTCCCGGGAACGCCGCGTCCTCGGCCAGCAGTTTGTGCACCCGGGCCTCCGCCTGGGGAAATTCAAAACATTCGCAAAGACGGGGCCGGGACGGGGAGAGAAGTTCTCGTGGGGGTCAAATTTAAGGCTTCTGAGTTGCCACCGAGCCCGATTCGCGAACGTCAGATATTCATCCATTCAATCGTATTTATTGAATTATAAGTTTATTAATTCACTCAATAAGTTCATTCATTCATTCATTCAATAATATATTTATTGTCAAAGGCAGTTGAGAGGTCTAGGAAGATTAGGATGAATGAATGAACGAAAATTTACTCATTCATTCAATTCATTCAATAAATAATATATTTATTGTCAAAAGCAGTTGAGAGGTCTATGTATATGTTTGCACATATTTATCACTCTACTTATTTATTTATTTATTTTACTTGTACATATCTATTCCATTTATTTTATTTTGTTAGGATGTTTGGTTTTGTTCTCTGTCTCCCCTTTCTAGACTGTGAGCCCACTGTTGGGTAGGGACTGTCTCTATATGTTGCCAACTTGTACTTCCCAAGGGCTTAGTACAGTGCTCTGCACACAGTAAGCGCTCAATAAATACAATTGACTGATTGATTGATTGATATGAAGATTAGGATGAATGAATGAATGAAAATTCATTCAGTCATCCAATTCATTCAATAAATAATATCTTTACTGTCAAAGGCAGTTGAGAGGTCTAGGAAGATTAGGGTGGATGAATGAATGAAAGTTCATTCACTCAATTCATTCAAAAAATAAAATATTTATTGTCAAAGGCAGTTCAGAGGTCTAAGGAGATTAGGATGAATGAATGAATGAAAGTTCATTCTATTAGTTCATACTATTTGCCCAATGAGACCGTATGTGCTACGGTCTCCAGGGCGGGGTTTCCCTTCTCCCCCGGCCCGGGCTCCGACAGCGCATGCGCCGCGGTCTCCGGGACGGGCATCCCTTCCCCACCCCCTCGCCGAGGCTCCGACTGTGCATGTACCCCGCTTGTCCTCCCCCTCCCCCCTCCCACTGGCTCCGGACGCGCACCCCACCCGGTCTTCGACTGCGCATGCGCCGCGCTCTCTATGACAGAAGATATAGCTTTGGGAACTGTATCGTTCATTCATTCAATCGTATTTATTTATTGAGCGGTTACAGTGTGTAGAGCAGTGTACTAAGCGCTTGGGAATAGGATAGTATATAGTATATTACAGTATAGTATAGTACAGTATAGAGAAGCAGTGTTGTTCAGTGGCAAGAGCCCGGGCTTTGGAGTCAGAGGTCAGGGCTTCAAATCCCGACTCCACCGCTTGTCAGCTGTGTGACCTTGGGCAAGTTACTTCACTTCTCTCGGCCTCAGTTCCATCTGTAAAATGGGGATGAAGTCTGTGAGCCCCGCGAGGGGCAAACTGATCACCCTGTAACCCCCCCCCCCCCCCGAGCTTAGAACAGTGCTTTGCACATAGTAAGCGCTTAATAAATGCCCTCATTATTATTATTATTATTATCCCTGGTCCTAGGCCTCCTTCTCCACCTGGTCCTGACCCTCGTCATCTGCCTACCCCTGGCCCTCCTCCTCCCCGTTGTCCTGGCCCTAGTCCTCCTCTGTCTGGTCCTTGCCCCCTCCTCCCACGGTCCTGGCCCACCCCTTCTGCCTACTCTGGTCCTCCTCCTCTGGCTCTGCCTCAACCTTCTCTACCTGGTCCTGGCCCTCCTCCTCCACCAGTTATTAGCCGTCCTCGTCCACCTGATCCTGGCCCTCCTCCTCCTCCGATGGCATCAAATGGACAGGCTGGAACCCAGTTCTGGCCCCAATCCAAGTGCCATTCCCAAGCGCTTATCACAGTGCTCTGCACACGGTAAGCGCTCAGTAAATACGATTGAATGGATGAATGCCATACCAACCCCCTCCTGGGGCACCCATGCCTCACCAGAAGTGTGCCCAAGCCCAGCACTTAAAACTAGCCAAGCTCTACCCTGGGAGGCGGGTCTCCCCCTCCCCGGCCCACCCCCAGACTCGAATGGTGCTCCACTGTCAGCGCCCCCACTCCCTACCGACCCCGCTGGCTGAAGGAAAGGTGGTCCCAACCTGGAAAGGAGGTAGGGTTTTGACACCAGCGCGGTCCAGTTCCCCCCATCCCCGAGTCCTGGGGTTAGAGTCCACCCCCCGCCTGGCCTCCTTCCTCTCACTGGCGGCCAGAGCAAAAATGGGGGTTCACGTAGAGGGCCGGGCCCCCTGAACCTGCTTCTCTCACATGGCTGTCTGGGGCCAGAATCCTCTCAATTCTTCGGAGACCTGAACCTATGGCACGTCCCAAGGCAGCCCCCATTGCCTCAGACCTGGAGCCCCAGGACAGTCCTGTTGCCTCCTCGCCCTCCTAGGCTTCTTCTTCTCCCACGGGATGGGAGCCCTCAGAAGAAGAACTGGCCATCGTTCTCTGCCAGTCTCCTCTTGTAGGATCTCAGGAATCTGCGAATCTTGGTCAAGCAGTCGTTTTCTAGAGTTTGAATTTCTGAAAAGGTGGTGGTAAAGAGCACGTGAGATGTAGGGCAGAGACAGAGAGAGAGAGAGAGAGAGGGAGAGAGAGAGGGTGTCTATGTTTGAGACTCTCTCTGGAAAAGGATTCCCAAGTCCTCAATGGACAGCAGCGAGCTTTCTAGAATGACGGTCATGGTGTGTACTGAGGGGAAAGGAAAAGAGCCATTATTTTCTCGTTTGTTTGCCCATCCATCCATCCAATCGCTTCCCAGAAGGACTACAGACGCTCGGTTTCCATGTCCATCCCACGGAGGCAGGGAGGAGGAGCCAAGAGAGTGCTCCTTTGGGATCCGTCTAAGAAAAGGGGCTGGGCCTGATCATTTTGCAGTTTTTTGTTTGCTTCTTTTTTTCTTTCCCGAGCGCCCTCTTCTCTCCACTCACCAAGAAAGACAATGGCCACAAATTTCACATCTGGCTGGGGGCAGTTGGTATATGCTAGAGCTTGGGATGAGAAAATGGGATGGCTATACTCAAAGCTCTCCATCTGGGGAGGAAGAGAAGGAGAGTGAGAGACGCCAGCCCACCCCCAACCTCCTTGCGGATGCACCCCAACTCTCCAATTCCCAGTTCCACCCAAGGGCACTGGGCTCTTAACCTCCTCCTGGTACCTTTCGCAAATCACCCCCTCTAGACTGTAAGGTCATTGCAGGCCGGGAACGTGTCCACCAACTGTTCAACTGTACTCTCTGAGGTATTCGGTACAGTGCTCTGCAAACAGTAATTACCCAAGATAGCCCACCCATGTGTCCCCCAGGAGGGATCCGCACCCACAATTCTTATCCCAGACTCCAGGACGCCCCCTCCCACACCCCACTCATCCCTGAAGTACTCACCAAGGCCTCACAGATGGTACCGTAGGCTGTGCTCTCTCTCTCTTCCCAGATCAATATCCACCCGACTACTTGGGAGTGCCTCCAGCCGACATTCTGGGCCAACTAGAAGAATGTATATCTGGCTTTCTGGAAACGGAGAGCCCGAGGGGTGGGTGTCAGAGGGCGGCAGATCCCAGGACCAGGGGCCCAGAGAGGATGGGCACCATGGAGGGTGGGGGAGACTCACTTTGACCACTGTTGGGTGCTCGTCCTTCAGGTGGAAGAGGACGGGAAGGAGGCAGCAGATCAGCTTCCGACAGGGGCCGGCCTTCCTCTCCATCACACAGCCACAGCTCCAGGGCTGCCACCCGCACCTGGGCTCTCTCCTGAGGAGAAATCCCCGGTGCAGTGTGTAGGAGGGGCAGGAGATGGGTGGGGGGCTGCTGGCACCCTGGCGAGGGCTGGGGACCCTAGGGCAGAGACAACAGGGGTACTGAGATCTCCGGGGCAAGGGCAGCGCTGGCAGATGGGGAGACGCAGTGCCTGGGGGAGGGTGTGGGAGCGCCATGGGTCGCCGCTGAGGTGACGGGCTGGGGAAGCACTGCAGATTCCCCAAGCTCTATGGGAGCCGTGGAAGCGGCCGCCCCCACTTGGGTTCTCTCCTGAGGAGAGATCCCCGGTAGAGTGTGTGAGAGGGGCAAGGGATGGGTGGGGAGCTTCTGACACCAGGTCGGGGGCATGGGACCCCAGGGCAGGAACAACCGGGGGAGAGACGTCTGCCGCGGGAGTGTAGGGAGCCAAGGCAGCGCCGGCAGAAGGAAAGCTGCGCTCGGGTACGGGGGAAGCCCTGTGGCGCGTTGCGGGGGTGACGTTATTGGGGAGGGCAGCCGATGCCACGAACCCAGGGGGAGCGGCCCCCTCTGGGTTATGGCACAGCCGGGTCGGTGGCCGCGAAAGTTCAGAAGGATAGGAAGGAAGGAAAGGAAGATGGACGAGGAAGCACAAAACAAAGCGAGAGAGAGAGAGAGAGAGAGAGAGAGAGAGAGAGAGAGAGAGAGAGAGAGAGAGAGATACAGACAGAAAGACAGAAAGAAAGAAAGAAAGGCAGACAGACAGACTATGATTGGGACTCACCCTGGGAAAGGAATTCCAAGTCTTCATCTAAGAGCCCCAGGTTATCCAGACTGATGTTGATGGTGTATACTGAAGAAGATATGTAGGCCTTCCAGAAGGCCTTCTGGAAATGGAGAACAAGAATGGGGGTTGCAGGGGGAGGGAAGGTGTCAGAGGGAGAGGGAGGGGATGACCAGTCGCCCAAAATAGGCAGGGACTGCAGAAGGTGGGGAAGACAAATTTTGCTCACTGTAGGGTGCTGGTCCATTACGTGGAAGAGGACAGAGAGGAGGCAGTGGAACATCAATGTTGCAGTTGGCAGGCTTCCTTCTCCATCGACCAGCCACCAGCCACGGTTCCCAGCAGCTCCACGGGAGCAGCCCGTATTTGGGGTCTGTCCTGAGAAGAAACCCCCATTAGAGTGTGTAGGAAGGGCAGGAGATGGGAATGGGGCAGGTTCTTGTCCCAGGCGGTGGTTGATGGTCCCGCCGGTTTGTATTTTTATTTTCTAATTTGTTTGCCTTTCCATCCATTCACCCGTTTCCCAGAAGGACCATCGCCGCTCGGCTTCCATATCCAGTCCCCAGAGGCATGGAGGAGGAACCAAGAGGGGCCTTCTCTGGGATCTGGCAAAGAAAAGGGGCTGGGCCAGAACATGACGCTTTTTTGTTGGTTTTTTGCTTGTTTTCCTTTCTATCCCCAGTGCCTTCCACTTTCCACTCACCGAAGACGAGCGCAGCCGTAAATTTCTTATCTGGTTATGGGCAGTTGGTATAAGCCAGAGATTGGGACCAGAAAATGGGGTGGTTGTCCTCAAAGCTCTCCATCTGAGCAGGAAGAGAAGGAGAGTGAGAGACCCCTGCCCATCCCCAACAGGCTTGTAGATGCCCACCCCCAAGTCCCCAAAACCTAGTTCCACCCCAGGGCACTGGGCTCTTAACCTCCTCCTGGTCCCTTTCCCAAATCAACCCCTCTAGCCTGGAAGGTCATTGCAGATCGGGACCGTGTCCAGTAGCTGTTCAACTGAACTCTCCCAAGCGCTGGGCACAGTGCTCTGCACATGCTAATTACCCCCGATATCCCATCGATGTGCCCCCCAGGAGACATCCGGGCCCACAATTCCCCCTTAGACTCAAGGACGCCCCTCCAGCCCCCCACCCATCCCAGTCATACTCACCAAGGCCGCCCAGATGGTACCATAGGCCGTGCTCTCCCTCTCCTCTCCGCTTAGTGTCCATCCAACTACTTGGGTGTACCTCCAGTCGATGCTCTGGGCCAGCCAGAAGAATATGTATCTGGCTTTTAGGAAATGGAGAATCCGAGGCTGAGTTTGAGGGGGAGAAGAAGCCAGGACCAGGGACCAAGATGAAGGGGACTGTGCAGGGTCGGGGAGACTCACTGCCCACTGTCGAGGGCTTGTCCTTCAAGTGGAAAAGGACAGGGAGGAGGCAGCAGATCAGCTCCTTCTGGGGGCAGGCTTCCTCCTCCGTCACCCAGCTGCTGGCCACAGCTGCCAGAAGCTCCAGGGTTGCCACCTGCACTTGGGGTAGCTCCTTGGGAGAAACCCGCGGTGGAGTGTGTAGGAGGGGAAGCAGATGGGAAGAGGGCAGGTCCTTGACCCGGGCAGTGGTTGATGGTCCTGCCGGTTTGTAGCCCGTCCGCAGGGAGATCTCGGCATCTTCGTGGCGGTCTCTGACCCAGGCGGTGGTTTATTGTCCGCACCGGTTTATGGCCTTTCGGTCCTCACACTTGGCTCTGGCCCTCGTTCTCACAGGCTTCCAATTCTCTCCCAGCCTGGGAGCACTAAGAATAACCTCAGGCCATGATTCTTATTCTACCTCTGCACGTGGGAGTTGAGAAATGTGCAGATCCCGTTCTCAGTACTTGGCGTGATAGTTTACTCTACTACCACTCCTGCACTTTAGCCCAGTGCCTAGATCAAGCCACGGCTGTGTCCTGGGAGATGGAATCGGTCCTGTTCCCATCGGAGTGGGGCAGCAATGGTGGCCATGCAGACAGTGGTTATTCCCAACATTCCACAGTAGGTTGGTTCAGGTCCACATGTAGTAAACCGCTTGGCATCCTTGGGAGTGGATGTCCTCCCTTCCCTGGAACCTTGGTGCGTGAAGTGTCCTATTCTATTTCACTTTGTCCTATTTGATGGACGCTGCTGTTGGAAACCGCAGAAGAATACCATAGAAGTGAGGAAATGGGATGCCCCTCATGCCTGTCCAGATAAGGCATTGGCTGTAGGGCCATCAAGGGCCTCACTGGGCCACGGGTGGACCGGTGCCAAAGCGTGGGATAGAAGAAACGGGGATACATCCCGATGGGTAGAGATTCAGCTCTGCCTTTATTTGTAACAATTAGCTAAATTTAGTGTCTGAATTGGAGAACTAATCTGTAGATCCATCAGATTTCTTGAGAGCTTACTGCGTGCAGAGTACCTTGCTGAGTGTTTGAAAGGCTACAGTACCACAGAGTTGGTGGACACATTCCCTGTCCACAAAGAGCTCACAACCTAGAGTATATATTATTTACATTACTATAAATAAGATATGTTTATAATATAAATAACTAAGGTCGGTCTAGCCCTCAGTCCTGAATTGCTGGATGACTGCCATCAGGACCTCCAGGTGACTCGGGGGAATCTGCTCCTTTGGCCAATCGATGGGATTTATGGAGTGCCTACTGGGGGCAGAGCACTTTACTGAGCGCTAGGGAGAGTAGGACTCAAAAATCGGCTCAGCTTCTGCTTCAATTTTAGGAAGGTGATTGGGGGTCTGAAAAATTATAATGATGGCATTTGTAAAGCGCTGAGTAGGTGACAAGCACCGTTCTAAGCACTGGGCTAGATACAACATCATCAGGTCAAAATACAGTCCCTGTCCCACATGGGGCACCCAGTCTAATAATGCTAACTGTGGTATGTTTTAGTCTCTTCCTATGTGTCAGGCACTGTACTAAGCACTGTGGTGGATAAGACCAGATGGGGTTGGACCTAGTCCCTGTCGAACATGGGGCTCCTTCTCTTCATCCCCATAGGTATGCGACCCCCACGAGCTCAACTCCTCCGGGAGATCTTCCAAGACTGAGCCCCCCTTTTCCTCTGCTCCTCATCCCCTCCCCATCGCCTCTACTTCCTCCTTCTACTCTACAACCCCTCCCCACCCCACAGCACTTGTGTATACATGTTTATATTTATGATTCTACTGATTTTATGGATCATGTGTATACGTCTATAATTCTATTTATTTATATTGATGCTATTGATGCCTGTCCATTTGTTTTGTTTTGTTTTGTTGTCTATCTCCCCCCTTCTAGATTCTGAGCCCGTTATGGAAGGATTGTCGCTATTTGATGCTGTATTGTACTTTCCAAGGGCTCAGAACAGTGCTCTGCTGACAGTAAGCACACAGTGAATACGATTGAATGAATGAATGAATGAAGGATGTCAGACTAGGAATGTAGGCTCCGGCTTCACACAAGAAACTATAAGAGGAGGACTTGGCCAAGCTCGTTGTGCATATCGTCCACGCAGCTCACACTGGATTTGCCCTCCAAAACCGGACGGCCGAGGTACGGGATACCTGGACCCGTACGTCTACAGGACTCGGGTAGGACCGAATAGACTCCGAGAAACTGGAAGTTATTTGGGCATTCCTTTCCTCGTGTTTCCCCACTGTTGCCTCCCCCATTGGTCCTGGCATATTTTGACTTTCCTCGCTCAAGCCATGGCTTAAATAGTGTCATGCTCTGTTGTTCTCCAGCTTTCTCTATAGCTTTTTTCCCCGCTGCTTCTCCACGAAGATCCACCTGAACGCGCTCTGCCTAGAGCAACACTGGAGCTGACCGGTCGGGATGTATTTGGAGTCTCCCAACCAGAGCTAGCCAAACCGACCCCATTTTGGAAAGGCCCTCCTTCTCCTCTGTTATCAGGGAATTGTTACATGCTCTGAGTGGTTTATGTATGGGTAACAAAGACTTGTAGTTAGAGGCCACACCTTGCAGATATGGCTCAAGGTTACACTTAACAGGGCAGAAACTGTTGCCGTCTGCCTCCACACATCCAGCACAGTGGGGAGACGGGCACTCGCAATGGAAGAACGCAGGCCAGGCAAGTCTCAAGGTGTACAAGGAGACTGTTTATTGGGTTAAGCAGCAAGACTTTTATATCTTTCAATCACATTCTGTATTTTTCCATGTTGCTGTGTTTATAACTAACACAGCCATTCTGTAACCTTCAAAACTAGTAACAAGCAACACCCGTCTATGCAAGGCCATAGGGCCGATAACAAGTAACTCTTGCCTGTCTACAGCTCTCCTCTCAGTTCCTTGTAGGTCTTCCTGTGAGCACGGAAGGCCTGGCTTACTACTTAGGCCCAGTCATTGATGGGCCAGATGTTAGGTCTGCCACAAGTCCCTCTTTTTGTTTTTGAAACAACTGCAGAGCATGGAGTTGAGTAAGAAGCAGGCGAAGGAAAACAGATAGCCATCGGGCAAGGCAGGGCAGGCAAAACAGGGCCAAGATCAACAAAATAATATATGGGAGACTATGAAGCAGCATTGAGAGACAATTAAAAGGATTAACCGCCTCAAGGGCAGAAATGATTGGTGAAGCAATATCGGCAGGAATGGTCAAGGGAGGGGTATTTTGCATAGCATCGGAGAGTAAGGCAAGGTGTGACAAATCAAGGGAGATATTCGAAGAATGCCAGGCTCCTTGGAGCCGATTTCGGATCGCGGACAACGAAAACCCGGGAAATGTGGCATTATAATCATATGGGGTCACACAGATATGAGGGTAACGATAATCACAACGTTGAAAAGAAAGTTGAGTGCGCAGAGCATCAACCTCATTTCCTAATTCTATAAGAGAATGCTGTAGAAGACAGATGCGAGTGGTAAAGTCTTTATCTAATCATAACTGTGTTTGCAGAGCATCAGAAACATTTCTTGCAAGGGAATTAACAAAGGAGGCCTGTGTCATTTCAGTATGCAGGGTAATAGAGGATAAGGTGGTAGCAATAATAAGGGATGCCGAAGCGATAAACCCAGTAATTAACAATCCAACAAACCGACGATGTCGCCGTTTTGGAATACGAAAATGATCAGCTAGCATCTGCAGGGCAGAATCCACAGGGGAATCAGCCCAAGGGTGGGATAATGAGGTGGGTAGTATAGCATGACGAGGTTGTTCTACTATAAGAATAGTAGCAGTGGCATCACGGGCGGATATACATTGGGTAAGTCTACAATTATCACACGTAATATTCCAGAGGGAAGGGAAGGGGATAAGGGATGGGTAGCCAACAAGGAAGGCTTGCGGTGGCAATATACATGCTCTTATTTGCCGTTCTTCCATATGGACTGGGATAGAATCGAAAGGGACCTGTAATCGAGCAAAAGCAAGTGTGACTGGACCTAAAGCAGCAAAATCCCGCCAAAGGTGTAGGTACAAAGGGGAGGAAGTTCCGGCACGAGGGGAACCTAAAGCCTGGAAAGCATCCGTGGGCAGAAACCCAAGATAACCATGCAAAGGGGATAAATAAGTAAGGTTGTCATGTCCGCCCCAATTCAGTAAGGTGACTGGGAATATGTGAAGGACAAATGAATAACCGTGGGGAAGGGTTGTCGGCACGTTTGCCAAATAGGCAAAACAGACTCTGAAGGCAGCCAAGACGAACTGGCAAACACACAAGAAGGAAGTTCGGGTACCGAAGGTGAGGTTCCCAAACGACGGCATACAGCAGTCAAACGGGCAATCCCACAGTACACCGAACGGGGCTGGGGTTCACACAATTCTCTTTCTTGAGCCCAAGTAGTGAGGGAGAGCAGAGACAGACACGGACTTGGGGTCGGAGCTGCAGAGAAACATATAGGAGTGCGAGTAGCAAGGAGGGAGACATTGACAAGTGCCTCTTCCCCTGGTCCTTCCCATGGAATCGCATGCCCCCCTACAAGATCAGAAGCATTAGTGAGAATATCTCCCACCGGGTCCTGCCACGTAACGGGCTGCACCCACGGAAGGTATGGAACACAAGTCCAATAGTCCTCAGTAATCACAACGGTGGAAAAAGCGAGGATCGGGAAAGCGATCATCATTTTGGGGAACTGGGCCGCTGATCCTCCGGAGGAAAAGTCGCGGAGTCTGTCTCCTGGTTCTCTGTCAGCTCCTGAAGTACGCAGGGTGAGGGAGAACACACTGTAGAAAGGATGCGGCGTTTGTTCTTTGTAGGTATCCAGATCGGGCGGTCCTCAGTTTCTGGAAAGACACAAGCATAACCTCGGCCCCACGTTAATAAGGGATCTGGCCCTCGCCACTGTCGCGTGAGGGGGTCCTTCCATTTTACTCTTTCTGGGTGTTCCTTAGTTTCCCTACCACCCCATTTTTCAGCGGGGGTGAGACCTTTGTCATCTATAGTTAAAAGATTAAGGGTATATATAGCGGATTGTAATTGTCTATGGGGAGAGGTCAGTTCATCTCCCCCTTTTTGTTTTTCCAAAAAGGCTTTGAGCCAACGATGACGATTTTCGACAATGGCTTGACCCGTGGGATTGTATGGAATACCCGTAACAAGGTGGATAGCAAAAGTATTACAGAAAGACCGGAAAGCCTTAGAAGTGTATGCAGGGCCATTGTCGGTTTTCAATACTTGTGGAATTCCCATAAAGGCAAAAGCAAGAAACAAATGATCCATAACATGTTTGGCTGATTCACCAGTGTGAGCCGACACAAAAGTAAATAATGTACAGGTATCAACAGTAACATGAATAAAAGCCAATCTGCCAAAGGGAGGGTAATGCGTGACATCCATTTGCCACAGCTTTCTTGGCGCAAAACCACGGGGATTCGTGGCTTCAGAGGCCGCAGGTAATGTAGTAACACAGGAGGTACAAGTTTTCACAATAGCCCGCGCACTTTCCCGAGAAATGCCAAATTGATGGTGTAACATTCCCGCCCCTTGGTGGAAGCGCCGGTGGGCTTGCGAAGCTGCGGCTGTAGCATCTAAAGGGAGAAGAGACGGAGCCAACAGTGGTGCAACAAAAATAATCGCCTTTGGTGCACCAGCAATTTCCCCTAGTAAGTAGGTCCGCACAAGCATTATCTTCAACCAATGGTCCGGGGAGGGACGAATGCGCCCTAATATGAGAAATATAAAAACGATGAGAATGAGCGTGAATCGTTGCTTGAAGTTCCTGGAACAAAGGAAAAATGGCTGCCTCGGAAAACCGGAGCGCAGCAGTCTCAATATGAAGAGTAACAAAGCATGCATACCGGCTATCTGAGATAATATTAAGTGATTGAGGGAAATCGCGAAGGACTGACATCACAGCTACAAGTTCCGTGCGTTAAGTGGAATGGGACAGAATGGGGATAATGCGGGAAGTGTCCGGAGGACAATAATAGGTGGATCGGCCTTTCGTTCCATCTGTAAAAACTGTGGTAGCCCCTGGTATTGGGTCCGGAACCATGATGCAGGGGAATACCCATGCAAAAGGTGAGAAAACCTTTAATCGTGGAATATCTGGGAGATCAGTAACCCAAACCCCGGTATGCATTGCCAAAAGGATCTGCCAATCGGGATTGTTGCCAAGAAGTGTGGCAAGTTGATCTGAAGTATACGGTTGCTATAATGCAGAGGGTCCGGTCCCAGAAAGGACAGTAATACGCCGAATTAAATGACCCAATAACTGGGCTACCAAAGTCGGATATGGGGAAACAGAGCGGTGGGGCTGAGTGGGCAAATGCATCCACTTAACCAATTGTTGTTCTTGACATATAACCCCTGTAGGCATGACAGAGGTGGGAACAACAACGGCAGATAAGCATATCCCTGGGGTGACACGGTCCACTGTAGCCTGAGCCAATTTTTTGACTACCTGCTCTAACTCCCGGGCAGCTAGTGGTGAAAGGGAGCGGGGGGGAAGAGAGCTCCGGGGCTCCTCGCAAGGTAGCAAAAAGGTGAGATAATTGATCGGTGGGGATTCCAAGATAAGGTCGCACCCAGTTTAATTCCCCCAGTAATTTATGGAAATCATTAAGGGTTTTTAATTTTGAAGCATCCAAGGTAGGGGTCACAGGGGACACTGTCCGATCTGTCAAAATATGTCCCAGATAGGTGATCGGGGGCTTTGTCTGGACTTTCTCGGGTGCAACCCGCAGCCCTCCAGATTCTAGAGCTGCCAGAAGAGCAGGCCGTAAGGCGTGTAGTTGGGCTGTGGTGGCGCAAGCACATAATATGTCATCCATATAGTGAATAATATATGCCTCAGGATGCTTGACGCGGAGCGGCGCTATCAGAAGTGCAATGTAAGTCTGGCACATTGTGGGGCTATTTTTCATTCCCTGGGGGAGGACCGCCCAATGATATCACGCAGTAGGTTGAGTCCTGTTGGCCACAGGGACTGAAAATGCAAATCGAATACGATCGTCCGGGTGGAGCGGAATAGAGAAAAAACAATCCTGAATATCTACTATTAATATCGGCCAATTCCTAGGGATCATAGCCGGGTTCGGGAGCCCAGGTTGCAGCACTCCCATCGGCTGCATCGTCTTACTGATTTCTCTGAGATCAGTCAACATTCTCCAGGCCCCCGAGCGCTTTTTTATCACAAAGACAGGGGAATTCCAAGGGCTATCGGAGGGTTCAATATGCCCCGCCGCTAATTGTTCCGCGACCATCACTTGTAAAGCAGCCAATTTCGGGGTTGATAGTGGCCACTATTGGATTCATTGTATAGAACAACTGTAACCCATAATCGCGAATACTTTTCCGCAACTCCTTAATCAACTTATAAGGGAGAGAGTCATACTGAGCCGGCCGCCCGGGGAAGATACCCCACCGGCATCGCTTGCAGTAGCTGTCCATCCCCTCGGCGCAATGCCTCCTGCCGGCAGCCCGAAAGGGCCCCGGTATAGGCAGGCTGCGCCGTAGCAGGCACAGCATACACATACGGCGGCGCAGCAGACAAAAGGGGAGCAAGGCGGGGAGGGGGAACGATCGACGAACGGGATACCACCTGCAGGCACTGGGTCTGCAAAAGGTACTTTGCTGTGGGTGCGGCAGCAGCCGTCGTTGTAAGAGGGGCCAAAGGCGGGTATAGATCAGATCCCTCCTTCGGGTCTGCAGTCCCAGAGTCAGAAGGATCGCCAGAGTCATTATGATCCTGGTCCTGATACAAGTCCTCGGGATCCGGAACAGTAGCGTACACTGGCTCCAATCCTTCTGTTGGAGGCAAAACTTCAAAGGACAGGGGGTCCTCCTGTTCACTCCCTGACCCCAAGTCGCGCTCCACCGGCGCCTCCTGTAACACCCATTCAGCGGGATGCAGCGCCCGCAGCGCCGTAAAAACAGTTTTCCATGTAATCAGTACCCCTTTGGGTAGGGGCTGGGACAAACTTTCACGAGTCTGTAGCTCCCTGTAAGCATCTCGAAAGTGATTTGAACTGGAGGTCGGGCATGATCATTGTGACGCACTTGCTCCGTGCACAAATCAAAAAATTCTGCCTTCCAAAGCAAATAATCTCCGCCATCCAGGACAGTCTTGGCTAAGGTTTGCCAATCATACGGGCAAAGGATTGAGGAAGCAATAGCAATAGCAAAAAGCCATAGTTTTCATGACCAAACTTACTGGGTCTGTTTGCTTCCTTCTTCCGCGCCTGAATCTAAGTGTCCACCAATGAACTCCCTCCTTCGGGATACGTCGGTAGTCCAGTGATCTCCTGAGGTTGCTGACCCGGGTGGGGGAAAGCAGACCAACAGCTTCACCTGCCACAGAGAAGGGTAGCTAGAAAGGGGATCCGGCGGGCCCGACTGAAGAACAGGCTGGTGGAGACCTTTGAATCTGGGATGCTCTCGCTGGTCTTAGTCGGTACTCGGACTGATCACCTCGCGGCAGGAGAAATCTCGATGGCCCTGGGGTGAAGGCTTAATCCTATTGTTCTGGGGTGAGGGCTCAACGGTGTCTGAAATCTCATGTTGGATAATTAATTAATGATGGCATTTACCAAGTGCATCCTCTAGATGATAAGCTAGTTATAGGCAGGGAACGTATCTGCTAATTCTGTCCTATTATACTCACCCAAGCGCTTAGTACAGCGCTTGGCCCATAGTTAGACCTCAAAACATACGAATGATTGGTTGACTGATTGATTGATTGATTATGGGTCAAGCGCTGTACCAAGTGCTGAGGTAGATACAAATCAGTCGGGTTGGATTCAGAGCAAGGACCCTAACTCCCAGGTGGGCGCCTGCATCGTGAACATGGAAAACAAGGTCGTCGGGATTGGCTACAACGGGATGCCCAACGGCTGTAGCGACGACCTGCTGCCCTGGAGAAGGGTCGCGGACAGACGACTGACACCAAATACCCCTACGCCCAGACCACACCCTCTGCTCCTCTGCTGCTAATCTCCTCACTGGGCCTCGCTCTCACCTGTTCCACCGTCGACCCCAGGCCCACGTCCTCCCCCTGGCCTGGAATGTCCTCCCTCCGCACATCCTCCAAGCGAGCTCTCTTCCTCCCTTCAAAGCCCTACTGAGAGCTCACCTCCTCCAGGAGGCCTTCCCAGACTGAGCCCGCTCCATCCTCTCCCCCGCCTCCCCCTCCCCTTCACCCCCGCTTTACCTCCCTCCCCTCCCCACAGCATTTGTATATATATATATATATATATATATATACATATACACATTTATAACTCTATTTATTTATTTATTTTACTTGTACATACTTATTTTATTTAGTTAATATGTTTTGTTTTGTTGTCTGTCTCCCCCTTCTAGACTGTGAGCTCGCTGTTGGGTAGGGGCCGTCTCTATATATTGCCAACTTGTACTTCCCAAGGGCTTAGTACAGTGCTCTGCACACAGTAAGCTCAATAAATATGATCGAGTGAATGAATGAAAATCCCGGCTCCACAACATGTCTTCTATATAACCTTGGGAAAGTCGCTTTTCTTCTCTAGGACTCATTTACCTCATCCGCAAATAAGGGAATTAAGAATACATAACCCATGAGGCACAGGGCCTGGGTTCATCCCACCTGGTTGACTTGCATCAATTCCAGCCCTCAGAACAGGGCTTGGACACGTCGAAAAGGGTTCAACAAGTACCATCATTATTATTATTACAAGATCCCTACGGTGGAACAGGAGGGCAAAAGACTAATCTGGGTTGTGGGGAGGGGGACTCTGTAGGAGACCGGAGGCTGTTGATGAATCAACGTCTGTGTTTTCTTCCAACACTTACCACGGTGCTATACCCGTCCCAGGGTTGCTTAAATGTTTCTGATTGAGTGGTTGACTGATCTGGTCCCCATATGGGAAGTAACCCATTACTTTATGGCTTGGATCCCCCACACCCCCTCAGGACATTACCAAGAAAGGTGTCTTCTGCTACAGATGCTTTTAAATATGTGGATGGAAGAAATAACAATCAATCAATGGTATTTAACGAGCGCTTACTGTGTGCAGAACACTGTTCTAGGCACAATATGTTGTGGCCTGAGGATGATGCAAGATCTTCGGTTTGGACATAGTCCCTGACCCACATGGGGCTCACTGTCTTCATACCCATTTCACGAATCAGGAAACTGAGGCCCAGAAAAGTGAAGTGATTTTCCCAAGGCTGCATAGCAGATAAATGGTTGAAGTGGGATTAGAATCCAAGACCTTCTGACTCCTAGCCCTGGCCTCTCTCCGCCCGGCCATGCTGCTTGTTGTTGCTGTTGTTTAACAATATCTATTAAGCGCTTACTAAGCGCCAGACACTGTACTAAGCGCTTGGGATAGGTTACAAGCCAAGCAGATTGTACAAAGTGCCCGTCCCACATAGGGGTCATATGACAGACAAGAGGCGGAGCTCGGATTAGAACGCAAATCCATGTGACTCCCAGTACCGTGCCTGACACAATATGGCACAGCTGGTAGACACATTTCTCTGTGCACAAAACACAATCAGGAGAAAGGATAAGCTACAGGTAAAGCAGCTGGGCTTAATGGCTAAAGCACAGGCTCCCAACAAGTTACATATAACCAGCACGGCCTAGTGGATAAAGCACACTGGGAGTCAGAGGGCCTGGATTCTAATCCCAGCTCCACCACCTACCCACGGGGTGATCTGACATTAGTCAGGTCAGTTTTCTAGGACTAGGTTTGCTCAATTGCAAACTGGGGATTCATATGGGACATGGCTGTAATTGGCCGGATTAACCTGTAGAAACCCCAGTGCTTCACACATGGTAAGTGCTTAAGAAATGCCATAAAAGTACAGTTTGTCTCTTTCCGTGTAAAAGGAGAAACGGTGTTTCAAATCTACATTTTTAGGGTACTGGCTAGTCACTTCACTCACTCATTCATTCATTCAATTGTATTTATTAAGTGTTTACCATGTGCAGAGCACTGCACTAAGCACTTGGGAAAGTACAGTGCTACAGTAAACGGTGACAATCCCTGCTCTATGTGCCAGGCATGTAACAAGCTTTGGGGGAGACACAAGCAAATCAAGTTGGACACAGTTCATGTCTCACATAAGGCTCACAGTCTTAATCCTCATTTGACAGATGAGGGCCCTGAGGCACAGAGAAATGAAGCGACTTGCCCCAGGTCATGCAGCAGACAAGGGAGGGAGCCGGGTCCTTCTGACTTCCAGGCCCGGGTTCTTTCCAGTGGACATGCTGCTTCCCAAACTATTACTTAAGAAGGTGACACTGAATATTTTCATTGGTACAGAATAGCTACTAAATGATCCAAGTGTTTATCTTGATTGTTGCTAAGTAGCCCTCTACTGACACCAGGTGACCAGAGCTCGGGGGTCCCTTAAGACACCCTGATGATCAGAGAAGCCTCCGTGACCCACCTGTCCTTGATCAGGTCATGTGGGGGATGGCAGTGTGAGAAGACCATGTTCCCCTATTAAAAATCCAGCCTCACCCCGAGTCTTTGGCAACATTTGAGGGGCCCGAGAGCAAGGCACTGAAAACCTGATCCTGACTGGAAATTTCATCCCCACCACGAACCCTAAGGCATGTCAACATCAAAAGGGAACTGCATCGTCTCCTGTTAAAGGGCTTCGTGGGAGGCAGTGCAGCCTACTGGCAAGAGCATGGCTCTGCTACTCAGAAGACTACAAGTTATCACTCAGTTAATCAATCGCCTTTATTGAGCGCTCACTATGTGAGGAGCACTGTTCTAAGCGTTTGGGAGAGTCCAATACAACATTGACTCATTCCCTGCCCACAATGGGTTCAGAATGTAGAGGGGGGGTCTTCTTCAAATGCCATCGAGTTGTTTGGAATCCAGTGCAATTTCATGGAGACACCCTTTCCAGAATGTCCCATCTTCTGTCATCAAGTCATCCCGGTATGCATATCAATAGAGTTTCTTGGTAAAGATACTGAAGTGGTTTACCATTGCCTTCTTCCAAACAGTAAAAACTCGAATCTCTGCAGCTGTCTTTGCTCAACAAATCGACCACCCATCTTTGACTCTTCCCCACGCTGCGGCTGCCCAGCGCAGGCGATTGGATGCTGTCTGATGCTTAGGCTTAGTCCTTTCCATTATGGGTAACCCTAGATGGCAAAGTTCCAAGCTTCATCAACTAGAGGGGAACATGGACCTTAATACAAATAATCCAGTGCAATGTGGTTCCTGCTGTGTGACCTTCGGAAACTTACTTAATCTCTGTGCCTCAGTTTCCTCCTCTGTGAAATAATAACGATAATCATAGGAATTGTGGCAATCATGAAGCGCTTACTATGGGCCAGGCACTGGACTACACCCTGGGGAAGATGGAAGATAAGCAGAATGGACACAGTCCCTGTCCCACATGGGACTTACCGTCTTAATTCTCCTCTTAAAGAGGAGGTCCAGAGAAGTGAAGTGACTTGCCCAGGGTCATAAAGCTGACAGGTGGCAGAATAAGGATTAGAACCCAGGTCTTTCTATCGCCCAGGCCCGTGCGCTATCCACTAGGCCATGTGAAATGGGGAGAGAGTATAGTAGCCTCTACTTCTAAGGCTGTTAGCTGCGAATAGGATCGAGACCGTGTCTGACCGGATTGCCTTATATCTACTCCAATACTTAGAACAGTGCTTGGCACATAGTAAGCAGTTAACAGATACCATAGTTATGATTATTACTCCACGCATAAACAGCACTAAATAAATAAGATTCTCATTAGTAGGAGCTGTTATGGGAATATCTCTCCCAACAGGGCAATGCCGGCTCCACCTCGTGTCTCCTGTGTGCCGTTGGGCAAGTCACTTCACTTTTCTGGGCATCAGTTACCTCAACAGCAAACTGGGGATTAAGATCGTGAGTGTCATGTGGGAAAGGGTCTGTGTCCAAACTCATTAACTTGTATCTTCCCCAGAGTTTAGTAGAGTCCCTGGCACATAATAAATGCTGAACAAATGTCATGATTATTTGTGGTGGTATCGTATTCCCCTCCATAGTAAAGAACTCGAGCCCCCAGGTGGGAACGAGAATAATCTTTCTAGCTATGAACCCCGCTTACTTTGAGTGAAACCCAAAAGGAGTCTTTCCACCAGTAATTCCACGGGTGAGCATACTCGATCCAGATTGAAAGATTTTCTTGTTTTCTACACTTCTAATCCTGGGAACTCCTCTTTCATGACCCCCTTATCGGTCATGGATTTTTTTTTTGAGAAGTTCCCTTTTTTTTCCCTAGAGTCAGAGCACAGGGAGCTCCAAGGGTGGATGGGTGCCCCCCTGTCCCTTGACCTTGAACTCTATGCGGGACCCCCATCATAGGGAAAAGCAGTAAATCCTGCCCCACTGCTTTAGCTTAGTCCAACTTCTCCAACTACTGGGATAGAAACAGGGGATCTCTAGGTAGGGAGAGCTAGAGAGTCTTCTCCACTCTTTCTACCAATCAATCAATGGTATTCATTGACAGTAATGATAGTAATGATAATCATCATCATCATCAATCGTATTTATTGAGCGCTTACTGTGTGCAGAGCACTGTACTAAGCGGTTGGGAAGTACAAGTTGGCAACATATAGAGACAGTCCCTACCCAGCAGTGGGCTCACAGTCTAAAAGGGATTTTTACAGATGAGGTAATAGGCACAGAGAAGTTAAGTGACTTGCCCAGGGTCACACAGCTGACAATTGGCAGAGCCGGGATTTGAACCCATGACCTCTGACTCCAAAGCCCGTGCTCTTTCCACTGAGCCACGCCAATTAGCTAATGCAACAATAATCATAATAAGCGTGGTATTTGTTAAGAACTACTATGTGCCAAGCACTGTCCTAATCACTAGGGGGTACACAGCCAAACTGAGGTGAAAACAGCCCCTGTCCCTTTGGGGATTCATAGGCTTGATCTATCAAACATACTTATTGAGTGTGTACTCTGTTGCAGAACACGGTGCTAAGTTCTTGAGAGGGTACATTGCAAGAGAAATAGCAGACAGATTCCTTGTCCATAAAGATCTTGCAGTCTTATTCCCCATTTTACAGATGCAGGGACTGAGACCCAGAGACGAGAAGTGACTTGCCCCAGGTCACACAGGAGAGACAAGACAGACCAGTGATTACAAACCAGGTCTTTCTAACTCCTAGGTCGTGCTGCCCCTCAGCAGCACTTAGCTATGTGCACTTCCAAGAGCTATGAGCTATGAGTGCTTACTACAAGTCATTCTAGCTCTCTGTGTCTCAGTTACTTGATCTGTAAAATGGGGGATGAGACCGTGAGCCCCAGGTGGGACAGGGTCTGTGTCCAACCCAATTGGCCCCTATCCACCCCAGCACATAATACAGTGGTCTGCACATTGTAAGCGCTTAACAAAGACCACAGTTAATGTTATTATTAATATTATTACTATGTGCAGAGCACTGTACTGAGCCCTTGGAAAAGTCTGATACAACAGAATTAGCAGACTGGTTCCCTGCCCATAATGAGTTTCCAGACTGGAAACTTGAGCAGCCCCCAAAGCACAGGTTTGGGAGTCAGGGGAAGTAGGTTCTAATCCCGGCTCTGCCACTGGGTTGCTGTAACCTCGGGTAAACTCACTTAACTTCTCTGAGCCTCAGTTCCCTCACCTCTAAAGTGGGGATTCAGACTGTGAGCCCCATGTGGGACATGGACTTTCTTAAACCTGATTAATTCGTATCCACCCCAACGCTTAGGAAAGTGTTTGGCACATAGTACGCACTTAACAAATTCCATGATTCTGATTCTGATGAGAGGACTGGCCATGCCCTGGGAAGACTCCTCATTTCAGAGAGCTAAAGGGCACTACCCCCATCCCAAACTGGACAAGTTTTGACTCGTGCCCTTATGGGAGGTGAGGGGTGGGGCAATCAATCAATCAATCAATCGTATTTATTGAGCACTTACTGTGTGCAGAGCACTGTACTAAGCGCTTGGGAAGTACAAGTTGGCAACATATAGAGACAGTCCCTACCCAACAGTGGGCTCACAGTCTAGAAGCAAAACAAACCTTGCCCCACAAAACCCCACTTGCCCCTTTCCTGCTGCAGAGGTGGAGGTGGGGGGGGCCTGCCCGGGGTGGCACCAGCGAATCTAACCCCGGGCACGGGGGCGCTTGTTAAGGGGTGGGCCCGCCCCCGGTAGGGTTGGGGCGCCGGTCCCGCCGCTAGGCCGGGCACCATGCGCGGAAAGGAGACCGTCCTCACTCCTTCATTCAATCGTATTTATTCATCCATTCAATCGTATTTATTGAATCGTATAAATCGTATTGAATAAATACGATTGAATGGAATTGAGCGCTTACTGCGTGCAGAACACTGTACTGAGTGCTTGGGAAGTATAAGTTGGCAACAGATAGAGACGGCCCCTACCCGACAGCGGGCTCACAGTCTAGAGGGGGGAGACAGACAACAAAACATATAAACCAAACAATAAATATGTACAAGTAAATTAGAATAAAAAATATGTACAAACATATATAGAGGTGCTGCGGGAAGGGGACGGGGGTAAGGCGGGGGGTGGGGAGGGGGAGCTGCGCACGTTGGTGGCAGCCCCCGACCGGGCCCGGCCATACCTGCTGCACGCCGAGGAAGTCGTAGAAGTTAAGCTGGACCTCCTCCACCAGGTCGAACAACTCCAGGTCTCCGGTCTCCCAGCCCCGGACGGGCGCCGGTCCCGGCCCGGCCCGGCCAGCAGTAGCGGTGGCAGTAGCGGCAGCAGCAGCAGCAGCAGCAGGAGCGGCAGGCGGGCGCCCCCGGTCGTTGGCGAGACTTGGGGCCTGGGGCCCGACATGTCGCCAGCCCGCACTGCCAGGCGGGAAGCGGGGACGTGTTGGTGTCGGTGTCGGTGTCGGCGGGCCCCTCGGACACGCTCGGCCCTCTTCCGGGCCACGGTCCCTCACCCCGCGGGCCGGGCCGGGCCGGGCCACGGCTAACTGGCCTCGGCCTAGCCCGCGCCCGGCTTCCGGTGACACCGCGTCTCCTAGCAACCAACGTGGCGGCTGACGGCGGCCGGCCGGGCAGGAAACCAGAGGCCCCGAGCCCCCCTTCTCCCTCTTCCTCCCTCCGCCGGCCTCGTGCCCTCGCGCACTAGCACGCGCGCGCGCGCGTCCCCTCAGGCGCTCCCCGACAGGCTGAAAAGAGACGGGCCCGGCCCGCGTGCTTCACCTCCCACACTGCGCATGGCCTTGGTTTTATATATGTGTGTGTGTGTGTGTGTGTGTACGTGTACACACAGACACATACAAACACATATATGCAAACATTCATATATATATATATACATACACACACATACATATCTATGTATATATACACACATACATATACGTATATATACACACACATACATCAATCAATCGTATTTATTGAGTGTTTACTGTGTGCAGAGCACTGTACTAAGCGCTTGGGAAGTACAAGTTGGCAACATATAGAGACCGTCCCTACCCAACAGTGGGCTCACAGTCTAAAAGTAATCATGATGGCATTTTTATTAAGTGCTTACTATGTGCAAAGCACTGTTCTAAGCGCCGGGGGGATACAAGGTGAGCAGGTTGTCCCACGGGGTGCTCATAGTCAACCCCCATTTTACAGATGAGGTAACTGAGGCCCAGAGAAGTTAAGTGACTTGACCAAGGTCACACAGCTGAAAATTGGTGGAGCTGGGATTTGAACCCGCGACCACTGACTCCAAAGCCCGTGCTCTTTCCACTGAGCCACGCTGCTTCTCTCTATATGTGTATATATACACACTTTAAATATCTCCTTCCCTTCCCCACAGCACCTGTATATATGTATATATGTTTGTACATATTTATTACTCTATTTATTTATTTATTTTACTTGTACATATCTATTCTATTAATTTTATTTTGTTAGTATGTTTGGTTTTGTTCACTGTCTCCCCCTTTTAGACTGTGAGCCCACTGTTGGGTAGGGACTGTCTCCATACGTTGCCAACTTGTACTTCCCAAGCGCTCAGTACAGTGCTCTGCACACAGCAAGTCCTCAATAAATACGATTGATTGATTGATATGCATTTATGTGTATATAGACACACGCATACATATATATACACACATATACACACATTTGTGTACACATATACACACATATATACATATATACACACATGTGTGTAATTCACGTTATATTAATATGTTAGTATGATAATATTATATCAATGTATTATATGTCTTTATTTAGTATATTTATGTCTTTCCCTCTTTCATTCATTCATGCAATCGTATTTATTGAGCACTGTGTGCAGAGCACTGTACTAAGCGCTTGGGAAGTACAAGTTGGCAACGTATAGAGACGGTCCCTACCCTACAACAGGCTCACAGTCTAGAATATATGTGTGTGTGTGATTTACATTATATTAATATATTACATAATTATTATATTAATATATCTGTTTCTTTAGTATATTTATGTCTTTCGTTCTTCAATTCATTCATTCAATCGTATTTATTGAGTGCTTACTGTGTGCAGAGCACTGTACTAAGCGCTTGGGAAGTACAAGTTGGCAACATATAGACACGGTCCCTTCCCGACAACGGGCTCACAGTCTAGAATATATATGTGTGTATATATAATATACATTATATTCATATATTAATATAATATATTATATAATTATTATATTAATATATTATATCTGCTTCTTTAGTATATGTGTCTCCTTTCATTCATTCATTCAATCGTATTTATTGAGCACTTACTTTGTGCAGAGCACTGTACTAAGCGCTTGGGAAGTACAAGTTGGCACAACATATAGAGACGGTCCCTACCCGACAACGGGCTCACAGTCTAGAATATATGTGTGTGTGTGTGTATAATTTACATTATATTAATATATTAATATACTACATTATGTAATTATTATATTAATATATCTGTTTCTTTAGTATATTTATGTCTTTCTTTCCTTCTTTCATTCATTCATTCAATTGTATTTACTGAGTGCTTACTGTGGGCAGAGCACTGTACTAAGCGCTTGGGAAGTACAAGTTGGCAACATATAGAGACGGTCCCTACCCGACAATGGGCTCACAGTCTAGAATATATATGTTCATTCAATAGTATTTATTGAGCGCTTACTGTGTGCAGAGCACTAAGCGCTTGGGAAGTACAAGTTGGCAACACACAGAGACAGTCCCTACCCAACAGCGGGCTCACAGTCTAGAATATATGTGTGTGTGTGTGTGTGTGTGTGTGTGTGTGTGTGTGTGTGTGTAATTTACATTATATTAATATATTGATATAATATATTATGTAATTATTATATTAATATATTATATCTGTTTCTTTAGTATATTTATGTCTTTCCTTCTTTAATTCATTCATTCAATCGTATTTATTGAGCACTTACTGTGTGCTGAGCACTGTACTAAGCACTTGGGAAGTACAAGTTGGCAACATATATAGAGATGGTCCCTACCCGACAACGGGCTCAAATTCTAGAATATATATGTATGTGTGTGTGTGTGGGGGGGGGGGTGCAGGGGGCACAGTCCACAAAGAAAGCCGGGAAAAGGCAGATCCTCAGGACACGTGGACGAAGACTGCAGGTCAGAGACCATAGGTTGGGCGGGGGCGGGGGGGACCGTGAGGAGGAAAGGAGGGGTGGGGGAGCGAAAAGGAGAGGGGCTCGAGCCCTGCCTGGCAACCGATTGCGATGTGCTACTGATGTCAGAGCCCGGGCGCGAGGGGTCTGCCCGTTGGGGACAGGAAGTGTTCATTGGACCGTTGGCCGAGGTGTTGGTAGTGGTTGGAGAGTTAGTGGTGCTTTCCGTGGTAGTTTGGTGGTTCGCAGCTTGAGAGTAGATTGGAACGTAGAGAGGAAAGAGAATGATTTCGTTTATTTGTTGAGGTAAGGTGTTTGGGGAGGGCTAGGAAGAGGCGGGGGGGCTTGTTGTGGGCTAGGGAGGGGGACTAGAGAGGGGCTAGGTGGAGGGGGGGACTTGTTGGGCTAGGGAAGGGGACTTTAGTTAGATTAGCGAACAGTAGAGTAGAGCAGAGTAGAGTAGCGTCGGGTGATAACGATCAGCGGAATATCTCGATTCATCCGGTCAGTCCACTCTTCTGTCCGTGGGCCCGGGATGTGGTCAGCTGGGAGGGCAAGAGAAGGGGAACGGGCGGGGGTCCAGTCTGGGGCCAGGGGCTGGGGGCCGAGGGGAAGCAGGGGCTGAGAAGCAGGAGAAGTGAGGAGGCGAAGGGGAGTGGAGGAGGGGAGGACAGCGGCAGTTATGGGAGGTGCTGGAGGTGCCTCCCCCTCCCTCATTTTCTTAACCTTCGAGGGGAGGCTGAGGCCGGGGACTGGGAGAGGTAGGTGCCCCATTACAGGATCCTCTTTCAACCCCCTTTTACCTCTCCTCTTTCAACTCTTCCTACTGCTCCAGGAGAATTTTTTCTGCGAGTGAGACCTCCAGGATGCGGCGCTTCCTGGAATGGGCCCGAAAGGCTCATTTCAGAAGGCTTTTCGCCCGCACCCCCCGGGTCGCTCCAGCCCCCGAGGACGCGGAGTTCAACGAGGAAGTGATGAGCACCTCCCAGGTCGCTCCAGTCCCCGAGGACAAAGAATTCAAGGAGGAAGTGATGAACACCTCCCGGGTCGCTCCAGCCCCCGAGGACACAGAGTTCAAGGAGGAAGTGATGAGCACCTCCCGGGTCGCTCCAACCCCCGAGGACACAGAGTTCAAGGAGGAAGTGATGAGCAACGGTAAGGAGCCTGTGACACGGTAGTGGACAGAGTGCGGGCCTGGGAGACAGAAGGACCTGGGTTCTGATCCCTGCTCTGCCCTGTCTGCTGGGTGACCTTGGGCAAGTCAGGTCACTTCCCCATGCCTCAGTTACCTCATCAAGAAAATGGGGATCGATTGTGAGCCAGGGGTGGGAGTCGGGGGCTGTCCTCGAGGGCACAGGGGGCCAAGCCCCGAGAGGGGCCACCGAGCTGGGTGCTGCCTATCCCTGCCCGGGGCTTCGGCTCAGAGTGGGCCCCGGGTGTGGGGTCAAAGGGAGCCATGGACAGAGGCCAGGGGGCAGGTCGGGTTGGGGAGAACTTCTGGCTGAGCCCATGTGCTCCCCCACAAGGCTGTGAACACGCTATATGAGCTTCTCTTTGCTGTGGAGTACTCGGTGGATGTGGCTCAACTCCTCCCCCAGCTCTTTCTGGCCTTCATCATCCAGATCCAGTATGTGCTGGAGCTGGGCCTGGTGGGGGAACGAGTGCTCTTGGCCGTGGAGCCCACCGTCCCCTCTGCCCTCAGCCCCTGGAGGTGAGCAACCGGAGGGATGTGGAGCTGGGGGAGAGGGACCCGTGAAGGAGATACTCCAAGTGCGGATGGCTCATCCCCCGATCACCGGATAGATCCCTCGAGGACTCTGAATTGGGGCCGGGGGCTCCAAGGGGCTGGGGAGCCGATGGGCCGTGGGTCTGGGAGGCCGGAGATGGCAGAAATTCCAGGGAGCTCCTGGTCCAGGTTGTCCCTGCTGGGCTGGGGACCAAACATGGCAGGGATGGGGGATTTGGAGGGCAGGTCTTGTGTGTCCTACCCCTGGGGGTAGGGCTTGCCTGTGATAGGACAAGACTTTTTGGGTACATGCCCAGAATCGGCAGGACTGACGGACACCCTCGGGTGCTCTCGCACTACCCACCCCGCTCTGAACCCCCAAACCCTCGTTGCTTTCAGGACGGCCCTGGAGGCCCTGAGGGGGCTTCTGTTCACCAGAGGATGTTGGCAGATCTTCATAGCCATGGAGTTGCAGGATGGCTGGCACCTCTTCTCATCCCTCAACACCTTCCAGGAGGCCGTGGCCCTTCTGGCCAGGGGTGTGTGTGTGTGTGTGTGTGTGTGTGTGTGTGTGTGTGTGTGTGTGTTTGTGTGTGTGTGTGTGTGTGTGTGTGTGTGTGTGTGTGTGTGACGGGGTGGGCAGGATCCCCCAAGAAATTGGTCTGGACGAGCGGGTGCAGAGTAGCCTCCGCAGTTAACTGCCCTACCCTTGGCCCTCCCCGAGCTCCTATTCCCCGGCCCCGGGGCTTCCCGGACTCCTCTCTGAGCTCAGCCCTGCGGGGCTGTTTTCCCCAGGATCCTGGTCCAGAGCAGGTGCCGGATGGTGGCCGAACTCCTGCAAATGGTGGCCAGCTCTTTGCAGGAGAAAGACCCGCAGGGCCGGAGTGTGGCCATGGGGCTGCTGTCCGAGGTACGAACAGGGGTCTAGGGCCCCGGAGAGACGGCTCGGATCCGCGGTGGGCACTGTCACCTTCAGCCAGGGACCCCCGGACCCCGAACCCCGGGTGAGAGGGTGGGCAGAGGTTGGAGGGGAGCGGGGAGGTACTGGTCCCCGCCCCCGTCCCAAACAGCTTGGCACTCGTTGCCCCCTCTCTGCGGGTCCCGGCTCCGCCTTCCCGAGCATCAGACTCCCGCCCCCTTCGCCTACGCGGTCCAGGCGCAGACACGGTTTTCTGTGGCAGTTGATCTGGACCCCCGGCATGAAGACTGTCCTGGATCCCAAGGTCGTGCGGTTCATCTTCCGGGACGGCCTAAAGGACCCCGACCCCGTGGTGCGAGTCATCAGCCTGCAGGCCCTCACCAGCCTGCCCCTCAACCACGACAAGGTCAGGGGCCCAGCCCTAGGGCCACCCCTATAGGGTGTAGGGCCGGGGGGAACACCAGCCCGCGACCCGGACAGTCTTTGAGAGCATCCCGCCCCCGGGGAGGGCCCAGATCGGGAAGGGGAAGCGGGGCGACAAAGGACTCCCGGGAGCGGTCGGGGGCGGCCCCGGGGTGGGCAGTCCGGGGGGGGGGCCCGGGATCGAGGGGCCAGGGGAGCAGTCTCGGGGAGGACTGCCTCACCGTCGCCCTCTTTGCCCTCGTCTCCTCAACACCCAGTGCTCCTTGCTCAGCTCCCCTTCCTCCTGGAGGGCATCACCCAGAACAACCAGGAGGGGCTCCTAGTGGCCATGGACGCGGCGACTCTCAGCGCCCGCAGCCTGGGCAGTCGGGGACTCGGCCACCTGTTTAAGGATATCGTCCTCATGCTGAACCCGTTCTTTGACGACATAAATCTGAGGGCCTCGAGGGGACAGGGGAGCAGCCGCCGCAGGGCCGGAGCCCGGGAACTCCCGCCCCGACCCCGGCTGTGCCAGAGCCCGGAGGCGGCCGCTTCCACAACTCCCACAGGGCTCGGGGCATCGGCTGCCCTTCCTCATCTCGTCAGACCCGCGGCGAGCCACGGCTCACCCCCGCCCCCCGCTCGACACTGCGTCCCACCCTATGCCGGCGATGTCCTCGCTCCTTACTCTCCAACCGAAGACCTCAGTCACTAAGTTGTCCCTGCCCTGGGGTCCACAGCCCCCGCTCCGGTGCCCGCAGCCCTCCCCTCATCTCCTGCCCCTCCCACACACTCCACCGGGGATTTCTCCTCAAGAGAGACCCCAAGTGCGGGTGGCAGCCCTGGAGCTGCTGGAAGCCGTGGCCAGCAGCTGTGTGACGGTTCCAAAATCCCGTCTCGGTCAGAAGCTGATCTGCTGCCTCCTCCCCGTCCTCTTCCACCTGAAGGACGAGCACCCGACAGTGGCCAAAGTGAGTCTCCTCCACCCTCCACAGTATCCATTCTCTCTGAGCCCCCGGTCCGGGGCTCTGCCGCCCCGTGACACCCACCCCTCGGGTTCTCTGTTTCCAGAAAGCCAGATGTACATTCTTCTGGCTGGCCCAGAATATCGGCTGGAGGGACTCCAGAGTCGTTGGATGGAAGTTGAGGTGGGAAGAGAGGGAGAGCAGGGCCTATGGTACCATCTGGACGGCTTTGGTGAGAAGGTCAGGGATGGATGGGGGCTGGGAGGGGGTGTTCTTGGGTCTGGGGTGGGAACTCTGGGCGCGGATCCCTCCTGCGGGGCACATCGGTGGGATTTGTTGGGTAATTATTCTGTACACAGCACTGTACCGAGCTCCTCGGAGAGCACAGTTGAATGGTTGGTAGACACGTTCCCGGCCCGCAATGACCTTACCGTCTAGAGGGGTTGATTTGCGAAAGGGACCAGGAGAGGTTGAGAGCTCCGTGTCCTGTAGTGGAAGTGGAAGTTGGAGAGTTGGGGCGCATCGTCAAGGAGGTTGGGGATGGGTTAGGGTCTCTCACTCTCCTCCTCCTCCTCCTCCCCAGATGAAGAGCTTTGGGGACTTCCATCCCATTTTCTTGTCCCAAGCTCTGGCCTATACCAACTGCATCCAACCAGATGTGAAATTTGCGGCCGTTGTCTTCCTCGGTGAGTGGGGAGTGGAGGGCACTGGGGAAAGCAAGCAAACATACAAACCAAAAACCAACAAAGTAATGCCACACCATCTGGCCTGACCCCTTTTCTTGGCCAGATCCCAGAGGAGGCCTCTCTTGGCTCCTCCTCCCTGACTCCGGGGGCTGAATATGTAAGCCATGTCCTTCTCCAGACTTCCTTCCGGGAAGCGGGTGGACAGATGGATGGGCACACAAATGAGGAAAATAATAGTTTGTTTCCTTTCCACACAGTACACACCATCACTCTCTATCCCGCAAGCCCGCTGCTCTCCTAGGAGACGTTCAAAATCATTTTCCAGAGTGAGTCCTAAACAAAGACACGCACCCTTTCCATCTGTCCCCTAGTCTCTCTCTCTCTCTCTCTCTCTCTCTCTCTCTCTCTCTCTCTCTCTCTCCCTCCCTTCTTCTCTCTCTCCCTCCCTCCCTCTCTCTCTCTCTCTCTCTCTCTCTCTCTCTCTCCCTCTTTTGTCTTTCGCCATGCTCTGTGCTTCCTCCTCTGTCTTGCTTTTCTCCTTCACTCCCTTTCTGAATGATGGCCCTCTGAGCCTCTAGCAGCTATTTCCCCCTAGACTGCTAGCTCCTTATGGACTGGGAGATCTGTCTGTTCATTCTAGTTGACTATATTCTCCCTAGCGCTTAATGCAGTGCTCTGCACACGGTAAGCGCTCTGGAAATACCATCCACTGACGGATTGATTTCTCTGTCTTCCTCTTTCCTCTGTCTCGTATTTCAGGCTTTCCCATCTCCGCAGCCTTGGGTGGGTGGTAGTAGAAGGACAGAACGAGGCAAGGGGAAGTTATGGGCTCAGGAGATTGGAGTTGGATGGGGAGTGGAGGACTCTTTCCATGCCCCCGGGGCATGATCAAGTCGGGGAGGGGAACAGCTTCTAGTGGAGGACTGCCTTGCATCACACGTGTTCTTTACCACCCCTTTTCAGAAATTGAAGCTCTGAAAAACGACTCCTCGTCCAAGATCCGCAGATTTCTGAACACCTACGAACGGAGACAGAAAGAGAACGATGAACCGTTCTTCTTCTGAGGGCCCCCACCCCGTGGGAGAAAAGAAACCTAGGAGGACGAGGTGGCATCAGGACGGTCCTGGGGCACCGGGTCTGGAGCAGCGGGGCTGCCTTGGGACGTGCCATGGGTTCTGGTCCCAGACGAATGGACAGAATCCCGTCCTGAGACAGCCATGTGAGGGAAGGTGTCTCACGGGACTCGGCCCTCTCCGAGATCCCCCGATTTTGCTTTGGCCGCCGACGGGAGCATGGAGGCCAGACTGGGTGTAGACTCTAACTCCAGGATTCTGGGACGGTGGGGACAGGACCGAGCCGGTGTCAAACTCCCACTTCTTTCCCGAGGGGTGGGGCCTGACTTTCCTTCAGCCAGCGGGATGGTAGGGAGTTGGGGCGGGGTTTAGATTGGAGTGCCAGGTGCGGCGGAGAGGGGGTGACCCGTCGGCCCTGGACTGTTCAGCCCCCAGGCTTCTGGGACACTGTTCTTCAGGTCCCAAGGCCACAGGTCAGAACTGGATTCTAGGCTCAAAATTAGGCTGTTAGCATTCAAAGTAGGTTGTTAGATAAGAACAGATTTAATAGTAGGTTGTTAGCTTTAAAAGTAGGTTGTTTGCTTTAAAAGTAGGCTATTAGATTTAGAAGCAGGCTGTTAGGTGAAAACAGATTTAAAAGTAGGCTCTTAGCTTTAAAATAGACTGTTAGCTTTAAAAACATGAGGTTAGCATTTAAAAATAGGGTGTTTTAGCATTAAAATAGGCTGTTAGTATTAAACAATGGCTGTTAGCTTTAAAAACAGGCTGTTAGATATAAACAGATTCAAAAGCAGGCTATTAGCATTAACAGTTAGACTAAAAAATTGGCTGTTAGCTAAAAACAGATTAAAAAGCAGTCTGTGACCATTAAGAGTAGGTTATTAGGTAAATATATATTTACTAGTAGGTTATCTTAGGGTTAGGTTTAGGGTTGGGTTCGGGTTAGGGGTTAGAGTTAAGGTTAGGGTTAGGGTTAGGTTTAGGGTTAGGGTTAGGGTTGTTAGGGTTAGGGTTAGGGGTTAGAGTTAGTGGTTAGTGTTAGGGATAGGGTTAGGGTTAGGGTTAGGGTTTAGGGTTTAGGTCTAGGGTTAGGGATAGGGTTTAGGGTTTAGGGTTAGGGTTTAGGGTTAGGGTTAGGGTTAGGGGTTAGAGTTAGTGGTTAGTGTTAGGGATAGGGTTTAGGGTTAGGGTTAGGGTTAGGGTTAGGATCCAGGTTCTCTTCGTCTGCCTCATCCTGGCCTTCCTTGTCCTCATGATCGTGGACCTCCGACATCTGTTGATCCTCTTCTTCTTCTGCCTGTTCCTGGCCCACCCTCTTCTGTCGGTCCTGGGCCTCCTCCACCACCTGCTCCTGGCTCTCCTCCTCCCAGTGATCTTTTCCGGACCTCCTCTGTCTCATCTTTACTCTCTGCTTCTTCACCTAGGCTTCGTCCCCCACCACATGGTCCTGACCCTCCTCACCCACCTGGTCTTGGCCATTCTCCACTGCCTGGTCCTGGCCCTCTTACCCCATCTGGCTCCTCCACCTGACCCAGGCCCTTATCCTCTGCTTGGTCTTGGTTCTTGCCTTCAGCCTGGTCTTAACCCTCTTCCTCCTCATGATCCAGTTCCTCCTCTGCCTGGTCCTGGCCCTCCTCCTCTGCTAGATCCTGTGCCTCCTCTTCCTCTTGGTCATGGCCGTAATTCTCTATATTTTCCTGGCCCTCCAACTCTTCCTGGTTCTGGTAATCCTCGTCCACCAAACAATGGCCCTCTTTCTCCGGCTAGTCCTGACCTTTGTCCTCGGCCAGATCCTGGCTCACCTTTGACCTCCACCCGATACTTGCCTTCCTCGTCTTTCTAGTCTGCCTTCTCTTCCTCCTAGTCTTTGCCCTCCTACTCCCTCGGGACCGAGAGAGGTCCTATTCCTCTGCGCCATCCTGGCCTTCTTTCTCCTCCAGATCCTGGCCCTCCTCCTTCTTCTGGTCCTCTTATTCTTCTTCTTCTACCTTGCCCTGGCCCACCCCCATCCGTCCGGTCCTGGGTCTCCTCCTCCACATGCTCCTGGCCCTCCTCCTCCCATTGAACTATTTCCCACCTCCTATGTCTCATCTTTACTCTCCTGCTTCGCCTGGGCCTGGCACCCCTCCTCCACATGGTCCTGACACACCTCACCCACCTTGCCCTGGCCATCCTCCACTGCCTGGTCATAGCCCTCCTGCCCCATCTGGCACCTCCACCTGGCACTGGCCCTCATCCTCTGCTTGGTCTTGGTTCTCGCATTCAGCCTCGTCTTAACCCTCGTCGTCTTCATGATCCAGATCCTCCTCTGCCTGGACCTGGCCCTCCTCCTCTGCTAGATCCTGCGCCTAATCCTTCTCTTGGTCTTGGACTCCTTCCTGTTCTTTTCCTAGCCCTCCACCTCTTCCAGGTACTAGTAATCCTCCTGAACCAAACCCTGGCCCTTCAGCTCCGCCTTGTCCTGGACTTCATCCTCGGCCAGATCGTGGCTCACCTTTGACCTCCACCTAGTACTTGCCTTCCTCCTCCATCTAGGTCGTCTCCTCCTCCTCCTCCTCCTAGTTTTGGCCCTCCTCCTCCTTCGTTCCAGGTCCTCTTCCTCTGCCTCATCCTGGCCTTCCTTCTCCCGCATATCCTATCCCTCCTCCTTCTGCTGATCCTCTTCTTCTTCTTCTGCCTGGTCCTGGCGCACCTCCATCTACCTGGTCCTGGGCCTCCTCCTTCACCTGTTCCTGGCTCTCCTATTCCCAATGACCTTTTTCCCACCTCCTCTGTCTGATTTTCCCTCCCCTCCTTCGGCTGGGCCTGGCACTCCTCCTCCACATGGTCCTGACCCTCCTCAACCACCTGGTCTTGGCCCTCCTCCTCTGCTAGATCCTGCGCCTAATCCTTCTCTTGGTCTTGGACTCCTTCCTGTTCTTTTCCTAGCCCTCCAACTCTTCCAGGTACTAGTAATCCTCCTGAACCAAACACTGGCCATTCAGCTCCGCCTTGTCCTGGACTTCATACTCGGACAGATCGTGGCTCACCTCTGACCTCCACCTAGTACTTGCCTTCTTCCTCCATCTAGGTCGTCTCCTCCTCCTCCTCCTAGTTTTGGCCTTCCTCCTCCTTCGTTCCACGTCCTCTTCCTCTGCCTCGTCCTGGCCTTCCTTCTCCCCCATATCCTATCCCTCCTCCTTCTGCTGATCCTCTTCTTCTTCTTCTGACTGGTCCTGGCCCACCTCCAGCTACCTGGTCCTGGGCCTCCTCCTTCACCTGTTCCTGGCTCTCCGATTCCCAATGACCTTTTTCCCACCTCCTCTGTCTGATCTTCCCTCCCCTCCTTCGGCTGGGCCTGGCACTGCTCCTCCACATGGTCCTGACCCCCCTCACCCACCTGGTTTGGCCATCCTCCACTGCCTCGTTTTCGGCCTTCTACACCATCTGGCTCCTCCACCTGGCACTGGCCCTCATCCTCTACTTGGTCTTGGGTCTCGCCTTCAGCCTGGTCTTAACACTCTTCCTCCTCATGATCCAGTTCCTCCTCTGCCTGGTCCTGGCCCACCTCCTCAGCTAGATCCTACGCCTCCTCCTTCTCTTGGTCTTGGCCTTCTTCTCATTATTTTCCTGGCCCTCCAACTCTTCCTGGTACTGGTAATCCTCCCGCATCAAACAATGGCCCTCCAGCTCCGCCTTGTCCTGGCTTTCGTCCTCGGCCAGATCCTGGCTCACCTTTGACCTCCACCTGGTACCTGTCTTCCTCGTTCATCTAGGCTGCCTCCTCTTCCTCCTAGTCCTTGCCCTCCTCCTCCCTCGGTACCGAGGGAGGTCCTATTCCTCTGCGCCATCCTGGCCTTCTTTCTCCTCCAGATCCTGGCCCTCCTTCTTCTTCTGGTCCTCTTCTTCTTCTTCTGCCTAGTCCTGGCCCACCCCCATATGTCTGGTCCTGGACCTCCCCCTCCACCTGCTCCTGGCTCTCCTCTTCCCAATGATCTTTTTCCCACCTCCTCTGTCTGATCTTCACTCCCCTCCTTGGCCTGGGCCTGGCACACCTTCTCCACATGGTCCTGACCCTCCTCACACACCTGGTCTTGGTTATCCTCCTCTGCCAGGCCCTGGCCCTCCTACCACATCTGGCTCCTCCACCTGACCCTGGCCCTCATCCTCTGCTTGGTCGTGGTTCTCGAGTTTAGCCTGGTCTTAACCCTCTTCCTCCTCATGATTCAGTTCCTCCTCTTCTTGGACCTGGCTTCCTCCTCAGCTACATCCTGCGCCTAATCCTTCTCTTGGTCTTGGTCTCCTTCTTGTTCTTTTCCTGGACCTCCAACTCTTTCAGGTACTAGTAATCCTCCTGAACAAAACACTGGCCCTTCAGCTCCGCCTTGTCCTGGCCTTCGTCCTCGGCCAGATCCTGGCTCTCCTGGGACCTCCACCTAGTACTTGCCTTCCTCCTCCATCTACGTCACCTCCATCTCCTCCTAGTTTTGGCCTTCCTCCTCCTTCGTTCCACTTCCTCTTCCTCTGCCTCATCCTTGCCTTCCTTCTCCCCCATATCCTATCCCTCCTCCTTCTGCTGATCCTCTTCTTCTTCTTCTACCTGGTCCTGGCCCACCCCCATCTGTCTGGTCCTGGACCTCCTCCTCCACCTGCTCCTGGCTCTCCTCCTCCCAATTATCTTTTTCCCACCTCCTCTGTCTGATCTTCACTCCCCTCCTTGGTCTGGGCCTGGCACTCCTCCTCCACATGGTCATGACCCTCCTCACCCACCTGGTCTTGGTCATCTTCCTCTGCCTGGTCCTGGCCCTCCTACACAATCTGGCTCCTCCACCTAACCCTGCCCCTCATCCTCTGCTTGGTCTTGGTTCTCGAGTTTAGCCTGGTCTTAACCCTCTTCCTCCTCATATTCAGTTCCTCCTCTGCTTGGTCCTGGCTTCCTCCTCAGCTAGATCCTGCCCTTCCTCCTTCTCTTGGTGTTGGCCATCTTCTCGTTCTTTTCCAGGCCCTCCAACTCTTCCTTGTACTGGTAATCCTCCTCTACCAAACACTGGCCCTCCTACTCCGGCTATTCCTGGCCTTCGTCCTCGGCCAGATCCTGGCTCTCCTGTGACCTCCAACTGGTACTTTCCTTCCTAGTCCATCTAGGTCGCCTCCTCCTCCTCCTAGTCTTGGCCCTCCTCCTCTCTCGGTCCAGGTCCTCTTCCTCTGCCTCATCCTGGCCTTCCTCCTCCTCCAGATCCTGGCCCTCCTACTTCTGCTGATCCTCGTGCTCTTCTTCTACCTGGTCCTGGCCCACCCCCTTCCTTCTGGTCATGGGCCTGCTCCTCCACCTGCTCCTAGCTCTCCTCTTCCAAATGATCTTTTTGCCTCCTCCTCTGTCTGATCTTCACTCCCCTCCTTCGCCTGGTACTCCTCCTCCACATCGTTCTGAACGTCCTCACCCGCCTGGTCTTGGCCATTCTCCACTGCCTGGTCCCGGCCTTCCTACACCATTTGGCTCCTCCACCGGGTACTGGCCCACATCCTCTGCTTTGTCTTGGTTCTCGCCTTCAGCCTGGTCTTAACCTTCTTCCTCCTCATGATCCTGTTCCTCTTCTGCCTGGTCCTTTCTCACCTCCTCAGCTAGATCCTGCGCCTCCTCCTTATCTTGGTCCTGGCCTCCTTCTAATTCTTTCCCTGGCCCTTCAACTCGTCCTGGTGCTGGTAATCCTCCTCCACTAAACACTGGCCCACCAGCTCCGCCTTGTTCTGGCGTTCGTCCTCGGCCAGATCCTGGATCTCCTGGGACCTCCACCTGGTACTTGCCTTCCTCATAAATCTACCTTGCCTCCTCCTCCACCTGTTCCTGTCTCTCCTCCTCCTAATGATTTTTTCCCACCTCCTCTGTCAGATCTTCACTCCCCTCCTTCGCCTGGGCCTGGCAATCCTCCTCCACATGGTCCTGACCCTCCTCACCCACCTGGTCTTGACCATCCTCCTCTTCCTGGTCTTAGCCCTCTTACCCCATCTGGCTCCTCCACCTGGCACTGGCCTTCATCCTCGGCTTGGTCTTGATTCTTGCCTTTAGCCTGGTCTTAACCCCCTTCCTTCTCATTATCCAGTTCCTCCTCTGCCTGGTCCTGGCCCTCCTCCTCTGCTAGATGCTGCGCCTCCTCTTTCTCTTGGTCTTGGCCGTCCTTCTCTTTCTCTTCTTGACCCTCCAACTCTTCCTGGCACTGGTAATCCTCCTCCACCAAACACTCGCCCTCCTTCTCCGGCTAGTCCTGGCCTTTGTCCTCGGCCAGATCCTGGCTCACCTTTGACCTCCACCTGGTACTTGCATTCCTCGTCCATCTAGGCTGCCTACACTTCCTCCTAGTCGTTGCCCTCCTCCTTCCTCAATCCAGGTCCTCTTCCTCTGCCTCATCCTGGCCTTCCTCCTCCTCCAGATCCATCAATCAATCAATCGTATTTTTTGAGCACGTACTGTGTTCAGAGCACTATACTAAGCGCTTTGGAAGTACAAGCTGGCAACATATGGAGACAGTCCCTACTCAACAGTGGGCTCTCAGTCTAAAAGCGGGAGACAGAGAACAAAACCAAACATACCAACAAAATAAAATACATAGAATAGATATGTACAAGTAAAATAAATAAATAAATAAATAGAGTAATAAATATGCACAAATATATACATATATACAGGTGCTGTGGGGAAGGGAAGGAGGTAAGATGGGGGGATGGAGAGGGGGACGAGGGGGAGAGGAAGGAAGGGGCTCAGTCTGGGAAGTCCTCCTGGAGGAGGTGAGCTCTCAGTAGGGCTTTGAAGGGAGGAAGAGTGATAGCTTGGCGGATGGGCAGAGGGAAGGCATTCCAGGCCCAGGGGATGACGTGGGCCGGGGGTCGATGGCGGGACAGGCGAGAACGAGGTACGGTGAGGAGATTAGCGGCAGAGGAGCGGAGGGTGTGAGGTGGGCTGTTGAAAGAGAGAAGGGAGGTGAGGTAGGAGGGGGCGAGGTGATGGAGAGCCTTGAAACCCAGGGTGAGGAGTTTCTGCCTGATGCGCAGACTGATTGGTAGCCACTGGCCCTCCTCCTTCTTCTGGTCCTCTTCTTCTTATTTTGCCTTGTCATCGCCCACCCCCATCCGTATGGTCCTGGGTCTCCTCCTCCACCTGCTCCTGGCCCTCCTCCTCCGCTTGATCATTTTCACAACTCCTCAGTCTCATCTTTACTCTCCTCCTTCGCCTGGGCCTGGCATTCCCCCTCCATATGGTCCTGACCCTCCTCACCCACCTGATCTTGACCATCCTCCAATGAATCGTCCTGGTCCTCTTACCACATATGGATCCTCCACCTGGCACTGGCCCTCATCCTCTGCTTGGTCTTGTTTCTCGCCTTCAGCCTGGTCTTAACCCTCTTCCTCTTCATGATCCAGTTCCTCCCCTGCCTGGACCTGACCATCATCCTCTGCTAGATCCTGCGCCTCCTCCTTCCCTTGGTCTTGGCCTCCTTCTTGTTCTTTTCCTGGCCCTCCAACTCTTCCAGTTACTAGTAATCCTCCTGAACCAAACACTGGCCCTTCAGCTCCGCCTTGTTCTGGCCTTCGTTCTCGGCCAGATCCTGGCTCTCCTGGGACCTCCACCTAGTACTTGCCTTCCTCCTCCATTTGGGTCGCCTCCTCCTCCTCCTAGTTTTGACCCTCCTCCTCCTTCGTTCCACGTCCTCTGCCTCATCCGGGTCTTCCTTCTTCCCCATATCCTATCTCTCCTCCTTCTTCTGATGCTCTTCTTCTTCTTCTACCGGGTCCTGGCCCACCCCCGTCTGTCTGGTCCTGGACATCCTCCTTCACCTGCTCCTGGCTCTCCTCCTCCCAATGATATTTTTCCCACCTCCTCTGGCTGATCTTCACTCCCATCCTTTGCCTGGGCCTGGACCCCTCCTCCACATGGTCCTGGCCCTCCTCACCCACCTGGTCTTGGCCATCCTCCTCTGCTTAGTTTTGGCCCTCCTACCCCATCTGGCTCCTCCACCGGGCACTGGCCCTCATCCTCTTCTTGGTCTTGGTTCTCGCATTTGGCCTGGTCTTAACCTTCTTCCTCCTCATGATCCAGTTCCTCCCTCTGCCTGGTCCTGGCCCTCCTCCTCAGCTAGATACGGTGCCTCCTCCTTCTCTTGGTCTTGGTGTCCTTCCTGTTTTCTTACTGGCCCTCCAACTCTTCCTGGTTCTAGTAATCCTCCAGAACCAAACACTGGCCCTTCAGCTCTGCCTTGTACTGGCCTCCGTCCTCGGCCAGATCCTGGCTCTCCTGGAACCTCCACCTGGAGCTTGCCGTCCTTCTCCATCTAGGTCGCTTCCTCCTCCTCCTAGTTTTGGCCCTCCTCCTCCTTCGTTCCATGTACTCTTCCTCTGCCTCATCCTGGCCTTTCTTCTCCTATCCATTCACTCATCCTTCTGCTGATCCTCTTCTTCTTCTTCTGCCTGGGTCTGGCCCACCCCCATCGGTCTGGTCCGGGGCCTCCTCCTCCACCTGTTCCTGGCTCTCCACCTCCCAATAATCTTTTTCCCATCTCCTCTGTCTGATCTTCACTCCCCTCCTTCGCCTGGGCCTGGCACACCTCCTCCACCTGGTCCTGACACTTCTAAACCCACCTGGCCTTGGCCATCCTCCTCTGCCTCGTCCTGGCCCTCCTACCCCTTCTGGCTCCTCCACCTGGCACTGGCCCTCACGCTCTGCTTGGTCTTGGTTCTCAACTTCAGCCTGGTCTTAACCCTCTTCCTCTTCATGATCCAGTTCCTCCGCTGCCTGGTCCTGGCCCTCCTCCTCTGTTAGATCGTGCGCCTCCTCCTTCTCTTGGTTTTGGCCTACCTCTTGTTCTTTTCCTGGTCCTCCAACTCTTCCAGGTACTAGTAATCCTCCTGAACCAAACACTGGCACTTCAGCTCCGCCTTGTCCCGGCATTCGTCCTCGGCCAGATCCAGGCTCTCCTGGGACCTCTACCTAGTACTTTTATTCCTCCTCCATCTAGGTCGCCTCCTCCTCCTCCTAGTTTTGACCCTCTTCCCCCTTCATTCCAGGTCCTCTTCCTCTGTCTCATCCTGGCCTTCCTTCTCCCCCATATCCTATCCCTCCTCCTTCTGCTGATTCTCGTCTTCTTCTGCCTGGTCCTGACCCACCCCCATCTGTCTGGTCGTGGGCCTCCTCCTCCACCTGCTCCTGACTCTCCTCCTCCCAATGATCTTTTTCCCATTTCCTCTGTCTGATATTCACTCCCCTCCTTCGCCTGGGCCTGGCACTCCTCCTCCACATGGCTCTGACCCTCCTTACACACCTGGTCTTGGTCATTCTCCTTTGCCTGGTCCTGGCCCTCCTACCCCATCTGGCTCCTCCACCTAGCCCTGGCCCCAATCCTCTGCTTGGTCTTGGTTCTTGCCTTCAGCCTGGTCTTAACCCTCTTCCTCCTCATGATCCAGTTCCTCCTCTGCTCGGTCCTGGCCCTCCTCCTCAGATGGATCCTGTGCCTAATCCTTCTCTTGGTCTTGGCCTCCTTCTCGTTTTTTTCCAGGCCCTTCAACTCTTCCTGATACTGGTAATCCTCCTCTACCAAACACTGGCCCTTCTACTCCGGCTACTCCTGGCCTTCGTCCTCGGCCAGGTGCTGGCTCTCCTGGGACCTCCAAGTGGAACTTGCCTTCCTCGTCCGTCTAGGCTGCCTCCTCCTCCTCCTAGTCTTGGCTCTCCTCCTCCCTCGGTCCAGGTCCTCTTCCTCTGCCTCATCCTGGACTTCCTCCTCCTCCAGATCCTGGCCCTCCTCCTTCTGCTGAGCCTCCTCCTCTTTTTCTATCTTGTCCCGGCCCACCCCCTTCCGTCTTTTCCTTGGCTTTCTCCTCCACCTGCTCCTAGCTCTCCTCCTCCAAATTGTCTTTCTGCCTCCTCGTCTGTCTGATCTTCACTCCGCTCCTTCGCCTGGGCCTGGCACTCCTCCTCCACATCGTTCTGAACGTCCTCGACCACCTGGTCTTGGCCATCCTCCTCTGCCTGGTCCTGGCCCTCGTACCCCATCTGACTCCTCCACCTGGCACTGGCCCTCATCCTCTGCTTAGTCTTGTTTCTCGCCTTCAGACTGTTCTAAACACTCTTCCTCTTCATGATCCAGTTCCTCCCCTGCCTGGACCTGGCTCTCCTCCGCTGCTAGATCCTGTGCCTCCTCCTTCTCTTGTTCTTGGCCTCCTACTTGTTCTTTTCCAGGCCCTCCAACTCTCTCTGGTACTAGTAATCCTCCTGAACCAAACACTGGCCCTTCCCCTCTGCTTTGTCCTCGCCTTCGTCCTCGGCCACATCCTGGCTCTCCTGGGACTTCCACCTAGTACTTGCCCTCCTCCTCCATCTAGGTCGCCTCCTCCTCCTCGTCCTCGTTTTGGCCCTCCTCCTCCTTCGTTCCACGTCCGCTTCCTCTGCCTCATCCTGGCCTTCCTTCTCCCCCATATCTTATCCCTCCTCCTTCTGCTGATCCTCCTCTTCTTCTTCTGCCTGATCCAGGTCCATCACCATCTATCTGGTCCTGGGCCCCCTCCGCCACGTGCTCCTGGCTCTCCTCCTCCCAATGATCTTTTTCCCTCCTCCTCTGATCCTCTCTCCCCTCCTTCGCTTAGGCCTGGCACTCCTTCTCCACATGGTCCTGACCCTCTTCACCCACCTGGTCTTGGTCATCCTCCAATAACTCGTCCTGGCCCTCCTACCCTATCTGGCTCCTCCACCTGGCACTGGCCCTCATCCTCTGCTTGGTCTTGGTTCTCGCCTTCAGCCTGGTTTTAACCCTCTTACTCCTCATGATCTAGTTCCTTCTCTGCCTGATCCTGTCCCTCCTCCTCAGCTATATCCTGCGCCTCCTCCTTTTCTTGGTCTTGGCCTCCTTCTAATTCTTTCCCTGGCCCTCCATCTCTTCCTGGTACTGGTAATCCTCCTACACCAAACACTGGCCCACCAGCTCCGCCTTGTCCTGGCCTTCGTCCTCGGCCAGATCCTGGATCACCTGGGACCTCCACCTCGTACTTGCCTTCCTCGCAAATCTACCTCGCCTCCTCCTCCTCCTAGTTTTGGCCTTCCACCTCCCTGGATCCAGTTCCTCTTCGTCTGCCTCATCCTGGCCTTCCTTCTCCTTCAGGTCGTGGACCTCCTACTTCTGCTGATCCTCTTCTTCTTCTTCTTCTGCCTGGTCCTGGCCCACCCTCTTTCGTCTGGTCCTGGGCCTCCTCCTCCAACTGCTCCTGGCTCTCCTCCTCCTAATGATTTTTTCCCAACATCCTCTGTCTCCTCTTTACTCTCCTTCTTCGCCTTGGCCTGGCCCTTCTCCACCACATGGTCCTGACCCGCCTCACCCACCTGGTCTTGGTCATTCGCCACTGCCTGGTCCTGGTCCTCCTACCCCATCTGGCTCCTCCACCTGACCCTGGCCCTCATCCTCTTCTTGGTCTTTGTTCTCGCCTTCAGCCTGGTCTTAACCCTCTTCCTCCTCATGATCCAGTTCCTTCTCTGACTGATCCTGGCCTTCCTCCTCAGCTAGATCCTGCGCCTGCTCCTTCTCTAGGTCTTGGGCTCCTTATCGTTCTTTTCCAGGCCCTCCATCTCTTCCTGGTACTGGTAATCCTCGTCTACCAAACACTGGCCCTCCTACTCCGACTACTCCTGGCCTTCGTCCTCGGCCAGATCCCGTCTCTCCTGGGACCTCCTCCTGGTACTTGCCTTCCTCGTCCATCTAGGTCGCCTCCTCCTCCTCCTAGTTTTGGCTCTCCTCCTACTTCGTTCAACGTCACCTTCCTCTGCCTCATCCTGGCCTTCATTCTCCCCCATATCCTATCCCTCCTTCTTCTGCTGATCCTCTTCTTCTTCTTCTGCCTGGTCCTGGCCCACCCCCATCTGTCTGGTCCTGGGCCTCCTCCTCCACCTGCTCCTGGCTCTCCTCCTCCAAATGATCTTTTTACCATCACCTCTGTCTGATCTTCACTGCCCTCCTTCGCCTGGGCCTGGCACTCTTCCTCCACATGGTCCTGCCCCTCCAGACCCACCTCCTGCCCCTTCTCACCCACCTGGTCTTGGCCATCCTCTTCTGCCTGGTCCTGGCCCCTCTACCCCATCTGGCTACTCCACCTGGCACAGGCCCTCATCCTCTGCTTGGTCTTGGTTCTTGCCTTTAGCCTGGTCTTAACCCTCTTCCTCCTCACGATCCAGTTCCTCCTCTGCCTGGTCCTGGCCCACCTTCTCAGTTAGATCCTTCGCCTCCTCCTTCTCTTGGTCTTGGCCTCCTTCTCGTTCTTTTCCAGGCCCTCCAACTCTTCCTGGTACTGGTAATCCTCCTCTACCAAACACTGGCCCTCCTACTCCGGCTACTCCTGACCTGCGTCCTCGGCCAGATCCTGGCTCTCCTGGGTCCTCCAACTAGTACTTGCCTTCCTCGTCCATCTTGGTCACCTCCACCTCCTCCTAGTCTTGGCCCTCCTCCTCCTCCATTCCAGGTCCTCTTCCTCTACCTCATCCTGGCCTTCCTTCTCACCCATATCCTATCTCTCCTCCTCTGCTGATCCTCTTCTTCTTCTTCTGCCTGGTCCTGTCCCACCCCTGTCTGGTCCTGGGCCTCCTCCTCCACCTGCTCCTGGCTCTCCTCCTCCTAATGATCTTTTTCCCACCTCTTCTCTCTGATCTTCACTCCCCTCCTTCTCCTAGGCCAGGCACTCCTCCTCCACATGGTCCTGAATGTACTCACCCACCTGATCTTGGCCATCCTCCTCTGCCTGGTCCTGGCCCTCCTACCTCATCTGGCTCCTCCACCTGGCACTGGCCGTCATCCTCTGCTTTGCCTTGGTTCTCGCACTTAGCCTGGACTTAACCCTTTCCCTCCTCATGATCCAGTTCCTCCTCTGCCTGGTCCTGGCACTCCTCCTCAGTAGATCCTGAGCCTCCTCCTTCTCTTGGTCTTGACCCCCTTCTCTTTCTTTTCCTGGCCATCCAACACTTCATAGTACTGGTAATCCTCCTCCACCAAACACTGGCCCTCCGTTTCCGTCTGGTCCTGACCTTTGTACTCAACCAGATCCTGTTTTCCCTTTGACATCCACCTGGTACTTCCCTTCCTCGTCCATCTAGGCCGCCTCCTCTTCCTCTTAGGCTTTGCCCTCCTCCTCCCATGTTCCATGGCTTATTCCTCTGCGTCATCCTGGCCTTCTTTCCCCTCCAGATCCTGTCCCTCCTCCTTCTTCTTTTCGTCTTCTTCTTCTTGTGCCTTGTCCTGGCCCACCCCATCCGTCTGGTCCTGGGTCTCCACCTACACCTGCTCTTGGCCCTCCTCCTCCCATTGATTTTTTCTCACCTCCTCTGTCTCATCTTTACTCTTCTCCTTCGCCTGAGCCCGGAACTCCTCCTCCACATGGTCCTGACCCTCCTAACCCACCTCGTCTTGGCCATCCTCCTCTGCCTGGTCCTGGCCCTCCTACCGCATCTGGCTCCTCCACTTGGCACTGGCCCTCATCCTCTGCTCGGTCTTGGTTCTCGCTTTTAGCCTGGTCTTAACCCTCTTCCTCCTCATGATCCAGTTCCTCCTCTGCTTGGTCCTGGTTTCCTCCTCAGCTAGATCCTTCTCCTCCTCCTTCGCTTGGTGTTGGTCTCCTTCTCGTTCTTTTCCGGGTCCTCCAACTCTTCCTGTAATCATTTCTGTAAACCATTATGCTTGGAAATTTCACATGCACCGTCCGTGTTCTGCTGATGTGCAGATGTTTCTCGTTCTTCCTGTTACTGGTAATCCTCCTCTACGAAACACTGGTCCTCCTACTCCAGCTACTCCTGGCCTTCGTCCTCGGTCAGATCCTGGCTCTCCTGGGTCCTCCAACTGGTACTTGCCTTCCTCGTCCATCGAGGTCGCCTCCTTCTCCTCCTAGTCTTGGCCCTCCTCCTCCCTCCGTCCAGGTCCTCTTCCTCTGCCACATCCTAGCCTTCCTCCACCTCCAGATCCTGGCCATCCTCCTTCTCCTGATCCTCGTCCTCTTCTTCTACCTGATGCTGGCCCACCCTCTTCTGTCTGGTCCTGGGCCTCCTTCTCCACCTGCTCTTAGCTCTCCTCCTCCAAATGATCTTTTTGCCTCCTCTGTCTGATCACTCCCCTCCTTCGCCTGGGACTGGCACTCCTCCTCCACATCGTTCTGCCACCTGGTCTTGGCCATTCTCCACTGCCTGTTCCAGGCCCTCCTACCCCATCTGGCTTTTCCACCGGGCACTGGCCCTCATCCTCTGCTTGGTCTTGGTTCTCGTCTTCAGCCTGGTCTTAAACTTCTTCCTCCTCATGATCCTGTTCCTCCTCTGCCTGGTCCTTTCCCACCTCCGCAGCTAGATCCTGCAACTCCTCCTTCTCTTAGTCTTGGCCTCCTTCCCGTTCTTTTCCTGGCCCTCCAACTCTTCCTGGTACTGGTAATCCTTCTTCACCAAACACTGGCCCACCAGCTCCTCCATGTCCTGGCCTTCGTCCTCGGCCAGATCCTGGATCTTCTGGGACCTCCACTTGGTACTTGCCTACCTCAAAAATCTACCTCGCCTCCTCCTCCTCCTAGTTTGGGCCCTCCTCCTCCCTCGATTCAGGTCCTCTTCGTCTGCTTCATCCTAGCCTTCCTTCTCCTCCAGATCGTGGACCCCCTACTTCTGCTGATCCACTTCTTCTTCTTCTGCCTGGCTCTGGCCCACCCTCTTCCGTCTGGTCCTGGGCCTCCTCCTTTACCTGCTCCTAGCTTTCCTCGTCCCAATGAACTTTTCCCCACCTCCTCTGTCTCATCTTTACTATCCTCCTTGGCCTGAGCCTGGAACTCCACGTCCACATGGTCCTGATCCTCCTCACCCACCTGGTCTTGGCCATCCTAATCTTCCTGGTCCTGGCCCTCCTCCTCCATCTGGCTCCTCCACCTGGCACTGGCCCTCATCCTCTGCTTGGTCTTGTTTCTTGCCTTCAGCCTGGTCTCAACCCTCTTCCTCCTCATGATCCAGTTCCTCCTCTGCCTCGTCCTGGCCCTCCTCCTCTGCTAGATCCTGCGCCTCTTCCTTCTCTTGGTCTTGGCCTCCTTCTTATTCTTTTCCTGGCTCTCCAACTCTTCCAGGAACTAGTAATCCTCCTGAACCAAACACTGGCCCTTGAGCTATGCCTTGTCCTGGTCTTCGTCGTCGGCCAGATACTGGCTCTTCTGGGACCTCCACCCAGTACTTGCCTTCCTCCTCCACCTAGGTCCCCTCCTCCTCCTCCTAGTTTTGGCCCTCCTCCTCCTTCGTTCCACGTCCTATTCCTCTGCCTCATCCTGGCCTTCCTTCTCCCGCATATCGTATCCCTCCTCCTTCTGCTGATCCTCTTCTTGTTCTTCTGCCTTGTCCAGGTCCACCCCCATCTGTCTGGTCCTGGGCTTCCTCCTCCACCTGCTCCTGGCTCTCCTCCTCTCAGTGATCTTTTTCCCACCTCCTCTGTCTGATCTTCACTCCTTTCCTTCGCCTGGGCCTGGTACTGCTCCTCCACATGGTCCTTACCCTCCTCAGCGTCCTGGTCTTGGCCATCCTCCTCTGCCTGGTCCTGGCCTTCCTACCTCATCTGGCTCCTCTACCTGGCACTGGCCCTCATCCTCTGCTTTGTCTTGGTTCTCTCTTTCAGCCTCGTCTTAACCCTCTTCCTCTTCATTATCCAGTTCCTCCCCTGCCTGGTCCTGACTCTCCTCCTCTGCTAGATCCTGTGCCTCCTCCTTCTCTTAGTCTTGCCTCCTTCTTGTTCTTTTCCTTGCCCTCCAACTCTCCCTGGTACTAGTAATCCTCCTGAACCAAACACTGGCCCTTCAGCTCCGCCTTGTCCTGGCCTTTGTCCTCGGCTAGATCCTCGCTCTCCTGGGACCTCCACCTAGTACTTGCCCTCCTCCTCCATCTAGGTCGCCTCCTCCTCTTCCTCATTTTGGCCCTCCTACTCCTACGTTCCACGTCCTCTTCCTCTGCCTCATCCTGGCCTTCCTTCTCTCCCATATCCTATCCCTCCTCCTTCTGCTTATCCTCTTCTTCTTCTTCTTCTGCCTGGTCCAGGTCCACCCCCATCTATCTGGTCCTGGGCCTCCTCCTCGACCTGCTCCTGGCTCTCCTCCTCCCAGTGATCTTTTTTCCATCTCCTAAGTCTGATCTTCCCTCCACTCCAACGCCTGGGCATGGCACTCCTCCTCCACATGGTCCTGACCCTCCTCACCTTCCTGGTCATAGCCATCCTCCTCTGCCTGGTCCTGGCCCACCTACCCCATCTGGCTCCTCCACCTGACACTGGCCCTCATCCTCTGCTTGGTCTTGTTTCTCACTTTTAGCCTAGTCTTAACCCTCTTCCTCCTCATGATCCCGGTCCTCCTCTGCCTGATACTGGCCTCCTCCTCAGCTGGATCCTGAGCCTCCTCCTTCTCTTGGTCTTGTCCTCCTTCTCGTTATTTTCCAGGCCCCCAAACTCTTCCTGGTACCAGTAATCCTCTTCTACGAAAAGCTGGCCCTCCTCGTCCTTCTAGGTCGCCTCCTCCTCCTAGTCTTGACCCTCCTCCTACCTCGATCCAGGTCTTCTTCCTCTGCCTCATTCTGGCCTTCCTCCTCCTCCAGATCATATCCCTCCTACTTCTTCTGGTCCTCTTCTTCTTCTTCTGTCTTGTCCTGGCCCAGTCCCATCTGTCTGGTCCTGGGTCCCCTCGTCCACCTGTTCCTGGCCCCCCTCCTCCCATTGATCATTTTCCCACCTCCTCTGTCTCATCTTTACTCTCCTCCTTCGCTTGGGCCTGGATCTCCTCCTCCATATGGCCCTGACCCTCCTCACCCACCTGGTATTGGCCATCCTCCACTGCCTAGTCCTGGCCCTCCTACCCCATCTGGCTCCTCCACCTGGCACTGGCCCTCATCCTCTGATTGGTTTTGGTTCATGCCTTCAGGCTGATCTTAACCCTCTTCCTCTTCATGAACCAGTTCCTCCTCTGCCTGGATCTGGCCCTCCTCCTCTGGTAGATCCTGCGCCTCCTCCTATTCCTGGTATTGTCCTCCTTCTTGTTCTTTTCCTGGTCCTCCAACTCTTCCAGGTACTAGTAATCCTGAACCAAACACTGGCCCTTCAGCTCCGCCTTATCCTGGCCTTCGTCCTCGGCCAGATCCTGGCTCTCCTGGGACCTCCAGCTAGTACTTGCCTTCCTCCTCCATCTAGGTCGCCTCCTCCTCCTCCTAGCTTTGGCCCTCCTCCTCCTTCGTTCCACGTCCTCTTCCTCTGCCTCATCCTGGCCTTCCTTCTCCCCCATATCCTATCACTCCTCCTTCTGCTGATCCTCTTATTCGTCTTCAGCCTGGTCCTTGCCCACCCCCATCTGTCTGGTCCCGGACCTTCTCCCCCACCTGCTCTTGGCTCTCCTCCTCCCAATGACCTTTTTCCCACCTCCTCTGACTGATCCTCACTCCCCTACTTCTCCTAGGTCTGGCACTCCTCCTCCACATGGTCCTGACCCTCCTCACCACCTAGTCTTGGCCATCCTCCTCTGCCTGGTCCTGGCCCTCCTACCCCATCTGGCACCTCCATCTGGCACTAGCCCTCATCCTCTGCTTTGGTCTTGGTTCTCAAGTTTAGCCTGGTCTTAACCCTCTTCCTCCTCATGATCCAGTTCCTCCTCTGCTTGGTCCTGGCTTCCTCCTCAGCTAGATCCTGCGCCTCCTCCTTCTCTTGGTCTTGGCCTTCTTCTCGTTCTTTTCCAGGCCCTCTAACTCTTCCTAGTCCTGGTAATCCTCCTCTACCAAACAGTGGCCCTCCTACTATGGCTACTCCTGGCCTTCGTCCTCGGCCAGATCTTGGCTCTCCTGGGACCTCCAACTCGTACTTGCCTTCCTTGTCCATTTAGGTCGCCTCCTCCTCCTCCTAGACTTGGCCCTCCTCCTCCCTCGGTCCAGGTCCTCTTCCTCTGCCTGATACTGGCCTTTCTCCTCCTCCAGGTCCTGGCCCTCTTCCTTCTGCTGATCCTCGTCCTCTTCTTCTACCTGGTCCTGGCCCACCCCCTTCCGTCTGGTCCTGGGCCTCCTCCTCCACCTCCTTCGAGCTCTCCTCCTCCAAATGATCTTTTGCCTCCTCCTCTGTCTGATCTTCACTCCCCTCATTCAGCTGGGCCTGGCACTCCTCCTCCACATGATTCTGATCGTGAACACAGACCTGGTCGTGGCCATTCTCCACTGCCTGGTCCTGGCACTCGTACCCCATCTGGCTCTTCCAATTGGCACTGGCCCTCATCCTCTGCTTGGTGTTGGTTCTCGCCTTCATCCTAGTCTTAACCCTCTTCCTTCTCATGATCCAGTTCCTCCTTTGCCTGGTCCTGGCCCTCCTCCTCGGCTAGATACTGCGGCACCTCCTTCTCTAGGCCTTGGCCTCCTTCTTGTTCTTTTCTGGGCCCTCCAACTCTTCCTGGTACTGGTAATCCTCCTCCACCAAACGCTGGCCCTCCAGCTCCGCCTTGTTCTGGCCTTCGTCCTCGGTCTGATCCTGGATCTCCTGGGACCTCCACCTGGTACTTGTCTTCCTCATCCATCTAGCTCGCCTCCACCTTCTCCTAGTTTTAGACCTGGTCCTCCCTCGATCCAGGCTCTCTTCCTCTGCCTCATCCTGGCCTTCCTTCGCCTCCAAATCCTGGACCTCCTACTTCTGCTGATCCTCTTCTTCTTCAGCCTTGTTCTGGCCCACCCCCATCCGTCTGGTCCTGGGTGTCCTCCTCCACCTGCTCCTGGCCCTCCTCCTCCCATTGATATTTTTCCCACCTCCTCTGTCTCAACTTTACTCTCCTCCTTCGCCTGGGCCTCGCCCTCCTCCACCACATGGTCCTGACCCTCTTCACCCCCCGGGTCTTGGCCATTCTCCACTGCCTTTGTCCTGGCCCTCCTACCCCATCTGGCTCCTCCACCTGACCCTTGCCCTCACCCTCTGCTTGGTCTTGGTTCCTTCCTTCAGCCTGGTCTTAACCCTCTTGCTCCTCAGGATCCGGTTCCTCATCATCCTGGTCCTGGCCTTCTGCTAGATCCTGCGCCTCCTTTGTCTCTTGGTCCTGGCCGACCTCTTCCTTTTTCTGGCCCTCCAACCCTTCCTGTTACTGGTAATCCTCCTTCACCAATTACTGGCCCTCCTTCTCCGGCTAGTCCTGGCCTTTGTCCTAGGCCAGATCCTGGCTCACCTTTGACCTCCACCTGGTACTTCCCTTCCTCGTCCAACTAGGCCGCCTCTTCTTCCTCCTAGTCCTTGCCCTCCTCCTCCCTCGATCCAGGTCCGTTTCCTCTGCGTCATCCTGGCCTTCTTTCTCCTCCAGATGCTGGCCTTCCTCCTTCTTCTAGTACTCTTCTACTTCTTCTGCCTTGTCCTGGCCCACCGCCATCCGTCTGGTCCTGGGTCTCCTCCTCCACCTTCTTCCGGCCCTCCTCCTCCCATTGATTTTTTTCCCACATCCTCTGTCTCACCCTTACTCTCCCCCTGCGCCTGGACCTGGGACTCCTCCTCCACATGTTCCTGACCCTCCTCACCCACCTGGTCTTGGCTGTCCTCAACTGTCTGGTCCTGGTCCTCCTACCCCATTTGGCTCGTCTACCTGGCAATGGCCCTCATCCTCTGCTTGGACTTGGTTCTCGCCTTCAGCCTTCTCTTAACCCTGTTTCTTTCCATGATCCAGTTCCTCCTCTGCCTGGTCCTGGTCCTCCTCCTCAGCTAGATACTGTGCCTCCTCCTTCTCTTTGTCTTGGCCTCCTTCTCGTTCTTTTCCTGGCCCTCCAACTCTTCTTAGTACTGGTAATCCTCCTCCACCAAACACTGGCCCTCCAGCTCCTCCTTGTCCTGGCCTTCGTCCTCGGCCAGATCCTGGATCTCCTGGGACCTCCACCTGGTACTTGCCTTCCTTGTAAATCCAGCTCGCCTTCTCCTCCTCCTAGATTTGGCCCTCCTCCTCCCTCGATCCAGGTCCTCTTCGTCTGCCTCATCCTGGCTTTCCTTATCCTCAAGATCGTGGACCTCCTACTTCTGCTAATCCTCTTCTTCTTCTTCTGCCTGGTCCTAGCCCACCCTCTTCCGTCTGGTCCTGGGCCTGCTCTTCCACCTGCTCCTGGCTCTCCTTCTCCCAATCATTTTTCCCCACCTCCTCTGTCTCATCTTTATTCTCCTTCGCTTGGGCCTGGCCCTCCTCCACCACATGGGCCTGACCCTCCTCACTCACCTGCTCTTGGCCATTCTCCACTGCCTGGTCCTGGCCCTCCTACCCTATCTGGCTCCTCCACCTGATCCTGGCCCTCATCCTCTGCTTGGCCACGGTTCTTGCCTTCAGCCTGGTCTTAGCCCTCTTCTTCTTTTTGATCCAGTTCCTCCTCTGCCTGGTCCTGGACCTCCTCCTCTGCTAGGTCCTGTGCCTCCTCTTTCTCTTGGTCTTGGCCGTCCTTCTCTTTCTTTTCCTGACCCTCCAACTCTTACTGGTGTTGGTAATCCTCCTCCACCAAACACTGGCCCTCTTTCTCCGGCTAGTCCTGGCCTTTGTCCTCGGCTAGATCTTGGCTCACCATTTACCTCCTCCTGGTATTTGCCTTCCTCGTCCATCTAGGCCGCCTCCTCTTCCTCCTAGTCTTTGCCCTTCTCCTCCCTCGATCCAGAGCCTCTTCCTCTGCGTCATTCTGGCCTTCTTTCTCCTCCAGATCCTGGCCTTCCTCCTCCTTCTGGTCCTCTTCTTCTTCTTCTGTCTTGTCCTGGCCCACCCCCTTTCGTCTCGTCCTGGGTCTCCTCCTCCAGCTGCTCCTGGCCCTCCTCCTCCCGTTGATCTTTTTCCCACCTCCTCTGTCTCATCTTTCCACTCCTCCTTCTCCTGGGCCTGGCACTCCTAATCCACATGGTCCTGACCCTCCTCAACAACATGTTCTTGGGCATCCTCCACTGCCTGGTCCTCTCCCTCCTACCCCATCTGGCCTCTCCACCTGGCACCCGCCCTCATCCTCTGTTTGGTCTTGGTTCTCGCCTTCAGCCTGGTCTTAACCCTCATCCTCTTCATGATCCATTTCCTCCCCTGCCTGGTCCTGGCCATCCTCTTCTGCTAAATCCTGCGCCTCCTCCTTCTCTTGGTCCTGGCCTCCTTCTTGTTCTTTTCTTGGCCCTCCAACTCTTCCAGGTACTAATAATCCTCCTGAATCAAACACTGGCCCTTCAGCTCGGCCTTGTCTTGGCCTTCGTCCTCGGCCAGATCCTGGCTCTCTTGGGACCTCCACCTAGTACTTGCCTTCGTCCTTCATCTAGGTCGCCTCCTCCTCCTAGTTTTGGCCCTCCTCCTCCTTCGTTCCACGTCCTCTTCCTCTGCCTCATCCTGGCCTTCCTTCTCCCCCATATCTTATCCCTCCTCCTTCTGCTGATCCTCTTCTTCTTCTTCTGCCTGGTCCTGGCCAACCCCCATCTGTCTGGTCCTGGGCCTCCTCCTCCACCTGCTCCTGGCTTTCCTCCTACCAATGATTTCTTTCCCACCTCCTCTGTCTGATCTTCACTCCCCTCCTTCGCCTGGGCCTGGCACTCCTTCTCCACATGGTCCTGACCCTCCTCACATACCTGGTCCTGGCCATCCTCTTCTGCCTGGTCCTGGCCCTCCTACCCCATCTGGCTCCTCCACCTGGCACTGGCCCTCATCCTCTGCTTTGGTCTTGGTTCTCGCCTTCAGCCTGGTCTTAAACCTCTTCCTCCTCATGATCCAGTTACTCTTCTGCTTGGTCCTGGCTTCCTCCTCAGCTAGATCCTCCGCCTCCTCCTTCTCTTGGTGTTGGCGTCCTTCTCGTTCTTTTCTAAACCCTCCAACTCTTCCGGGTACTGGTAATCCTCCTCTACTAAAAACTGGCCCTCCTACCCCGGCTACTCCTGGCCTTGTCCTGGCCCTGATCCTGGCTCTCCTGGGACCTCCAACTGGCACTTGCCTTCCTTGTCCATCTAGGTCGCCTCGTCCTCCTCCTAGTCTTGGCCCTCCTCCTCCCTCGATCCAGGTCCTCTTCCTTTGCCTCATCCTGGCCCTCCTCCTTCAGCTGATCCTCGTATTATCTTCTACCTGGTCCTGGCCCACCCCCATCTGTTTGGTCCTGGGCCTCCTCCTCCACCTGATCCTGGCTCTCCTCCTACCAGTGATCTTTTCCCCACGTCCTCTGTCTGATCTTCACTCCCCTCCATCTACTGGGTTTGGCATTCCTCATCCACATCGTTCTGACCGTCCTCACCCACCTGGTCTTGTCCATTCTCCACTGCCTGGTCCTAGCCCTCCTATTACATCTGGCTCTTCCACCGGTCACTGGCGCTCATCCTCTGCTTGGTCTTGGTTCTCGCCTTCAGCCTGGTCTTAACCTTCTTAGTCCTCATATTCAGTTCCTCCTCTGCCTTGTCCTGGCGCTCTTCCTCAGTACCAGATCCTGCACTTCCTCTTGGTCTTGGCCTCCTCGTTATTTTCCGGCCCTTCAACTCTTCCTGGTACTGGTAATCCTCCTCCACCAAACACTGTTCCTCCAGCTCCGCCATGTCCTGGTCTTTGTCCTCGACCAGATCCTGGATCTCCTGGGACCTCCACCTGGTACTTGCCTTCCTCTTCCATCTAGCTCGCCTCCACCTCCTCCTAGTTTTGGACCTCCTCCTCCCTCGATCCAGGTCCTCTTCGCCCTCATCCTGACCTTCCTTCTCCTCTAGATCTTGGACGTCATACTTCTGCTGATCCTGTTCTTCTTCTTCTGGCCCACCCTCTTCCTTCTGGTCCTGGACCTTCTCTTACACCTGCTTCTGGCTCTCCTCCTCACAGTGATGTTTTTCCTACCTACTCTGTTTCATCTTTACTCTCCGGGAAGATCAGACAGAGGAGGAGGCAAAAAGATCATTTGAAGGAGGAAAGCTAGGAGCAGGTGGAGGAGGAGGCCCAGGACCAGACGGAAGGGGATGGGCCAGGACCAGGTAGAAGAAGAGGACAAGGATCAGCAGAAGGAAGAGGGCCAGGATCTGGAGGAGGAGGAGGAAGGCCAGGATGAGGCAGCAGAAGAGGTCCTGGACCGAGGAAGGAGGAGGGCAAAGACTAGGAGGAGGAGGAGGCGACCTAGATGGACGAGGAAGGCAAGTACCAGGAGGAGGTCCCAGGAGAGCCAGGATCTGGCCGAGGACGAAAGCCAGGAGTAGCCGGAGTAGGAGGGCGAGTAGGAGGGCGAGTAGGAGGGCAGAGTAGGAGGGCGGGCCCGCCCGCCCGCCATCACACTGCGCGGTCTTGCTGCTCCCGGAAGGATCCTCTCCTCAGAGCGCCGCCATAGACGCCCGGGACTCCGTTCCCGAGAGGTCTGCCCGCCCGCCTTCACACCGTTCCCGAGAGGCTGTTCTCGAGAGGCCCGTTCTCCGTTCCCGAGAGGCCCACCCGCCATCACACCGCGCGGCCTTGCTGCTCCCGGAAGGATCCTCTCCTCAGAGCGCCGCCACAGACGCCGGGACTCCGTTCCCGAGAGGACCGCCAGCCATCACACCACGCGGCCTTGCTGCTCCCGGAAGGATCCTCTGTTCAGAGCGCCGCCAGAGACGCCCGGAGCTCCGTTCCCGAGAGGCCCGCCCGCCCGCCCGCCATCACACCGCGTAGCCCCCGCTGCTCCCGGAAGGCTCCCCTCCTCAGAGCGCCCCCCTAGACGCGCCCTGCTTCCACGCCCCCCCCCACTTAAGCGACCTTCCTTACAGTGCTCCCCATCCCCCACCACTTCCCGGTCCGGTCCTGACGGACTCTCCCCCCCACCCCTGAAAAAAGGCTCTTGTTAGCACCAAGTTACATTAACGACAACCTCATTCGCACCTACTCAGCCCTCCCATGCTATTTCGCTGTTCGCTCCTCTCCCCAGTTATCTCTGCTCCCTGACCCCCCTTAACAGGCCCACCCTACTCCAGCACATAATAGTTTTGTATCTGCTCCCTTTGACATCATTATCTGCCAATTTTATTATTGCCGTAGCAATAATACCTGTGATGCCCTGTGATGCCATCGCCTACTTATATCATTGCTACTGTTTTATTGCTTCTGCAACTCAATTGTTAACCTACCGCTGTATTGTCAATCGCCCTGCTGACCTTACCATGAACTTTCAATTCCCTTGCTCCCAACTGCCATTCCCATTCCTCACCTTCCCCTTCCCCTCTCCCACCCAGCTTTTTCCCTCCCTCTCCCCCACCAAGACCACTCCCCCTCACCCCCTACCAAGGATCCCTCTGTACCAGCGCCAGTCCTCCACTCCTCCCTCCCGGCCCCCTCCCTCCCCTTCTCCCCGCCCTCACTCTATCCCAGTTCTCCTTTCCCATCGCCACCCCTCTTCCCACTCTCCCCGCCAAGGACCCCGCCAACTCATCCCAATCCAAACCCTCCCCACCCCTCGCACCCTTCCCACTCCCTCCCCTCCCTCGACAGCTGCTGCCAAGTGCGGCCTCTGGAAACCCCGCTCCGTTCTAAGTAAGATCCCTTTCATCCTGGACCTATTCCTTTCCAGCTCTCTACTCCTCGCCCTAACTGAAAAATGGCTGTCTCCAGAAGACACGGTCTCTTCTGCTGCTCTCTCCAGGGGAGGCTTCTTCTTCTCCCACTCCCCCAGACTCACCGGAAAAGGAAGAGGTGTCGGTTTCCTTCTCGCCCCCCAATGTCGCTTTCGCACTATCCCTCCTCCCCCTTCCCTTTCCTTCCCTTCCTTTGAAGCCAACATTATTCGCCTCTACCACTCCCTCCAGATTCTTGTAGCCGTCATCTACCGCCCTCCCGGCCCCACTTCCAACTTCTTTAACGACTTTGACCCCTTCCTAACCTTCCTTCTCTCCTTCTCCATGCCCACTCTGATCCTCGGAGACTTCAACATCCACATGGATATTCCTGATGACTCCTCTGCTGCCCGCCTTCTATCTCTCCTCGACGCTGCCAACCTCTTGCTCCACCTCACCTCACCCACTCATCAACTTGGTCATACCCTCGACCTCATCATCTCCTATCGCTGCACTGTGTCTACCCTCACCAACTCTGAAATCCCTCTCTCTGATCATAATCTTCTCACCTGCCTCCTCACTCACACTCCTTTCCCCTCTAAATCCATATTACTCCCTCACAGAGATCTCCGTTCTCTTGACCCCATCCATCTTTCGGAGCGCCTCACACCCCACCTCGCCGCCCTCTCCTCTCTACCTAGTCTTGATGATCAGATCACTGCTCTCAACTCTACCCTGTCTACTCAGCTAGACTCACTCGCTCCCCTTTCCCTTCGCCGCTCTCGTACGACTAACCCACAGCCCTGGATCACTGCCACTGTCCGCCTCCTTCGATTTTATGCTCGAGCAGCCGAACGCTGCTGGCGAAAGTCTAAACACCATGCCAACCTCGTTCACTTCAAGTTTATCCTTTCCTGCAACTCAGCCCTCTCCTCTGAGTTCTATTTCTCCTCCCTTATTGACGCCCACGCCCATCACCCCCGCCAGCTCTGCCGTTCATTCAACTCCCTTCTCAGGCCCCGGTTACCCTCCCACCTCCTTCCCTCACTCCCAACGATCTGGCCTCCTACTTCATTAACAAAATTAAATCCATCAGGTCCGACCTCCACAAAGTCACTTCCCCCCCTTCTCCAACCCCCCGGCTCTCAACACTCTCTGCAACTCTCTCATCCCTCCCAGCAGTATTCTCAGAAGAGCTCTCCTCCCTCCTCTCAAGTGCTACTCCGGCCACCTGTGCTTCTGACCCCATTCCCTCTCATCTCATGAAATCTCTCGCTCCATCCCTTCTCCCCTCCTTAACTTCCATCTTCAACCGCTCACTCTCCACTGGTTCCTTCCCCTCTGCCTTCAAACTTGCCCATGTCTCTCCCATCCTAAAAAAAACCTCTCTTGATCCCACCTCACCTTCTAGTTATCGCCCCATATCCCTCCTACCATTCCTTTACAAACTCCTTGAGCGAGTTGTTTACACGCGCTGCCTCGAATTCATCAACACCAACTCTCTCCTCGACCCCCTCCAGTCTGGCTTCCGTCCCCTACATTCCACGGAATCTGCCCTCTCAAAGGTCACCAATGACCTCCTGCTTGCCAAATCCAACGGCTCCTACTCTATCCTAATCCTCCTCGACCTCTCAGCTGCCTTCGACACTCGACCACCCGCTTCTCCTCAACATGCTATCTGACCGTGGCTTCACAGACTCCGTCCTCTCCTGGTTCTCCTCTTATCTCTCCGGTCGTTCATTCTCAGTCCCTTTTGCAGGCTCCTCCTCCCCCTCCCATGCCCTTACTGTGGGGGTTCCCCAAGGTTCAGTGCTTGGTCCCCTTCTGTTCTCGATCTACACGCACTCACTTGGTGACCACATTCGCTCCTACGGCTTCAAATATCATCTCTACGCTGATGACACCCAGATCTACATTTCTGCCCCTGCTCTCTCCCCCTCTCTCCAGGCTCGCATCTCCTCCTGCCTTCAGGACATCTCCATCTGGATGTCTGCCCGCCACCTAAAACTCAACATGTCCAGGACTGAACTCCTTGTCTTCCCTCCCAAACACTGCCCTCTCTCTGACTTTCCCATCTCTGTTGATGGCACTAACATCCTTCCCGTCTCACAAGCCCGCAAACCTGGTGTCATCCTCGACTCCGCTCTCTCATTCACCCCTCACATCCAAGCTGTCACCAAAACCTGCTGGTCTCAGCTCCGCAACACTGCCAAGATCCGCCCTTTCCTCTCCATTCATACCGCTACCCTGCTCGTTCAAGCTCTCATCCTATCCCGTTTGGACTACTGCATCAGCCTTCTCTCTAATCTCCCATCCTTGTGTTTCTCCCCACTTCAATCCATACTTCATGCTGTTGCCCGGATTGCCTTTGTCCAGAAACGCTCTGGGCATGTTACTCCCCTCCTCTAAATTCTCCAGTGGCTACCAATCAATCTGCGCATCAGGCAGAAACTCCTCACCCTGGGCTTCAAGGCTCTCCATCACCTCCCTCCGTCCTACCTCACCTCCCTTCTCTCCTTCTACAGCCCACCCCGCACCCTCCGCTCCTCTGCCGCTAATCTCCTCACCGTACCTCGTTCTCGCCTGTCCCGCCATCGACCCCCGGCCCACGTCATCCCCCGGGGCTGGAATGCCCTCCCTCTGCCCATCCGCCAAGCTAGCTCTCTTCTTCCCTTCAAGGCCCTACTGAGAGCTCACCTCCTCCAGGAGGCCTTCCCAGACTGAGCCCCTTCCTTCCACTCCCCCTCGTCCCCCTCTCCATCCCCCCCCATGTTACCTCCTTCCCTTCCCCAAAGCACCTGTATATATATATATATATATGTTTGTACATATTTATTACTCTATTTATTTATTTATTTATTTTACTTGTACATATCTATTCTATTTATTTTATTTTGTTAGTATGTTTGGTTTTGTTCTCTGTCTCCCTATTTTAGACTGTGAGCCCACTGTTGGGTAGGGACTGTCTCTATATGTTACCAACCTGTACATCCCAAGCGCTTAGTACAGTGCTCTGAACACAGTAAGCGCTCAATAAATACGATTGATTGATTGATTGATTGAGTATTTGGTAAAGGAGGATTACCAGTACCAGGAAGAGTTGCAGGGCCTGGACGAGAAGGAGGTCAAGACCAATAGAAGGAGGCGGCACAGGATTTAGCTGAGGAGGAGGGCCAGGACCAGGTAAGGAAGGAACTGGATCATGAGGAGGAAGAGGGTTAAGTCCAGGCTAAAGGCGAGAACCAAGGCCAAGCAGAGGATGAAGGCCAGTACCAGGTGGAGAGGCCAGATGGGGTAGGAGGGCCAGTACCAGGCAGAGGAGGAAGGGCAAGGCCAAAAGGGTTTGGAGGGGCAGGGGGTGGGTGAGGAGGGGCAGGACCATGTGGAGGAAGAGTGCCAGGCCCAGGCGGAGGAGAGTGAAGATCAGACTGAAGAGGTGTGAAACAGATCATTCGGAGGAGGAGAGCCAGGAGCAGATGGAGGAGGAGGCCCAGGACCAGACAGATGGGGGTGGGCCAGCACCAGGCAGAAGAAGAAGAAGAGGATCAGCAGAAGGAGGAGGGATAGGGTATAGTGGAGAAGGAAGGCCAGGATGAGGCAGAGGAAGAGGACGTGGAACGAAGGAGGAGGAGGGCCAAAACAAGGAGGAGGAGGAGGCGACCTAGATGGAGGACCACGGCAAGTACTAGGTGGAGATCCCAAGAGAGCCAGGATCTGGCCGACGACGAAGGCCAGAACAAGGCAGAGCTGAAGGGCCAGTGTTTGGTCCAGGAGGATTACTAGTACCTGGAAGAGTTGGAGGGCCAGTAAAAGAAGAAGAAGGAGGCAGAGGAGGATTATCACTACCAGGAATAGTTGGAGGGCCAAGAAAAGAAAGAGAAGGAGGGCCGAGACAAAGAGAAAGAGGGGGGGCAGGATCTCACAGAGAAGGAGGGCCAGGACCAGGCAGAGGAGGAATTCGATCATGAGGAGGAAGAGGGTGAAGACCAGGCTAAAGCAAGAACCAAGACCAAGCAGAGGATGAGGGCCAGGGTAAGGTGGAGGATCCAGATGGGGTAGGAGGGCCAAGACCAGGCACTGGAGAATGACCAAGACCAGGTGGGTGAAGAGGGTCAGGATCATATGGTGGAGGAGGGCCAGGCCCAGGCGAAGAAGGGTAGTAAAGATGACACAGAGGAAGTGGGAAAAAGATCATTGGGAGGAGGAGAGCCAGGAGCAGGTGGTGGAGGAGGCCCAGGACCAGAAAGATGAGGGTGGGCCAGGACCAGGCAGAAGAAGGAGAAGAGGATCAGCAGAAGGAGTAGGGCCAGGATCTGGAGGAGGAGGAAGGCCAGGATGAGGCAGAGAAATTGTTTGGTTCAGGAGGATTACCAGTACCAGGAAGAGTTGGAGGGCTTGGAAAAGAACGAGAAGGTGGCCAAGACCTGGAGAAGGAGCCGGCGCAGGATCTAGCTGAGGAGGAGGGCCAGGGCCAGGCAGAAGAGGAACTGGATCATGAGGAGGAAGAGTGCTAAGACCAGGCTAAAGGCGAGAACCAAACGAAGCAGAGGGTGAGGGCCAGTGCCAGGTGGAGGAGCCAGAGGAGGTGGGAAAAACGTCATTGGGAGGAGGAGAGCCAGGAGCAGGTGAATGAGGAGGCCCAGGACCAGACAGATTGGGTTGTGTCAGGACAGGGTAGAAGAAGTAGAAGAGGATCCGCAGAAGGAGGAGGGATAGGGTATGGGGGAGAAGGAAGGCCAGGATGAGGCAGAAGAAGAGGACGTGGAACGAAGGAGGAGGAGGGCCAAGACTAGGAGGAAGAGGAGGCGACCTAGATGGAGGAGGAAGGCAAGTATTAGGTAGAGATCCCAGAAAGCCAGAATCTGCCCGAGGACGGAGGCCAGGACAATGCTGAGCTGAAGGAGCAGTGTTTGGTTCAGGAGGATTACTAGTACCAGGAAGAGGTGGAGGGCCAGGAAAAGAACAAGAAGGAGGCCAAGACCAAGAGAAGGGGGAGGCGCAGGATCTAGCAGAGGAGGAGGGCCAGGACCGAGCAGAGGAGGAACTGGATCACGAAGAGGATGAGGGTTAAGACCAGGCTGAAGGCGAGAACCAAGACCAAACAGAGGATGAGGGCCAGTGCCAGGTAGAGATGCCAGATGGGGTAGGAGGGCCAGGACCAGGCAGTGGAGGATGGCCAAGACTAGGTGGGTGTGGAGGGTCAGGACCATGTCGAGGAAGAGTTCCAGGCCCAGGCAAAGGAGGAGAGTAAAGATGAGACAGAGGAGGTGGGAAATAGTTCAATGGGAGGAGGAGGGCCAGGATCAGGTGGTGGAGGAGACCCGGGACCAGAAGGATGGGGGTCGGACAGGACAAAACAGAAGAAGAAGAGGACCAGAAGAAGGAGGGCCAGAATCTGGAGGGTAACGTAGGCCAGGATGACGTAGAGGAAGAGGACCTGGATCGAGGGAGGAGGAGGGCAAAGACTAGGAGGAAGAGGAGGCAGTCTTGATGGACGAGGAAGGCAATTACCAGGTGGAGGTCAAAGGTGAGCCAGGATCTAGCCAAGGACAAAGGCCAGGACTAGCCGGAGAAGGAGGGCCAGTGTTTGGTGGAGGAGAGTTGGAGGGCCCGGAATAGAAAGAGAAGGACAGCCAAGACCAAGAGAAAGAGGAGGCGCAGGATCTAGCAGAGGAGGAGGGCCAGGACCAGGCAGAGGAGGAAATGGATAATGAGGAGAAAGAGGGTTAAGACCAGGCTGAAGGCAAGAACCAAGACTAAGGAGAGGATGAGGGCCAGGGTCAGGTGGAGGATCCTGATGGGGTAGGAGGGCCAGGACAATGCAGTGGAGAATGGCCAAGACCAGGTGGGTGAGGAGGGTCAGGACCATGTAGTGGATGACGGCGAGGCCCAGGCGAAGAATGAGAGAGTAACGTTGAGATAGAGGAAGTGGCGAAAAGATCATTGGGAGGAGGAGAGCCAGGAGCAGGTGAAGGAGGAGGCCCAGGACCAGACGGAAGAGGGTGGGCCAGAACCAGGCAGAAGAATAAGAAGAGGATCAGCAGAAGTAGGAGGTCCACGATCTGGCGGAGAAGGAAGGCCAGGATGAGGCAGACGAAGAGGACCTGGATCGAGGGAAGAGGAGGGCCAAAACTAGGAGGAGAAGGAGGCGAGGTAGATTTACGAGGAAGGCAACTACCAGGTGGAGGTCCCAGGAGATCCAGGATCTGGCCGAGGACGAAGACCAGGACAAGGCGGAGCTGGAGGGCCAGCGTTTGGTGGAGGAGGATTACCAGTACCAGGAAGAGTTGGAGGCCAGAAAGAGAACGAGGAGTTGGCCAAGACCAAGAGAAGGAGGGGTCGCAGGATTTAGCAGAGGAGGAGGGCCAGGAGCAGGCAGCGGAGGAACTGAATCATGAGGACAAAGAGGCTTAAGACCAGGCTGAAGGCGAGAACCAAGACCAAGCAGAGGATGAGGGCCAGTGCCCGGTGGAAGAGCCAGATGGGGTAGGAGGGCCAGGACCAGGCAGTGGAGAATGGCCAAGACCAGGTGGGTGAGGAAGTTCAGAACGATGTGGAGGAGGGAATGCCAGGCCCAGGCGAAGGAGGGGAATGAAGAACGGACACAGGAGGAGACAAAGGATCATTGGAGGAAGAGAGCTAGGAGCAGGTGGAGGAGGAGGCCCAGGAAGAGACGGAAGGGAGTGGGCCAGGACCAGGGAGAAGAAGAGGACGACGATCCGCAGACGAAGTAGGGCCATGATCTGGAAAAGGAGGAAGGCCAGGATGAGGCAGAGGAAGAAGACCTGGACCGAGAGAGGAGGACGGCCAAGACTAGGAGGAGGAGGAGGTGACCTAGAGGGAAGAGGAAGGCGAGTACCAGTTGGAGGTCCGAGGAGGGCCAGGATCTGGCCGAGGACGATGGCCAGGAGTAGCCGGAGTAGGAGGGCCAGTGGGCATGTTAATCCCCTCCTCAAAAATCTCCAGTGGCTACCAATCAATCTGAGCATCAGGCAGACACTCCTCACACTGGGCTTCAAGGATCTCCATCACTTCGCCCCCTCCTACCTCACCTCCCTTCTCTCCTTCTACAGCCCACCCCGCACCCTCCGCTCCTCTGCCGGTATTCTCCTCACGTGCCTCGTTCTCGCTTGTCCCGCCATCGACCCCCGGTCCACGTCAACCCCCGGGCCTGGAATGCCCTCCCTCTGCCCATCCGCCAAGCTAGCTCTCTTCCTCACTTCAAGGCCCTACTGAGAGCTCACCTCCTCCAGGAGGCCTTCCCAGACTGAGCCCCTTCCTTCCTCTCCCCTTCGTCCCCCTCTCCATCCCCCCATCTTACCTCCTTACCTTCCCCACAGCACCTGTATGCATGTATATATGTTTGTACGTATTTATTACTCTATTTATTTATTTATTTATTTATTTATTTATTTATTTTACTTGTACATATCTATTCTATTTATTTTATTTTGTTAGTATGTTTTGGTTTTGTTCTCTGTCTCCCCCTTTTTAGACGGTGAGCCCACCGTTGGGTAGGGACTGTCTCTATATGTTGCCAACTTGTACTTCCAAGCACTTAGTACAGTGTTCTGCACACAATAAGCGCTCAATAAATGTGATTGATTGATTGAGGATTAGCAGTACCAGGAAGAGTTGGAGGGCCAGGAAAAGAATTAGAAGGAGGCCAAGACCAAGACAAGGATTAAGAGCAGGATCTACCTGAGGAGGAGGGCCAGGACCAGGTAGAGGAGGAAGTGGATCAGGAGAAGGAAGAGGGTTATGACCAGGCTAAAGACGAAAACCAATACAAAGCAGAAGATGAGGGCCAGTGCCAGGTGTAGGAGCCAGATGGGGTAGGAGGGCCAGGACCAGGCAGAGGAGGATGGCCAGGACCACGTGGGTGAGGAGGGTCAGGACCATGGGGAGGTGGGGTGTCAGGCGCAGGCGAAGGAGGGTAGTGAATATCAGACAGAGGAGGTGGGAAAAGGATCACTGGGAGGAGAAGAGTCAGAAGCAGGTGGAGGAGGAGGCCCAGGACCAGACAGATGGGGGTGGGCCAGGACCAGGCAGAAGAAGAAGAAGAGAATCAGCAGAAGGTGGAGGGATAGGATATGGAGGAGAACGAAGGCCAGGATGAGGCAGACGAAGAGGACCTGGAACGAAGGGGGAGGAGGGCCAAAACTAGGAGGAGGAGGAGGCGACATTGAGGGAGGAGGAAGGCAAGTACTAAGTGGAGGTCCCAGGAGAGCCGGGATCTGGCCGAGGACGAAGGCCAGGACAAGGCGGATCTGAAGGGCCAGTGATTGGTTCAGGAGGATTACAAGTACCAGGAAGAGTTGGAAGGCCAGGAAACGAACCCGAAGGAGGCCAAGACTACGAGAATGAGGAGGCGCACGATTTAGCAGAGGAGGAGGGCCAGGACCAGGCAGGAGAGGAACTGGATCATGAAGAGGAAGAGGGTTAAGACCAGGTTGAAGGCGAGAACCAAGACCAAGCAGAGCATGAGGGCCAGTGCCAGGTAGAGGAGCCAGATGGCGTAGGAAGACCAGGACCAGGCAGAGGAGGATGGCCAAGACCAGGTGGGTTTAGGAGGGTCAGGACCATGTGGAGGAGGAGTGCCAGGCCCAGGAGAAGGAGGGGAGTGAAGATCAGCCAGAGGAGGTGGGAAAAAGATCATTGGGAGGAGGAGAGCCAGGAGCAGGTGGAGGAGGAGGCCCAGGACCAGACAGATGGGGGTGGGCCAGGACCAGGCAGAAGAAGAAGAAGAGGATCAGCAGAAGGAGGAGTAGTAGGATATGGGGGAGAAGGTAGGCCAGGATGCGGCCGAGGAGGAGGACGTGGAACGAAGGAGGAAGAGGGCCAAAACAAGGAGGAGGAAGAGGGGACCTAGATGGAGAAGGAAGGCAAGTTCTTGGTGGAGGTTCCAGGAGAACCAGAATAGGGCCTAGGACGGAGGCCAGGACAAGTCGGAGCTGAAGGGTCAGTGTTTGGTTCAGGAGGATTAGTAGTACCAAGAAGAGTTGGAGGGCCAGGAAAAAAAAACGAGAAGGAGGTCAAGACCAAGAGAAGGAGGAGGCTTAGAACTTAGCATAGGAGGAGGGCCAGGACCAGGCAGAGGAGGAACTGGATCATGAGGAGAAAGAGGCCAGGCTGAAGGCAAGAACCAAGACCAAGCAGAGAATGAGGGCCAGGGTTAGGTGGAGGAGCCAGATGGGGTAGGAGGGCCAGGACCAGGCAGAGGTGGATGGCCAAGACCAGGTTGGTGAGGAGGTTGAGGACCATGTGGATGAGGAGTGCCAGGCCCAGGCGAAGACTGGGAGTGAAGAGCAGACAGTGGAGGTGAGAAAAAGATCACTGGGGGGAGGAGAGTCTGGAGCAGGTGGAGGAGGAGGTCCAGGACCATTCAGATGGGGGTGGGCCAGGACCAGGCAGAAGAAGAAGAAGAGGATCAGCAGAAGGAGGAAGGATAGGATATGGGGGAGAAGGAAGGCCAGGATGAGACAGAGGAAAAGGACGTGGAACGAAGGAAGAGTAGGGCCAAAACTAGGAGGAGGAGGAGGAGGCGACCTAGATGGAGAAGGAAGGCAAATCCTAGGTGGAGGTCCCAGGAGAGCCAGGATCTGGCCGAGGACAAAGACCAGGACAAGGCGGAGCTGAAGGACCAGTATTTCGTTCAGGAAGATTACTAGTACCTGGAAGAGTTGGAGGGACAGGGAAAAAACAAGAGGGAGGCCAAGACCAAGAGAAAGAGGAGGTGCAGGATCTAGCAGAGGAGGAGGGCCAGGAACAGGCAGAGGAGGAACTGGATCAGGAGGAGGAAGACGGTTAAGAACAGGCTGAAGGCAGGAACCAAGACCTAGCAGAGGATAAGGGCCTGGGTCAGGTGGAGGAGCCAGATGTGGTAGGAGGGCCAGGACAAGGCAGTGAAGAATGGCCAAGACCAGGTGGGTGAGGAGGGTCAGAACCATGTGGTAGAGCGGGGTCAGGCCCGGGCGAAGAAGGAGAGTAAAACTGAGAAAGAGGAGGTGGGAAAACGATCATTTGGAGGAGTAGAGCTAGGATCAGGTGGAGGAGGAGACCCAGGTCCGAACGGAAGGGGGTGGGCCAGGACCAGGCAGAAGAAGAAGTAGAGGATCAGCAGAAGGAGGAGAGCAAGGATGTGGAATAGAAGGAAGGCCATGATGAGGCAGAGGAAGAGGACCTGGACCGAGGCAGTAGGAGGGCCAAGACTAGGAAGAGGAGGAGGCGAACTAGATGGACGATGAAGGCAAGTACTAGCTGGAGGTCCCAGGAGAGCCAGGAACTGGCCGACGACGAAGGCCAGGAGTAGCCGGAGTAGGAGGGGCAGTGTTTGGTAGAGGAGGATTACCAGTACCAGGAAGAGTTGGAGGGCCTGGAAAAGAACGAGAAGGAGGCCAAGACCAAGAGAAGGAGGAGGCGCAGGATTTAGCTGAGGAGGAAGCCAGGACCAAGCAGAGGAGGAACTGGATCATGAGGAGGAAGAGGGTTACGACCAGGCTAAAGGAGAGAACCAAGACCAAGCAGAAGATGAGGGCCAGTGCCAGGTGGAAGAGCCAGATGGGGTAGGAGGGCCAGGACCAGGCAGAGGAGGATGGCCTGGACCAGGAGTGTGAGGAGGGTCAGGACCATATGGAGGAGGAGTGCCAGGCCTAGGCGAAGGAGCGGAGTGAAGATCAGACAGAGGAGGTGGGAGAAAGATCATGCTGCTGCCCGGATTATCTTTGTCCAGAAACGCTCTGGGCATATCACTCCCCTCCTCAAAAATCTCCAGTGGCTACCAATCAATCTGCGCATCAGGCAGAAACTCCTCATCCTGGGCTTCAAGGCTCTCCATCACCTCGCCCCCTCCTACCTCACCTCCCTTCTCTCCTTCTACAGCCCAGCCCGCACCCTCCGCTCCTCCGCCGCTGATCTCCTCACCGTACCTCGCTCTCGCATGTCCCGCCATCGACCCCCGGCCCACGTCATCCCCCGGGCCTGGAATACCCTCCCTCTGCCCATCCGCCAAGCTAGCTCTCTTCCTCCCTTCAAGGCCCTGCTGAGAGCTCACCTCCTCCAGGAGGCCTTCCCAGACTGAGCCCCTTCCTTCCTCTCCCCCTCGTCCCCCTCACCATCCCCCCATCTTACCTCCTTCCCTTCCCCACAGCACCTGTATATGTGTATATATGTTTGTACATATTTATTACTCTATTTATTTATTTATTTATTTCATTTGTACATATCTATTCTATTTATTTTATTTTGTTAGTATGTTTGGTTTTGTTCTCTGTCTCCCTCTTTTACACTGTGAGCCCACTGTTGGGTAGGGACTGTCTCTATATGTTGCCAATTTGTACTTCCCAAGCGCTTAATACAGTGCTCTGCACATAGTAAGCGCTCAATAAATGCGATTGATGATGATGATGAGGAGGAGGAGGAGGTCGAGGACCAGACAAATAGGGGTGGGCCAGGACCAGGCAGAAGAAGAAGAAGAGGATCAGCATAAGGAGGAGGGATAGGATATGGGGGAGAAGGAAGACCAGGATGAGACAGAGGAAGAGGACGTGGAATGAAGGAGGAGGAGGGCCAAAACTAGTAGGAGGAGGAGGCGACCTAGATGGAGGAGGAAGTCAAGTACTAGGTGGAGGTCCCAGGTGAGCCAGGATATGGCCGAGGACGAAGGCCAGGACGAGGCGGAGCTGAAGGGTCAGAGTCTGGTTCAGGAGGGTTACTAATACCAGGGTGAGTTCGAGGGCCAGGAAAAGAACAAGAAGGAGGCCAAGAACAAAAGAAGGAAGAGGCACAGGATCTAGCAGAGGAGGAGGGCCAGAACCAGGCAGGGGAGGAACTGGGTCATGAAGAGGAATAGGGTTAAGACCAGGCTGAAGGCGAGAAACAAGTCTAAGCAGAGGATGAGGACCAGTGCCAGGTGGAGGAGCCAGATGGGGTAGGGGGGCCAGAACCAGGCAGAGGAGGATGGCAAAGACCAGGTTGGTGAGGAGGGTAAGGACCATGTGTAGGAGCAGTGCCAGGCCCAGGCGAAGGAGGGGAGTGAAGATCAGACAGAGGAGGTGGGAAAAAGATCGGTGGGAGGAGGAGAGCCAGGAGCAGGTAGAGGAGAAGGCCCAGGACCAGACGGATGGGGGTGGGCCAGTACAAGGCAGAAGAAGAAGAAGAGGACAAGAAGTAATCAATCAATCAATCGTATTTATTGAGCACTTACTGTGTGCAGAGCACTGTACTAAGCGCTTGGGATATACAAGTTGGCAACATATAGAGACAGTCCCTACCCAACAGTGGGCTCACAGTCTAAAAGAAGCAGGAGGAGAGCCAGGATCTGGATCTGGATCTGGAGGAGAAAGAAGGCCAGCACGACGCAGAGGAATAGGACCTGTACCGAGGGAGGAGGAAGGCAAAGACTAGGAGGAAGAGGAGGCGGCCTAGATGGACGAGGAAGACAAGTACCAGGTGGAGGTCAAAGGTGAGCCAGAATCTGGCCGAGGACAAAAGTCAGGACTAGCCGGAGAAGGAGGGCCAGTATTTGGTGGAGGAGGATTACCAGAACCAGGAAGAGTTGGAGGGCCAGGATAAGAAAGAGAAGGACGGCCAGGACCACGAGAAAGAGGAGGCGCAGGACCTAGCAGAGGAGGAGGACCAGGACCAGGCCATCAGAGGAGGAACTGGATCATGAGGAGGAACTGGATCATGAGGAGGAAGGGGGTTAAGACCAGGCTGAAGGTAAGAACCAAGACGAAGCAGAGGATGAGGGACTGGGTCAGGTGGAGGAGCCAGATGGGGTAGGAGGGCCAGGACCAGGCAGTGGAGAATGGCCAAGTCCAGGTGGGTGAGGAGGGTCAGGACCATGTGGTGGAGGAGGTCGAGGCCCAGGCGAAGAAGCAGAGAGTAAAGATGAGACAGAGGATATCAGGAAAAGATCACTGGGAGGAGGAGAGCCAGGAGCAGGTGGAGGAGGAGGCCCAGGACCAGATGGAAGAGGTGGGCCAGGACCAGGCAGAAGAAGAAGAAGAAGATCAGCAGAAGTAGGAGGTCCACTATCTGGAGGAGAAGGAAGGCCAGGATGAGGCAGAGGAAGGGGACCTTGATCGAGGGAGGAGGAGGGCCAAAACTGGGAGGAGGATGAGGAGAGCTAGATGGACGAGGAAGGCACTTACCAGGTGGAGGTCCCAGGAGATCCAGGTTCAGGCCAGGTCCGAAGGCCAGGACAAGGCGGAGCTGGAGGGCCAGTGTTTGGTGGAGAAGGATTACCAGTACTAGGAAGAGTTGGAGGACCAGGAAAAAAACGAGAAGTAGGCCAACACCAAGAGAAGGAGGAGGTGCAGGATATAGCTGAGGAGGAAGGCCAGGACCAGGCAGAGGAGGAACTGGATCATGAGAGGAAGAAGGTTAAGACGAAGCTGAAGGCGAGAACCAAGACCAAGCAGAGCATGAGGGCCAGTGCCAGGTGGAGGAGCCAGATGAGGTAGGAGGGCCAGGACCAGGCAGAGGAGGATGGCCAAGACCAGGTGGGTGAGGAGGGTCAGGACCATGTAGAGGAGGCGTGCCAGGGCCAGGCGAAGGATGGGAGTGAAGATTAGCCAGAGGAGGTGGGAAAAAGATCATTGGGAGGAGGATAGCCAGGAGCAGGTGGAGGAGGAGACCCAGGACCAGACAGATGGTGGTGGGCCAGGACCAGGTAGAAGAAAAAGAGGAGGATCCGCAGAAGGAGGAGGGATAGGATATGGGGGTGAAGGAAGGCCAGGACGAGGCAGAGGAGAGGACGTGGAATGAAGGAGGAGGAGGGCCAAAACTAGGAGGAGGAGGAGGAGGAGGAGGCGACCCAAATGGAGGAGGAAGGCAATTCTAGGTGGAGGTCCCAGGAGAGCCAGTATCTGGCCGAGGACGAAGGCCAGGACAAGGCGGAGCTGAAGCGCCAGTGTTTGGTTGAGGAGGATTACTAGTACCAGGGAGAGTTGGAGGGCCAGGAAAAGAACAAGAAGGAGGCCAAGACCAAGAGAAGGAGGAGGTGCAGGATCTAGCAGAGGAGGATGGCCAGGTCCAGGCAGGGGAGGAACTGGATCATGAGGAGGAAGAGGGTAAAGACCAGGATGAAGGGAAGAACCAAGACCAAGCAGAGAATGAGGGCCAGGGTCAGGTGGTGGAGCCAGATGGGGTACGAGGGCCAGGGCCAGGTAGTGGAGAATGGCCACGACCTGGTGGGTGAGGAGGGTCAGGACCATGTGGAGGAGGAGTGCCAGGCCCAGGCGAAGGAGGAGAGTAAAGACGATACAGAGGATTTGGGAAAATGATCAAGGGGAGGAGGAGGGCCAGGAGCAGGTGGAGGAGGAGACGCAAGACCAGACGGATGAGGGTTGGCAAGGACAAGGCAGAACAAGAAGAAGAGGACCAGAAGAAGGAGGAGGGCCAGGATCTGGAGGAGGGGGAAGGCCAAGACGAGGCAGAGGAAGAGAACCTGGATCGAGGGAGGAGGAATGCAAAGACTAGGAGGAAGTGTATGCGGCCTAGATGGACGCGGAAGGCAAGTACCAGGTGGAGGTCAAAGGTGAGCCAGGATCTGGCTAAGGACAAAGGCCAGGACTAGCCAGAAAAGGAGGGCCAACGTTTGGTGGAGGAGGATTACCACTACCAGGAAGAGTTGGAGGGCCAGGAAGAGAAAGAGAAGGACGGCCAAGACCAGGAGGGTGAGGAGTGAAGATCAGACAGAGGAGGTACGAAAAAGATCATTGGGAAGAGGAAAGCCAGGAGCAGGTGGAGGAGGAGGTCCAGGGCCAAACGCAAGAGGGTAGGCCACGACCTGGCAGAAGAAGACGAAGAGGATTAGCAAAAGTAGGAGGTCCACGATCTGGAGGAGAAGGAAGGCCAGGATGAGGCAGACGAAGAGGACAAGGATCGAGGGAGGAGGAGGGCCAAAACTAGGGTGAGGAGGAGGCGCGGTAGATTTACGAGGCAGGCAAGTACCAGGTGGACGTCCCAGGAGATCCAGGATCTGGCCGAGGACGAACGCTAGGACAAGGCGGAGCTGGAGGGCCATTGTTTGGTGGAGGAGGATTACCTGTACCAGGAAGAGCTGAAGGGCCAGGGAAAGAATTAGATGGAGGCCAAGACCAAGAGAAGGAGGAGGTGCAGGTTCTAGCTGAGGAGGTGTGAAAAGACCAGGCAGAGGAGGAACAGGATCATGAGGAAGACGAAGGTTAAGACCAGGCTGAAAGCGAAAACCAAGACCAAGCAGAGGATGAGGGCCAATGCCAGGTGGAGGAGCCAAATGGGGTAGGAAGGCCAGGACCAGGCAGTGGAGAATGGCCAGGACCAGGTGGGTGAGGACATTCAGAACGATGTGGAGGAGCAGTGCCAGGCCCAGGCGAAGGAGGGGAGTGAAGATCAGACAGAGGAGGAGGCAAAAAGATCATTTGGAGGAGAAGAGCTAGGAACAGGTGGAGGAGGAGGCCCAGGACCAGAAGGAAGGGGGTACGCCAGGACCTGGTAGAAGAGGACGAGGATCAGCAGAAGAAGGAGGGCCAGGTTTTGGAGGAAGAGGAAGGCCAGGATAAGGCAGACGAAGGGGACCTGGACCGAGGGAGGAGGAGGGCCAAGACTAGGAGGAGGAGGAGGCGACCTAGATGGAGGAGGAAGGCAAGTACTGGGTGGAGGTCCCAGGAAAGCCAGGATCTGGTCGAGAACAAAGACCAGGACAAGGCGGAGCTGAAGGGCCAATGTTTGGTTCAGGAGGATAACTAGTACCAGGATGAGTTGGAGGGCCAGGAAAAGTACAAGAAGGAGGCCAAGACCAAGAGAATGAGGAGGCGCCGGATCTAGCTGAGGAGGTGGGCCAAGATCAGGCAGAGGAGAAACTGGATCATGAGCAGGAAAAGGGTTAAGACCAGGCTGAAGGCGAGGACCAAGCACAAGCAGAGGATGTGAGCCAGTGCACGGTGGAAGAGCCAGATGGGGTAGGAGGTCCAGGACCAGGCTTTGGAGAATGGCCAAGGCCAGGTGAGTGAGGACGGTCAGAACGATGTGGAGGAGGAGGGCCAGGACCAGGCGAAGGAGGGGACTGACGATCAGACAGAGGAGGAGGAAAAACGATCATTTGGAGGAGGAGAGCTAGGAGCAGGTGGAGGAGGAGGCTCAGGATCAGACGGAAGGGGGTGGGCCAGAACCAGGTAGAAGAATAGGACGAGGTTCAGCAGTAGGAGGAGGACCAGGATCTGGAGGAAGAGGAAGGCCAGGATGAGGCAGAGGAAGAGGACCTGGACCGAGGGAGGAGGTGGGCCAAGACTAGGAGGAGGAGGAGGAGACCAAAGGGACGAGGAAGGCAAGTACCAGTTGGAGGTCCCAGGAGAGCCAGAATCTGGCCGAGGACGAAGGCCAGGAGTAGCCGGAGTAGGAGGGCCAGTGTTTGGTAGAGGAAGATTACCAGTACCAGGAAGAGTTGGAGGGCCTGTAACAGAACGAGAAGGAGGCCAAGACCAAGAGAAGGAGGCAGCGCAGGATCTAGCTGAGGAGGAGGGCCAGGACCAGGCAGGGAAGGAACTGGATCATGACGTGGAAGAGGGTTAAAAGCAGGCTAAAGGCGAGAACCAAGACCAAGCAGAGGATGAGGGCCAGTGCCAGGTGGAGGAGCCAGATGTGGTAGGAGGGCCAGGACCAGGGAGAGGAGGATGGCCAAGACTAGGAGGGTGAGGAGGGGCGAGGGGTGAGTGAGGAGGGGCAAGACCATGTGGAGGAAGAGTGCCAGGCCCAGGCGAAGGAAGGAAGTGAAGATCAGACAGAGGAGGTGAGAAAAAGGTCATTCGGAGGGGGAGAACCAGGAGCACGTGGAGGAGGAGGCCAAGGACCAGACAGACGGGGGTGGGCCAGGACCAGGCAGAAGAAGGAGGAGAGGATCAGCAGAAGGAGGAGGGATGGGATATGGGGGAGAACGAAGGCCAGGATGAGGCAGAGGAAGATGACGTGAAACGAAGGAGGAGGAGGTCCAAAACTAGAAGGAGGAGGAGGTGACCTAGATGGAGGAGGAAGGCAAGTACTGGGTGGAGGTCCCAGAAGAGCCAGGATCTGGCCGAGGCCGAAGGCCAGGACAAGGCGGAGCTGAAGGTCCAGTGTTTGGTTCAGGAGGATTACTAGTACCAGGAAGAATTGGAGGGCCAGAAAAATAACCAGAAGGAGGCCAAGATCAAGAGAAGGAGGAGGCGCAGGATCTAGCAGAGGAGGAGGGCCAGGACCAGGCAGAAGAGGAACTGGATCATGAAGAGGAATTGGGTTAAGACCAGGCAGAAGGCGAGAACCAAGACCAAGCAGAGGATGAGGGCCAGTGCCAGTAAGAGGAGGCAGATGGGGTAGGAGGGCCAGGACCAGGCAGAGGAGGATGGCCAAGACCAGGTGGGTGAGCAGGGTCAGGACCATGTGGAGGAGGAGTGCCAGGCCCAGGCGAAAGAGGAGAGTAAGGATGAGACAGAGGAGGTGGGAAAAATCAATGAGAGGAGGAGGACCAGGAGCAGGTGGAGGAGGAGACCCAGGACCAGACGGATGGGGGTGGGCCAGGACAAGGCAGAAGAAGAAGAAGAGGAGCAGAAGAAGGAAAAGGGACAGGATCTGGAGGAGAAAGAAAGCCAGGATGACGCAGAAGAACAGGACCTGGATCGAGGAAGGAGGAGGGCAAAATCTAGGAGGAAGAGGAGGCGGCCTAGATGGACGAGGAAGGCAAGTACCAGGTGGAGGTCAAAAGTGAGCCAGGATCTGGCCGATGACGAAGGCCAGGAGTAGACGGAGTAGGAGGGCCACTGTTTGGTAGAGGAGGATTACCAGTACCAGGACGTGTTGGAGGGCCAGGTAAAGAAGGAGAAGGAAGCCAAGGCCAAGAGGAGGCGCAGGATCTAGGAGGAGGGCCAGGACCAGGCAGAGGAGGATGGCGAGGACCAGGTGGGTGAGGAGGGCCAGGACCATGTGGAGGAGGCGTGTCAGGCCCAGGCGAAGGTGGGGAGTGCATATCAGACAGAGGAGGTGGGAAAGGATCATTGGGAGGAGGATAGCCAGGAGCCGGTGGAGGAGGAGGCCCAGGACCAGACGGAAGAGGGTGGGCCAGGAACAGGCAGAAAAAGAAGAAGAGGATCAGCAGACGTAGGAGGTCCACGATCTGGAGGAGAAGAAAGAGGAGGCACAGGATCTATCAGAGAAGAAGGTCCAGGACGAGGCAGAAAAGGACCTGGCTCATGAGGAGAAAGAGGGTGAAGACCAGGTTAAAGGCAAGAACCGAGACCAAGCAGAGGATGAGCGCCAGTGCCAGGTGGAGGAGCCAGATGGGGGAGGAGGGCCAGGACCATGTGGTGAAGGAGGGCCAGGCCCAGGCAAAGAAGGGGAGTAAAGATGAGACAGAGAAGATGAGAAAAAGATCATCTGGAGGAGAGCCAGGAGCAGGTGGTGGAGGAGGCCCAGGACCAGACAGATGAGGGTGGGCCAGGACCAGGCAGAAGAAGACGAAGAGGATCAGCAGAAGGAGGAGCGATAGGTTATGGGGGAGAACGAACGCCAGCATGAGACACAGGTAGATGACGTGAAACGAAGGAGGAGGAGGGCCAAAACTAGGAGGAGGAGGAGGCGACCTAGATGGAGGAGGAATGCAAGTACTGGGTGGGGGTCCCAGGAGAGCCAGGATCTGGCCGAGGACGAAGCCCAGGACAAGGCTGAGCTGAAGGGCCAATGTTTGGTTCAGGGGGATTATTATTATCAGGAAGAGTTGGAGGGCCAGGAAAGAAAAAGGAAGAAGGCCAAGACCAAGAGAAGGAGGAGGCGCAGGATCTAGCAGAGGAGGAAAGCCAGGACCAGGCAGGGGAAGGAATTGGATCATGAAGAGGAAGAGGGGTAAGACCAGGATGAAGGCGAGAAGCAAGACTAAGCAGAGGATGAGGGCCAGTGTCAGGTGGAGGATCCAGATGGGGTAGGAGGGCCAGGACCAGGCAGAGGAGGATGGCCAAGACTTGGAGGGTGACGAGGGTCAGGACCATGTGGAGGAGGAGTGCCAGGCCCAGGCGAAGGAGGGGAGTGAAGATCAGACAGAGGAGGTGGGGAAAAGATCACTGGGAGTAGAGCCAGGAGCAGGTGGTGGAAGAGGTACAGGACGAGACAGATGGGGGTGGGCCAGGACCAGGCAGAAGAAATAGAAGAGCATCAGTAGAAGGAGGATGGATATGATATGGGAGAGAAGGAAGGCCAGGATGAGGCAGAGGTATAGGACGTGGAACGAAGGTGGAGGAGGGCCAAACCTAGGAGGAGGAGGAGGGGAACTAGATGGAGGAGGAAGGCAAGTACTAGGTGGAGGTCCCAGAAGAGCCAGGATCTGGCCGAGGACGGAGGCCAGGACAAGGCGGAGCTTAAGGACCAGTGTTTGGTTTAGGAGGATTACTAGTACCAGGAATAGTTGGAGGGCCAGGAAAAGAACAAGAAGGAGGCCAAGACCTAGAGACAGAAAGGGCGCTGGATCTAGCAGTGGAGGAGGGCCAGGACCAGGTGTAGGGGCCAGATAGGGTAAGAGGGCCAGGACCAGGCAGTGGAGGATGGCGAAGACCAGGTGGGTGAGGAGGATCAGGACCGTGTGGAGGAGGGGTGCCAGGCCCAGGCTAAGGAGGGGAGTAAAGATGAGACAGAGGAGGTGGGAAACTGATGAATGGAAGGAGGAGGGCCAGGAGCAGGTGGAGGAAGAAGAAGAAGAGGACTAGAAGAAGGAGGAGGGCCAGGATCTAGAGGAGAAAGAAGGCCAGGATGACGCAGAGGAAGAGGACCTGGATCGAGGGAGGAGGAGGGCAAAAAGGAAGAGGAGGTGGCCTAGATGGAAGAGGAAGGCAAGTACCAGGTGGAGGTCAAAGGTGAACCAAGATCTGGCCGAGGACAAAGGGCAGGACTAGCCGAAGAAGGAGGGCCAGTGTTTGGTGGAGGAGGATGGCCATTACCAGGAAGAGTTGGAGGGCCAGGAAGAGAAAGAGAAGGATTGCCCAGACCAGGAGAGGATGAGGCGAAGGATCTAGCAGAGGAGGAGGGCCAGGACCAGGCAGAGGAGGACCTGGATCATGAGGAGGAAGAGTGTTAAGACCAGGCTGAAGGCAAGAACCAAGGCCAAGCAGAGGATGACGGCCAGGGTCAGGTGGAGGAGCCAGATGGGGTAGGAGGACCAGGACGAGGCAGTGGAGAATGGCCAAGATCAGGTGGGTGAGGAGGGTCAGGACCATGTGGTGGATGAGGGCGAGGCCCGGCGAAGAAGGAGAGAGTAATGATGAGACAGAGGAGGTGGGAAAAAAATCACTGGGAGGAGGAGAGCCAGGAGCAGGTGGAGGAGGAGGCCCAGGACCAGACGGAAGGGGGTGGGCCAGGACCAAGCAGCAGAAGAAGAAGAGGATCAGCAGAAGGAGCGCCAGGATCTGGAGGAGAAGGAAGGCCAGGATGAGGCATACGAAGAGGACCTGGACCGAGGGAGGAGGAGGGCCAAGACTAGGAGGAGGAGGAGGTGACCTAGATGGACGAGGAAGGCAAGTACCAGTTGGAGGTCCCAGTCAGGAGAGCCAGGATCTGGCCGAGGACGAAGGCCAGGGGTAACAGGAGCAGGAGGGTCAGTATATGGTAGAGGAGGAATACCTGTACCAGGAAGAGTTGGAGGGCCTGGAAAACAACGAGAAGGAGGCCAAGACCAAGAGAAGAAGGAGGCGCAGGATCTAGCTGAGGAGGCAGGCCAGGACCAGGCAGAGGAGGAACTGGATCATGAGGAGGAAGAAGGTTAAGACCAGGTTAAAGGCAAGAACCGAGACCAAGCAGAGGATGAGGGCCAGTGCCAGCTGGAGAAGCCAGATGGGGTAGGAGGGCCAGGACCAGGCAGAGGAGGATGGCCAACACCTGGTGGGTGAGGAGGGTCAGGACCATGTGGAGGAGTGCCAGGTCCAGGCGAAGGAGGGGCGTGAAAATCAGACAACGGAGGTGGGAAAAAGATCATTGGGAGAAGGAAAGCCAGGAGCAGGTGGAGGAGGAGGCCCAGGCCAGACAGATGGGGGTGGGCCAAGACCAGGCAGAAGAAGAAGAAGAGGATCAGCAGAAGGAGGAGGGATAGGGTATTGGGGAGAAGGAAGGCCAGCATGAGGCAGGGGAAGAGGACGTGGAACGCAGGAGGAGGAGGGCCAAAACTAGGAGGAGGAGGAGGCGACCTAGATGGAGGAGGAGGCAAGTTCCGGGTGGCGGTCCCAGAAGAGCCAGGATTTGGCCGAGGATGGAGGGCAGGACAAGGCGGAGCTCAAGGGGCAGTGTTTGGTTCAGGAGGATTACTAGTACCAGGAAGAGCTTAAGTGCCAGGAAAGGAACTGGAAGAAGGCCAAGACCAAGAGAAGGAGGAGGCGCAGAATTTAGTAGAGGAGAAGGGCCAGGACCAGGCAGGGGAGGAACTGGATCATGAAGAGGAAGAGAGTTAAGACCAGGCTGAAGGCTAGAGCCAAGTCCAAGCAGAGGATGACGGCCAGTGCCCGGTGGAAGGGCCAGATAGGGTAGGAGGGCCAGGACCAGGCATAGGAGGATGGCCAAGACCAGGTGGGTGAGGAGGTCAGGACCATGTGGAGGAGGTGTGACAGGCCCAGGCGAAGGAGGGAAGTGAAGATCAGACAGAGGAGGTGGGAAATAGATCACTGGGAGGAGAAGAGCCAGGAGCAGGTGGGGGAGGAGGTTCAGGACCAGACAGATGGGGGTGGGCCAGGACCAGGAAGAAGAATAAGAAGAGATTCAGCAGAAGGAGGAGGGATAGGATATCGGGAAGAGGGAAGGCCAGGATGAGGCAGAGGAAGAAGACGTGGAATGAAGGAGGAGGAGGGCCAAAACTAGGAGGAGGAGGAGGCAACCCAGATGGAAAAGGAAGGCAAGTACTAGGTGGAGGTCCCAGGAGAGCCAGGATCTGGCCGAGGACGGAGGCCAGGACAAGGTGGAGCTGAAGGTCCAGTGTTTGGTTCAGGAGGATTACTAGTACCAGGAAGAGTTGGAGGGCCAGAAAAAGAACCAGAAGGAGGCCAAGACGAAGAGAAGGAGGAGGCGCAGGATTCAGCAGAGGAGGAGGGCCAGGACCAGGCAGGGGTGGAACTGGATCATGAAGAGGAAGAGGGTTAGTACCAGACTGAAGGCGAGAACCAAGACCAAGCAGAGGATGACGGCCAGTGCCAGGTGGAGGAGCCAGATGGGGGAGGAGGGCCAGGACCAGGCAGTAGAGGATAGCCAAGAAGAGGTGGGTGAGGACGGTCAGGACCATGTGGAGGTGCAGTGCCAGGCTCAGGCGAAGGAGGAGAGAAAGGATGAGACAGAGGAGGTGGGAAAAAGATAAATGGCAGGAGGAGGCCCAGGAGCAGGTGGTGGAGAAGATGCAGGACCAGACGGATGGGGGTGGGCCAGGACAAGGCAGAAGAAGAAGAATAGGACCAGAAGAAGGAGGAGGGACAGAATCTGGAGGAGAAAGAAGGCCAGGATGACGCAGAGGAAGAGGACCTGGATCGAGGAAGGAGGAGGGCAAAGACTAGGAGGATGAGGAGGCGACCTAGATGGACGAGTAAGGCAAGTACCAGTTGGAGGTCCCAGGAGAGCCAGGATCTGGCCGAGGACGAAGGCCAGGAGTAGCCGTTGTAGGAGGGCCACTGTTTGGTAAAGGAGGATTACCAGTACCAGGAAGTGTTGGAGGGCCAGGTAAAGAAAGAAAAGGAAGCCAAGGCCAAGAGGAGGCGCAGGATCTAGGAGGAGGGCCAGGACCAGGCAGAGGAGGATGGCGAGGACCAGGTGGGTGAGGAGGGCCAGGACCATGTGGAGGAGGCGTGTCAGGCCCAGGCGAAGGTGGGGAGTGCATATCAGACAGAGGAGGTGGGAAAGGATCATTGGGAGGAGGATAGCCAGGAGCCGGTGGAGGAGGAGGCCCAGGACCAGACGGAAGAGGGTGGGCCAGGAACAGGCAGAAAAAGAAGAAGAGGATCAGCAGACGTAGGAGGTCCACGATCTGGAGGAGAAAGATGGCCATGATTAGGCAGAGGAAGAGGTCCTGGATCGAGGGAGGAGGATGGCCAAACCTAGGAGGAGGAGGAGGCGAGCTAGATGAACGAAGAAGGCAAGTACCAGTTGGAGGTCCCAGGATATCCAGGATCAGGCCGAGGACGGAGGACAGGACAAGGCGCAGCTGGAGAGCCAGTGTTTGGTGGAGGAGGATTCCAAGTACCAGGAAGAGTTGGAGGGCCAGGAAAAGAACGAAAAGGAGGCCAAGACCAACAGAAGGAGGAGGCCCAGGATCTAGCTGAGGAGGAGGGCCAGGACCAGGCAGAGGAGGAACTAGATCGTGAGGAGTAAGACGGATAAGTACAGGCTGAGGCGAGAACCAAGACCAAGCAGAAGATAAGGGCCAGTGCCCGGTGGAAGAGCCAGATGGGTTAGGAGGGCCAGGACCAGGCAGTGGAGAATGGCCAAAGCCAGGTGGGTGAGGACGTTCAGAACGGTGTGGTGGAGGAGTGCCAGGCCCAGGCGATGGAGGGGAGTGAAGATCAGACAGAGGAGGAGGCAAAAAGATCATTTGGAGGAGGAGAGCTAGGAGTAGGTGGAGAAGGCGACCCAGGTCCAGACGGAAGGGGGTGGGCCAGGACCAGGCAGAAGAAGAAAAAGAGGATCAGCAGGAGGGCCAGGATGTGGAGTAGAAGGACGGTATGATGAGGCAGAGGAAGAGGACCTGGACCGAGGCCGGAAGAGGACCTGGACCGAGGCCGGAGGAGGGCCGTCCTTCTCTTTCTCTTCCTGGCCCTCCAACTCTTCCTGGTAATCCTCCTCCACCAAACACTGGCCCTCCTTCTCGGGCTAGACCTGGCCTTTGTCCTCGGACAGATCCTGGCTCACTTTTGACCTCCACCTGGTACTTGCCTTCCTCGTCCATCTAGGCCGCCTCCTCCTCCTCTTAGTCTTGGCCCACCTCTTCCCTCGTTCCAGGTCCTCTTGCTCTGCCTCATCCTTGCCTTCCTCCTCCTCCAGATCCTGGCCCTCCTCCTTCTGCTGATCCTCCCCCTCTTCTTCTACCTGATCCTGGCCCACCCCCTTCCGTCTGGTCCTGGGCCTACCTCGTCCACCTGCTCCTAGCTCTCCTCCTCCAAATGAGCTTTTTGCCTCCTCCTCTGTCTGATCTTCACTCCCCTCCATCGCCTGGGCCTGGCACTCCTCCACCACACCGTTCTGAACGTCCTCACCCACCTGGTCTTGGCCATCCTCCACTGCCTAGTCCTGGGCCTCCTTCCTCATCTGGCTCCTCCACCTGGCACTGACCCTCATCCTCTCCTTGGTCTTGGTTCTCACCTTCAGGCTGGTACTAACCCTATTCCTCTTCATGATCCCGTTCCTCCTCTGCCTGGACCTGGCCCTCCTCCTCTGCTAGATCCTGCGCCTCCTCCTTCTCTTGGTCTTGGCCTCCTTCTTGTTCTTTTCCTGGCCCTCCAACTCTTCCAGGTACTAGTAATCCTCCTAAACCAAACACTAGCCCTTCAGCTCGGCCTTGTCATGGCCTTCGTCCTCGGCCAGATCCTGACTCTCCTGGGACCTCCAGCTAGTACTTGCCTTCCTCCTTCATCTAGGTCGCTTCCTCCTCCTCCTAGTTTTGGCCCTCCTCCTCCTTCGTTCCACGTCCTCTTCCTCTTCCTCTTCCTGGCCTACCTTCTCCCCTATATCCTATCCCTCCTCTTTCTGCTGAATCTCTTCTTCTTCTTCTGCCTGGTCCTGGCCCACCCCCATCTGTCTGGTCCTGGACCTCCTCCTCCACCCGCTCCTGGCTCTTCTCCTCCCAGTGATCTATTTCCCACCTCCTCTGTCTGATCTTCACTTCCCTCCTTCGCCTGGGCCTGTCACACCTCCTCCACATGGTCCTGACCCTCCTCACCCACCTGGTCCTGGCCCTCCTACCCCATCTGGCTCCTCCACCTGGCACTGGCCCTCATCCTCTGCTTGGTCTTGGTTCTCGTCTTTAGCCTGGTCTTAACCCTCTTCCTCCTCATGATCCAGTTCCTCCCCTGCCTGGTCCTGGCCCTCCTCCTCAGTTAGATCCTGCGCCTCCTCCTTCTCTTGGTCTTGGCCTCCCTCTCGATCCTTTCTAGGCCCTCCAGCTCTTCCTGGTACTGGTAATCCTCCTCAACCAAACACTGGCCCTCCTATTCCGGCTACTCCTGGCCTTCGTCCTCGGCCAGATCCTGGCTCTCCTGGGACCTGCAACTGGTACTTGCCTTCCTCGTCCATCTAGGTCGCCTCCCCCTCCTCCTAGTCTTGGCCCTCCTCCTCCCTCGGTCCATGTCCTCTTCCTCTGCCTCATCCTGGCCTTCCTCCTCCTCCAGATCCTGGCCCTCCTCCTTCTGCTGATCCTCGTCCTCTTCTTCTTACTGGTCCTGGCCCTCCCCCTTCCGTCTAGTCCTGGGCCTCCTCCTCCACCTGCTCCTGGCTCTCCTCCTCCAAATGGTCTTCTTGCCTCCTCCTCTGTCTGATCCTCACTCCCCAACTTCGCCTGGGCTTGGCACCCCTCCTCCACATCGTTCTGAACGTCCTTACCCACCTGGCCTTGGCCTTTGTCCATTGGCTGGTCCTGGCCCTCCTACCCCATCTGGCTCTTCCACCGGGCACTGGACCTCATCCTCTGCTTGGGCCTGGTCCTAGCCTGCAGCCTGGTCTTAGGCTTCTTCCTCCTCATGATCCAGTTCCTCCTCTGCCTGGTCGTGGCCCTCCTCCTCAGCTAGATCCTGCGCCTCCTGCTTCTTTTGGTCTTGGCCTCCTTCTTGCTCTTTCCTGGCCCTCCAACTCCTCCTGGTACTGGTAATCATTCTCCACCAATCACTGGCCCTCCAGCTCCGCCTTGTCCTGGCCTTCGTCCTCGACCTGATCCTGGATCTCCTGGGACCTCCACATGGTACTTGCCTTTCTTGTCCATCGAGCTCGCCTCCTCCTCCTCCTCCTCCTAGCTTTGGCCCTCCTCCTCCCTCGAACCAGGTCCTCTTCGTCTGCCTCATCCTGGCCTTCCTTCTCCTCCAGATTGTGGATCTCCTACTTCTGCTGATCCTCTTCTTCTTCTGCCTGGTCCTGGCCGACCCTCTTCCGTATGTTCCTGGGCTTCCTCCTCCACCTGCTCCTGGCTGTCCTCCTCCCAGTGATCATTCCCCACTTCCTCTGCCTCATCATTACTCTCCTTCTTCGCCTGGGCCTCGCCCTCCACCACATGTTCCAGACCATCCTCACCCACCTGGTATTGGGCATTCTCCACTGGCTGGTCCTAGCCCTCCTCTTCTGTTAGATCCTGCGCCTCCTCTTTCCCTTGGTCTTGGCAGTCCTTCTCTTTCTTTTCCTTGCCCTCCAACTCTTCCTGGTATTATTATGCATTATGTAATTATTCTGACGACTTGACACCTGTCCATCCATTTCCATACTTCGTGCTGCTGCCCGGATTATCTTTGTCCAGAAATGCTCTGGGCATATTACTCCCCTCCTCAAAAATCTCCAGTGGCTACCAATCAATCTGCGCATCAGGAAGAAACTCCTCACCCTGGGCTTCAAGGCTCTCCATCACCTCGCCCCCTCCTACCTCACCTCCCTTCTCTCCTTCTACTGCCCAGCCCGCAACCTCCGCTCCTCCACCGCTAATCTCCTCACTGTACCTCGTTCTCGCCTGTCCCGCCGTCGACCCCCGGCCCACGTCATCCCCCGGGCCTGGAATGCCCTCCCTCTGCCCCCTCCGCCAAGCTAGCTCTCTTCCTCCCTTCAAGGCCCTGCTGAGAGCTCACCTCCTCCAGGAGGCCTTCCCAGACTGAGCCCCTTCCTTCCTCTCCCCCTCGTCCCCCTCTCCATCCCCCCATCTTACCTCCTTCCCTTCCCCACAGCACCTGTATATATGTATATACGGTTGTACATATTTATTACTCTATTTATTTATTTATTTATTTTACTTGTACATTTCTACCCTATTTATTTTATTTTGTTGGTATGTTTGGTTCTGTTCTCTGTCTCCCCCTTTTAGACTGTGAGCCCACTGTTGGGTAGGGACTGTCTCTATGTGTTGCCAATTTGTACTTCCCAAGCGCTTAGTACAGTGCTCTGAACATAGTAAGCGCTCAATAAATGCGATTGATTGATTGATTGATTGGTAATCTTCCTCCACCAAACACTGGCCCTCCTTCTCCAGCTTGTCCTGGCCTATGTCCTCGGCCAGATCCTGACGCACCTTTGACATCCACCAGGTACATGCCTTCCTCGTCCATCTAGGCCGCCTCGAGTTCCTCCTAGTCTTTACCCTTCTCCTCCCTTGATCCAGGTCCTCTTCCTCTGCGTCATCCTTGCCTTCCTCCTCTTCCAGATCCTGGCCCTCCTCCTTCTTCTGGTCCTCTTCTTCTTCTGTATTGTCCTGGCCCACTCCCATCGGTCTGGTCCTGGGTCTACTCCTCCACATGCTCCAGGCCCTCTTCCTCCCGTTGATCATTTTCCCACCTCCTCTGTCTCATCTTTACTCTCCTCCTTCGTACTGGGCCTGGCACTCCTCCTCCACATGGTCCTGACCCTCCTCACCTACCTGGTCTTGGCCATCCTCCACTGCCTGGTCCTGACCCTCCTCCCCAATCTGGCTCCTCCACCTGGCACTGCCCCTCATCCTCTGCTTAGTCTTGGTTCTCACCTTCAGCCTGGTCATACCCCTCATCCTCTTCATGATCCAGTTCCTCCCCTACCTGGTCCTGGCCCTCCCCCTCTGCTAGATCCTGCGGCTCCTCCTTCTCTTGGTCTTGGTCTCATTCTTGCTCTTTTCCTGGCCCTACAACTCTTCCTGGTACTAGTATTCCTCCTGAACCAAACACTGGCCCTTCAGCTCCGCCTTGTCTTGGCCTTCGTCCTCGGCCAGATCCTGGCTCTCCTGGAACCTCCACCTAGTACTTGCCTTCCTCCTCCATTTAGGTCTCCTCCTCCTCCTCCTCCTCCTCCTCGTTTTGGCCCTCCTCCTCCTTCGTTCCACGTCCTCTTCCTCTGCCTCATCCTGGCCTTCCTTCTCCCCCCATATCCTATCCCTACTCCTTCTGCTGATCCTCTTCTTCTTCTTCTGCCTGGTCCTGGCCAACCCCCATCTGTCTGGTCCTGGGCCTCCTCCTCCACCTGCTCCTGGCTTTCCTCCTACCAATGATTTCTTTCCCACCTCCTCTGTCTGATCTTCACCCCCTCCTTCGCCTGGGCCTGGCATTCCTCCTCCACATGGTCCTGACCCTCCTCACCCACCTGGTCCTGGCCCTCGTACCGCATCTGGCTCCTCCACCTGGCACTGGCTCTCATCCTCTACTTGGTCTCGGTTCTCGCCTTTAGCCTAGTCTTAACCCTCCTACTCCTTATGATCCAGTTCCTCCTCTGCCTGGTCCTGGTCATCCTCCTCAGCTAGATCCTGCGCCTCCTCATTCTCTTGGTGTTGGCCTCCTTCTCGTTCTTTTCCAGGCCCTCCCACTGTTCCTGGTACTGGTAATCCTCCTCTACCAAACACTGGCCCTCCTACTCCAGTTACTCCTGACCTTCGTCCTCGGCCAGATCCTGGCTCTCCTGGGACCTCCAACTTGTACTTGCCTTCTTTGTCCATCTAGGTTGCCTCCTCCTCCTCCTAGTCTTGGCCCTCCTCCTCCCTCGGTGCAGGTCCTCTAACTCTGACTCATGCTGGGCTTCCTCCTCCTCCAGATTCTGGCCCTCCTCCTTCTCCTGATCCTCGTCCTCTTCTTCTACCTGGTCCTGGCCCACCCCCTTCCATCTGGACCTGGGCCTCCTCCTCCACCTGCTCCTAGCTCTCCTCCTCCAAATGATCTTTTGGCCTCCTCCTCTGTCTGATCTTCACTCCCCTCCTTCGCCTGGGCCTGGCATTCCTCCTCCACATTGTTCTGAACGTCCTCACCCACCTGGTCTTGGCCATTCTCCACTGCCTGGTCCTGGCCCTCCTAACCCATCTTGCTCTTCCACCGGGCACTGGCCCTCATCCTCTGCTTGGGCTGGTTTCTCACCTTCAGCCTGGTCTTAGCATTCATCTTCCTCATGATCCAGTTCTTCCTCTGCCTGGTTCTGGTCCTCCTCCTCAGCTAGATCCTGCGCCTCCTCCTTCTCTTGGTCTTGGCCTCCTTCTAATTCTTTTTCTGGCCCTCCAACTCTTCCTGGTACTGGTAATCCTCCTCCACTAAACACTGGCCCTCCAGCTCCGCCTTGTCCTGTCCTTCGTCCTCCCTGGATCTCCTGGGGCCTCCACCTGGAACTTACCTTCCTCGTCCATCTATCTCTCCTCCTCCTCCTCCTAGGTTATGCCCTCCTCCTCCCTCGATCCAGATCCTCTTCGTCTGCCTCATCCTGACCTTCCATCTTCCCCATATCCTATCCCTCCACCTTATGCTGATCCTCTTCGTCTTCTTCTGCTGGTCCTGGCCCACCCCCATCTGTCTGGTCCTGTGCCTCCTCCTACACCTGCTCCTGGCTAGCCGCCACCCAATGATCTTTTCCCCACCTCCTGTGTCTCACCTTTACTCTCTCCTTCTTCGCCTGGGCCTCGCTATTCTCCACCACATAGTCCTGATCCTCCTCACCCACCTGGGCCTGGCCCTCCTACCCCATCTGGGTCCTCCACCTGACCCTGGCCCTCATGTTCTTTTTGGTCTTGGCTCTTGCCTTCATCCTGGTCTTTACACTCTTCCTCCTCATGATCCAGTTCCTCCTCTGCCTGGTCTTGGCCCTCCTCCTCTGCTAGATCCTGCCCCTCCTCTTTCTCTTGGTCTTGGCAGTCCTTCTCTTTCACTTCCTGGCCCTCCAACTCTTCCTGGTATTGGTAATCCTCCTCTACCAAATACTGGCCCTTCTACTCCGGTTACTTCTGGCCTTCGTCCTCGGCCAGATCCTGGGTCTCCTCGGACTTCCACCTGGTACTTGCCTTCATCGTCCATCTAGGTCGCCTCCTCCTCCTCCTAGTCTTGGCCTTCCTCCTGCCTCGGTCCAGGTCCTCTTCCTCTGCCTCATCCTGGCCTTCCTTCTCCTCCAGGCCCTGGCCCTCCTCGTTCTCCTGATCCCCTTCTTCTTCTTCTGCCTGGTCCTGTCCCACCCCCCTTCTGTCTGGGCCTGGGTCTCCTCCTCCACCTGCTCCTAGCTCTCCTCCTCCAAATGATCCATTTGCCTCCTCCTCTGTCTGATCTTCACTCCCCTCCTTCGCCTGGGCTTGGCACCCCTCCTCCACATCGGTCTGAACGTCCTCACCCACCTCTCACTCATTCACCCACTCAATCGTATTTATTGAGCGCTTACTGTGTGCAGAGCACTGTACTAAGGGCTTGGGGAGTACAAATCGACAACATGTAGAGACGGTCCCTACACAACAAAGGGCTCACAGTCTAGAAGGGGGGAGACAGACAAGAAAACAAAACAGGCAGCCCGCCAAGAATCCGAGTTGCCCCCGCTACTTCAGACATTCCGGGGAGAACTAGTTCCCGACTGCTGGATGGGACCTGGCAGCCAGGAGAAATTCTAGCATCCAGATCATAATGATAATAATGACGATATTCGTTACATGCTCACTATGTGCCAAACATGGTTCTAAGTGCTAGGACAGACACAAGCCAATCTGGTTGTCCCACGTGGGGCTCACGGTCGTAATCCAGATTTTACGGATGAGAGAACTGAGGCACGGAGAAGTTGTAGAACTTGCCCAAAGTCCTACAGCGGACAAGTGGCGGAGGCGGAGCCAAATGGCCTTGGACATTCTCCACTGCTAGGTCCTGGCCCTCCTACCCCATCTGGCTCTTCCACCGGACACTGGCCCTCATCCTCTGATTGGTCTTGGTTCTTGCTTTCAGCCTGGTCTTAACCTTCTTCCTCCTCAAGATCCAGTTCTTCCTCTGCCTGGTCCTGGCCCTCCTTCTCAGCTAGGTTCTGCGCCTCCTCCTTCTCATGCTCTTGGCCTCCTTTTCGTTCTTTTCCTAGCCTCCAACTCTTCCTGGTACTGGTAATCCTCCTGCACCAAACACTGGCCCTCCAGCTCCGCCTTGTCCTGGCCTTCGTCCTCGGCCTGATCCCGGATCTCCTGGCACCTCCACCTGGTACTTGCCTTCCTCGTCCATCTAGCTCGCCTCCTCCTCCTCCTAGTTTTGGCCCTCCTCCTCCCTCGATACAGGTTCTGTTCCTCTGCCTCATCCTTGCCTTCCTTCTCCTCCAGACCGTGGACTTCCTACTTCTGCTGATCCTCTTCTTCTTCTTTTGCCTGCTCCTGGCCCGCCCTCTTCCGTCTGGTCCTGGGCCTCCTCCTCCACCTGCTTCCGGCTCTCCTCCTCCCAGTGATCTTTTTCCCACCTCCACTTTCTCATCTTTACACTCCTTTGCCTGGGCATTGGCCCCCCTCTACCACATGGTCCTGCCCCTCCTCACCCACCTGGTCTTGGCCATCCTCCAATGCCTGGTCCTGGCCCTTCTACCCTATCTGGCTCCTCCACCTGGCACTGGCCCTCATCCTCTGCTTTGTCTTGGTTCTCGCCTTCAGCCTGGTCTTAACCCTCTTCCTATTCATGATCCAGTTCCTCCTCTGCCGGATCCTGGTCCTCCTCTTCGGCTAGATCTTGCGCCTCGTCCTTTTCCTGGACTTAGCCTCCTTCTTGTTCTTTTCCTGGCCCTCCAACTCTTCCTGGTACTAGTAATCCTCCTGAACCAAACAGTGGCCCTTCAGCTCCGCCTTGTCCTGGCCTTCGACCCCGGCCAGATCCTATCCCTCCTCCTTCTGCTGATTCTCGTCCTCTTCTTCTGCCTTGTCCTGGACCACCCCCATCTGTCTGGTCCTGGGCCTCCTCCTCCACCTGCTCCTGGCCCTCCTCCTCCCATTGATCTTTTTCCCAGCTCCCCTGTCTCATCGTTACTCTCCTCCTTCACCTTGGCCTGGCACTACTCCTCCACATGGTCCTGACCCTCCTCACCCACCTGGTCTTTTCCATTCTCCACTGCCTGGTCATGGCCCTCCTACCCCATCTGGCTCCTACACCTGACACTGGCCCTCATCCTCTGCTTGGGCTTGGTTCTCGCCTCCAGCCTGGTCTTAACCCTAGCCAGTGCCTCCTCTGTCTGGACCTGGCCATCCTCTTCTGCTAGATCCTGCACATCCTCCTTCTCTTGGTCTTGCCCTTGGTCTTGGCCTCCTTCTTGTTTTTTTCCTGGCCTTCCAGGTCTTCCAGGTACTAGTAATCTTCCTGAACCAAACACTGGCCCTTCAGCTCCACCTTGTCCTCTCCTTCGTCCTCGGCCACATCCTGGCTCTCCTGGGACCTCCACCAATTACTTGCCTTCCTCCTCCTTCTAAGTCGCCTCCTCCTCCTCCTAGTTTTGGCCCTCCTCCTTCTTCGTTCCACTTCCTCTTCCTCTGCATCATCCTGGCCTTCCTTCTCCCCCATATCCTATCCCTCCTCCTTCTGCTGAATCTCTTCTCCTTCTTCTGCCTGGTCCTGGCCCACCCCCATCTGTCAGGTCCTGGACCTCCTCCTCCACCTACTCGTGGCTCTGCTCCTCCCAATGATCGTTTTCCCACATCCTCTGTCTGATCTTCACTCTCCTCCTTCGCCAGGGCCTGGCGCTCCTCCTCCACATGGTCCTGACCCTCGTCACACTGCCTGGTCCTGGCCATTCTACCCCTTCTGGCTCCTCCACCTGGCACTGGACCTCATCTTTTGCTTGGTCTTGGTTCTCGCCTTTTGCCTGGTGTTAACCCTCTTCCTCCTCATGATCCAGTTCCTCCTCTGCCTTGTCCTGGCCCTCCTCCTCAGATGGATCCTGTGCCTAATCCTTCTCTTGGTGTAGGCCTCCTTCTCGTTCTTTTCCAGGCCCTCCACCGCTTCCTGATACTTGTAATCTCCTCCTACCAATCACTGGCCCTCCTACTCCGGCTACTCCTGGCCTTTGTCCTCGGCCAGATCCTGGCTCTCCTGGGACCTACAACTGGTACTTGCCTTCCTCGTCCATCTAGGACGCTTTCTCCTCCTCCTAGTCTTGGCCATACTCCTCCCTCCGTCCAGGGCCACTTACTCTGCCTCATCCTGGTCTTCCTCCTCCTCCAGATCCTGGGCCTCCTACTTCTGCTGATCCTCGTCCTCTCTTCCTATCCCTGGTGCTGGCCCACCCCCCTTCCGTCCTGGTCATGGGCCTCCTACTCCACCTGCGCCTGTCTCTCCTCCTCCCAATGATCTATTCCCCACCTCCTCTGTCTCATTTTTACTCTCCTTCTTCGCCTGGGACTGACCCCTACTCCACCACATGGTCCTGACCCTCCTCACCCACTTGGTCTTGGCCATCCTCCTCTGCCTGGTCCTGGCCCTCCTACCCCATCTGGCTCCTCCACCTGGCACTGGCCCTCATCCTCTGCTTGGTCCTGTTTCTCGCCTTCAGCCTGGTCTTAACCCTCTTCCTCTTCATGATCCAGTTCCTCCCCTGCCTGGTCCTGGCTCTCCTCCTCTGCTAGATCCCGTGCCTCCTCCTTCTCTTGTTTTTCTTCTTCTTCTTCTTCTTCTTCTTCTTCTTCTTCTTCTTCTTCTTCTTCTTCTTCTTCTTCTTCTTCTTCTTCTTCTTCTTCTTTTCTTCTTCTTTTTCTTTTCTTCTTCTTCTTCGTAATCCGCCCCCACCCAACACTGGCCCTCCTTCTCCGGCTAGTCCTGGCCTTTATCCTAGGGCAGATCCTGGCTCACCTTTGACCTCCACCTAGTATTTGCCTTCCTTGTCCATCTAGGCCGCCTCCTCTTCCTCCTCGTCTATGCCCTCCTCGTCCATCGATCCAGGTCGTCTTCTTCTGCGTCATCCTGGTTTCCTTTCTCCTCCAGATACTGGCCCTCCTCCTTCTTCTGGTCCTCTTCTTCTTCTTCGGTCTTGTCCTGGCCCACCCTCAACCGTCTGGTCCTGGGTCTCCTCCTCCAATTGATCTTTTTCCCACCTACTATGTCTCATCTTTACTCTCCTTCTTCGCCTGGGCCTGGCACTCCTCCTCCACATCGTACTGACCCCTCCTCACCCACCTGGGTCTTGGCCATCCTCTACTGCCTAGTCATGGCCCTTCTACCTCAACTGGCTCCTCCACCTGACACTGGCCCTCATCCTCTACTTGGTGGTTGGTTCTCGCCTTCACCCTGGTCTTAACCCAATTCCTCTTCATGATTCCAGTTCTTCCTCTGCCTGGTCCTGGCCCTCCCTCTGCTAGATCCTGCTCCTCTTCCTTCTCTTTGGCCTTGGCCTCCTTCTAATTCTTTTCCCCGGCCCTCCATCTCTTCCCTGCTACTGTTAATCATCCTCCACCAAGCACTTGGCCCTACCAGTTCCGCCTTGTCCTGTACTTCGTCCTCGGTCAGATCCTGGGTCTCCTGGGACCTCCACCTGGTACATGCCTTCCTTGTAAATCTACCTCGCCTCCCCCTCCATCCTAGTTTTTGTCCCCTCCTCCTCCCTCCGATCAAGTTCCTCTTCGTCTGACTCATCTCTGGCCTTCCTTCTCCTTCCAGATCCTTCTCCTCCTACTTCTGCTGATCCTCTTCTTGTCCTTCTGCCTGGTCTTGGCCCACCCTCTTCCGTCTGGTCCTGGGCCTCCTCCTCCACCTGCTCCTGGCTTTCCTCCTACCAATGATCTTTTGCCCAGCTCCTCTGTCTCATCTATACTCTCCTTCTTCGCCTGGGACAGACCCTCTCCAGCACATGGTCCTGACCCCTCCTCACCCACCTGTGTCCGGGCCATCGTCCTCTGCCTGGTCCTGGCCCTCCAACTCCATCTGGCTCCTCCACGTGGCACTGGCCCTCATCCTTTGCTAGGTTTTGGTTCTCCGCTTTAGCCCGGTCTTATCCCTCTTCCTCCTCATGGTCAGTTCCTTCTCTGTCTGATCCTGGCCCTACTCCTCAGCTAGGATCCTGCGCCTTGCTCTTTCTCTTGGTCTTGGCCTCCTTCTCGTTCTTTTCCAGGCTTTCCAACTCTTCCTGGTACTGGTAATCCTCCTCTACCAAACACTGGCCCTCCTACTCTGGCTACTCCTGGCCTTCGTCCTCGGCCAGATCCCGGCTCTCCTGGGACCTCCAAATGATACTTGCCTACCTCGTCCATCTAGGTCGCCTCCTCCTCTTTCTAGTCTTGCCGCTTCTCCTCCCTCGGTCCAGTCCTCTTCCTCTGCCTCATCCCGGACTTCCTCTCTTCCAGGTACTGGACCTCCTCCTTCGCCTGATCCTCGTCCTCTTCTTCTGCCTGGTCCTGGCCCACACCCTTCCGTCTGGACCTGGGCCTCCTCCTCCACCTGCTCCTAGCTCTCCTCCTCCAAATGAAGTTTTGCCTCCTCCTCTGTCTGATCTTCACTCCCCTCCTTCGCCTGGGCCTCCCTCACCCTCTTCCACATCGTTTTGAACGTCCTCACCCACCTGGTCTTGGCCATTCTCCACTGCGTGGTCCTGGCCCTCCTACCCCATCTGGCCCTTCCACCGGGCACTGGCCCTCATCCTCTGCTTGGTCTTGGTTCTCGCCTTCAGCCTGGTCTTAACCTTCTTCCTCCTTATGATCCAGTTCCTCCTCTGCCTGGTCCTTTCCCAGCTCCTCAGCTAGATCCTGTGCATCCTCCTTCTCTTGGTCTTGGTCTCCTTCTATTTCTTTTCCTGGCCCTCCATCTCTTCCTGGGTACTGGTAATCCTCCTCCACCAAACACTGGCCCACCAGCTCCGCTTTGTCCTGGCCTTCGTACTCGGCCAGATCCTGGATTTTCTGGGACCTCCACCTGGTAGTTGCCTTCCTCGAAAATCTACCTCGCCTCCTCCTCCTCCTCCTAGTTTTGGCTCTCCTCCTCCCTCGATCCAGTTCCTCTTCGTCTGCCTCATCCTGGCCTTCTTTCTCCCCCACATCCTATCCCTCCTCTTTATGCTGATCCTCTTCTTCTTCTTCTGCCTGGTCCTGGCCGACCCCCATCTGTCTGGTCCTGGGCCTCCTCCTCCACTTGCTCCTGGCTAGCCTCCTCCCAGTGATCTTTTCCCCACCTCCTCTGTCTCACCTTTACTCTCTCCTTCTTCGCCTGGGCCTCGCCCTCCTTCACCACATGGTCCTGACCCTCCTCACCCACCTGGTCCTGGCCATCCTCCTCTGCCTGGTCCTGGCCCTCCTACTCCATCTGGGCTCCTCCACCTGGCACTGGTCCTTCATCCTTTGCTTTGTTTTGGTTCTCGCCTTTAGAGCCCGGTCTTAACCCTCTTCCCTCCTCATGATCCAGTTCCTTCTCTGCCTGATCCTGGCGTACTCCTCAGCTAGATCCTGCACCTGCTCCTATCTTGGTCTTGGCCTCCTTCTCGTTCTTTTGCAGGCTTTCCAACTCTTCCTGATACTGGTAATCCTCCCTCTACCAAACACTGGCCCCCTCCTACTCTGGCTACTCCTGGCTTCGTCCTCGGCCAGATCCCGTCTCTCCAGAGATCTCCAAATGGTACTTGCCTTCCTCATCCATCTAGGTCGCCTCCCTCCTCTTCCTATCTTGGGGCTTCTCCTCCCTCGGGTCCAGGGTCTCTCCTTCTGCCTCATCATGGACCCTCTCCTCCTCCTCCAGGTACTGGCCCTCCTCCTTCTCCTGATCCTCGTCCTCTTCTTCTACCTGTCCTGTCCCACCCCTTCCGTCAGGTCCTGGGGTCTCCTCCTCCACCCTACTACTAGCTCTCCTCCTCCAAATGCTCTTTTTGGCCTCCTCCTCTGTCTGATCTTCAAGCCCCTCCTTTGCCTGGCCTGGCACTCCTCCTCCACGATTGTTCTGAATGTCCTCACACCACCCTGGTCTTGGCCATCTCCACGTGCCTGGTCCTGGCCCTCCTTACACCATCAGGCTCTTCCACCGAGCACTGGACCCTCATCCTCTGCTTGGTCTTGGTTCTCGCCTTCAGCCTGGTCTTAACCTTCTTCCTCCTCATGATCCTGTTCCTCCTCTGCCTGGTCCTTTCCCACCTCCTCAGCTAGATCCTGCGCCTCCTCCTTCTCTTGGTCTTGGCCTCCTTCTAATTCTTTTCCTGGCCCTCCCTCTCTTCCTGGTACTAGTAACCCTCCCTCCACCAAACACTGGCCCACTAGCTCCGCTTTGTCCTGGTCTTCGTCCTCGGCCAGATCCTGGATCTCTTGGGTCTCCTAGGACCTCCACCTGGTACTTGCCTTCCTCGAAAACCTACCTCGCCTCCTCCTCCTCCTAGTTTTGGCCCTCCTCCTCCCTGGATTCAGTTCCTCTTCGTCTGCCTCATCCTGGCCTTCCTTCTCCTCCAGATCTTGGACCTCCTACTTCTGCTGATCCTCTTCTTCTTCTTCGGCCTGGTCCCTGGCCCACCCTCTTCCGTCTGGTACTGGGGCCAACTCCTCCACCTGCTCCTGGCTCTCCTCCTCCCAATGATCTTTTCCACACCTCCTCTGTCTCATCTTTACTCTCCTTCGCCTGGGCCAGACCCTCCTCCAGCACATGGTCCTGACCCTCCTCACCCACCCTGGTCTTGGCCATTATCCACTGCATGGTCCTGGCCCTCCTACCCCATCCTGACTCCTCCACCTGACCCATGGCCCTCATTCTCTGCTTGGTCTTGGTTCTCGCCTTCAGCCTGGTCTTAACCCTCTTCCTCCTCATCATCCAGTTGCTCCTCTGCCCGGTCCTGGCCCTCCTCCTCTGCTAGATCCTGTGCCTCCTCTTTCTCTTGATCTTCGCCGTCCTTCTCTTTCTCGTCCTGGCCCTCCAACTCTTCCTGGTACTCGTAATCCTCCTCCCACCAAACACTGGCCCTCCTTCTCCGGCTAGTTCTGGCCTTTGTCCTCGGCCAGATCCTGGCTCACCTTTGACCTCCACCTGTTACTTGCCATCCTCGTCCATCTAGGTCGCTTCCTCTTCCTCCCAGTATTTGCCCTCCTCCTCCGTCGAAACAGGTCCTCTTCCTCTGTCTCATTCTGGCCTTCCTCCTCCTCCAGATCCTGGCCCTCCTCCTTATTCTGGTCATCTTCTTCTTCTGCCTTGTCCTGGCCCACCCCCCATCCGTCTGGTCCTGGGTCTCCTCCTCCACCTGCCCCTGCCTCCCCTCCTCCCATTGATCATTTTCACACCTCCTCTGTCTCATCTTTACTCTCCTCCTTCGCCTGGGCCAGGAACCCTTCCTCCAACTGGTCCGGACCCTCCTCACCCACCTTGTCGTGGCCATCCTCCTCTGCCTAGTCCCTGGCCCTCCCTACCCCATCTGGCTCCTCCACCTGACACCCGGCCCTCATCCTCTCCTTGGTCTTGGTTCTCGCCTTCAGGTTGGTCTTAACCCTCTTCATCTTCATGATCCAGTTCTCCCTGTGTCTGGACCTGGCCCTCCTCCTCTGCTAGACCCTGCACCTCCTCCTTCTCTTGGTCTTGGCCTCCTTCTTGTTCTTTTCCTGGCCCTCCAACTCTTCCAGGTACTAGTAATCCTCCTGAACCAAACACTGGCCCTTCAGTTCCGCCTTGTCCTGGCCTTCGTCCTCGGCCAGATCCTGGCTCTCCTGGGACCTCCAGCTAGTACTTGCCTTCCTCCTCCATCTAGGTCGCCTCCTCCTCCTCCTAGTCTTGGCCCTCCTTCTCCTTCGTTCCACGTCCTCTTCCTCTGCCTCGTCCTGGCCTTCCTTTTCCCCCATACCCTATCCCTTCTCCTTCTGCTGAATCTCTTCTTCTTCTTCTGCCTGGTCCTGGGCCATCCACATCTGTCTGGTCCTGGCCCTCCTCCCCCACATGCTCCTGGCCCTCCTCCTCCCATTGACCTTTTCCCACCTCCTCTGTCTGATCTTCACTCCCCTCCTTCGCCAGGGCCTGGCACTCCTCCTCCATATGGTCCTGACCCTCCTCACTCACCTGGGTTTGGCCATCCGCCTCTGCCTGGTCCTGGCCCTCCTACCCCATCTGGCTCCTCCACCTGGCACTGGCCCTCATCCTCTGATTAGTCTTGGTTCTCGCCTTTAGCCTGGCCTTAACCCTCTTCCTCCTCATGATCCAGTTCCTCCTCTGCTTGGTCCTGGCTTCCTCCTCAGCTAGATCCTGCGCCTCCTCCTTCTCTTGGTCTTGGCCTCCTTCTCGTTTTTTTCCTGGTCCTCCAACTCTTCCTGGTACTGGTAATCCTCCTCTACCAAACACTGGCCCTCCTACTCCGGCTACTCCTGGCCTTCGTCCTCGGCCAGATCCTGGCTCTCCTGGGACCCTCCAACTGGTACTTGCCTTCCCTCGTCCATCTAGGTCGCCTCCTCCTCCTCCTAGTGTTAGTACTCTTCCTCCCTCGGTCCAGGTCTTCTTCATCTGCCTCATCCTGGACTTCCTCCTCCTCCAGATACTGGACCTCCTCCTTCTCTTGATCCTCGTCCTCTTCTTCTACATCGGTCCTGCCCCCCCCCCCCTTCCCCCGTCCTGATCCTGGGACTCCTCCTCCACATGCTCCGACCTCTCCTCCTCCCACAATGATCTTTTTGCCTCCCTCCCTCCTGTCTGACTTCATTCAATCGTATTTAATTGAGCGCTTACTGTGTGCAAGAGATCTTCACTCCCCCTCCTTCGCCTGGGCCTGGCACTACCTCCTCCACATCGTTCAGAACGTCCTCTCCCACCGGGTCCTTGGCCATTCTCCCAATGCCCTTGTCCTGGCCCTCTACCACATCTGGCCTCTTCCTCACCCGGGCACTGGCCCTCATACTATGCTTGGTCCTTGGCTTCCTCGCCTCCCAGCCTCGGTCATAACCTATATCCTCCTCCTAATGATTCAGTTCCTCCCTCTGCCTGGTCCTGGCCCTCCTCCCTCAGATAGATCCTGCGCTCCTTCTCTTGGTCTAGGCTTCTTTTTCGTTTATTTCCTGGCCCTCCAACTCTTTCTTGGTACTAGTAATCCTCCTGAACCAAACACTGGCCCTTCAACTCCGCCTTGTCCTGGCCTCCGTCCTCGGCCAGATCCTGGCTCTCCTGGGACCTCCACCTAGAACTTGCCTTCCTTCTCCATCCAGGTCGCCTCCTCCTCCTCCTTGTTTTGGCCCTTCTCCTCCATCGATTCACATCCTCTTCCTCTGACTCATCCTGGCCTTCCTTCTCCCCGATATCCTATCACTCCTCCTTCTGCTGATCCTCTTCTTCTTCTTCCACCTGTTCCTGGCCCACCCCCATCTGTCTGGTCCTGGGCCTCCTCCTCCACCTGCTCCTGGCGCTCCTCATCCCAATGATATTTTTCCCACCTCCTCCTCTGTCTGATCCTCACTCTCGTCCTTCGCCTGGGCCTGGCACACCTTCTCCACATGGTCCTGACCCTCCTCACCCACTTGGTCTTATTCATCCTCCTCTGCCTCGTCCTGGCCCTCCTACCCCGTCTGGCTCCTCAACCTGGCACTGGCCTTCATGCTCTGCTTGGTCTTGGTTCCTCGCCTTCAGCCCTGGTCTTAGCCCTCTTCCTCTTCATGATCCAGTTCCTCCCCTGCCTGGTCCTGGCCCTCCTCCTCTGCAAGATCCTGCGTCTCCTCCTCCTTCACTTGATCTTGGCCTCCTTCTTGTTCTTTTCCTGGTCCTAAAACTCTTCCTTGTACTAGTAATCCTCCTGAACCAAACACTGGCCCTTCAGCTCCGCCTTGTACTGGCCTGCATCCTTGGCCAGATCCTGGCTCTCCTGGGACCTACTCCTAGTACTTGCCTTCCTTCTCCATCTAGGTCGCCTCCTCCTCCTAGGTTTGGCCCTCCCCCCTCCTCCTTCGTTCCACGTCCTCTTCCTCTGCCAAATTCCTGGCCTTCCTTCTCCCCCATATCCTATCCCGCCACCCTTATGCTGATCCTCTTCTTCTTCTTCTGCCTGGTCCTGGCCCACCCCCCATCTGTCTGGTCCTGGGCATCCTTTTCCACCTGCTCCTGGCTAGCCTCCTCCCAATGATCTTTTCCCCCACCTCCTCTGTCCTCACCCTTTACTCTCTCCTTCTTCGCCTGGGTCTCGCCCTTCTCCACCATATGGTCCTGACCCTCATCACCCCACCTGGTCTTGGCCATTCTCCACTGCCTGGTCCTGGCCCTTCCTACACCATCTGGCTCCTCCACCTTACCCTGGCCCCTCATCCCTCTGCTTGGTCTTGGTTCTTCCCTTCAGCCCTGGTCTTTACCCTATTGCTCCTCATGATCAGTTCTTCCTTTGCCTGTTCCTGGCCCCTCCTCCCTCTGCTAGATCCTGTGCCCTCCTCTTTCTCTTGGTATTGGGCCGTCGTTCTCTTTCACTTCCTGGCCCCTCTAACTCTTCCTGGTACTGGTAATCCTTCTCCACCAAACGCTGGCCCTCCCTTCTCCGACTAGTCTGGCCCTTTGTCCTCAGGCCAGATCCTGGCTCAACCTTTGACCTCCACCTGGTATTTGCCTTCCTCGTCCATCTAGGCCGCCTCCACTTCCTCCTAGTCTTTGCCCTCCCTCCTCCCTCGATCCAAGTCCCTCTTCCTTTGCGTCATCCTGGTTTACGTTCTCCTCCAGATCCTGGCCCTCCTCCTTCTCCTGGTCCTCTTCTTCTTCTTCTTTTGTCTTGTCCTGGCCCACCCCCCATCTGTCTGGTCCTGGGTCTACTCCTCCACCGGCTCCTGGCCCTCCTGCTCCCATTGATCTTTTTCCCACCTCCTCTGTCTATATTTTGCTCTCCTCCTTCGCCTGGGCCTGGCACTCCTCCTCCACATGGTCCTGACCCTCTTCACCCACCTGTCTTGGCCATGCTCCACGGCCTGTTGGCCCATGCTCCACGGCCCTCCTACTCCATCTGGCTCCTCCAACTGGCACTGGCCCTCATCCTCTTCTTGCTCTTGGTTATCACCTTCAGCCTGGTCTTAACCCTCTTCCTCTTTATTATCCAGTTCCTCCTCTGCCTGATCCTGGCCCAACTCCTCTGCTAGATCCTGGGCCTTGTCCGTCTCTTGCTCTTGGCCTCCTTCCTGTTCTTTTCCTGGCCCTCCAACTCTTCCTGGTACTAGTAATCCTCCTGAACAAAACACTGGCCCTCCTACTCCGGCTACTTCTAGCCTTCGTCCTCGGCCAGGTCCTGGCTCTCCTGGGACCTCCAGCTGGTACTTGCCTTCATCATCCATCTAGGTCGTCTCTTCCTTCTCCTTGTCTTGGACCCCCTCCTCCCTCGGTCAAGGTCCTCTTCCTCTGCCTCATCCTGGCCTTCTGTCTCCTCCAGATCCTGGCCCTCCTTCTTCCCCTGATCCTCGTCCTCTTCTTCTACCTGGTCCTGGCCCACCCCCTTCCTTCTGATCCTGGGCCTCCTCCCCCACCTGCTCCTAGCACTCCTCCTCCAAATGAACTTTTTGCCTCCTCCTCTGTCTAAACGTCACTCCCCTCCATCGCCTGGGCCTCACACACCTCCTCCACATCGTTCTGAAAGTCCTCACCCACCTGTTCCTGGCCGTTCTAAAACTGCCAGGTTCCTGGCCCTCCTACCCCATCTGGTACCTCCACCTGGCACTGGCCTCATCCTATGCTTGGTCCTGGTTCTCGCCTCCCAGCCTGGTCTTAACCCCTATTCCTCTTCATGATCCAGTTTCCTACTCTGCCTGTCCCTGGCCCTCCTCCTCTGCTAGATCCTGCCACCTCCTATTTCCCTTGGTCTTGGTCTCCTTCTTGTTTTTTTGCTGGCCCTCCAACTCTTCCAGGTACTAGTAATCTTGCTGAACCAAACACTGGCTCTTCAGTTCCGCGTTGTCCTGGCCTTCGTCCTCGACCAGATCCTGGCTCTCCTGGGACCTCCACCTAGTACTTGCCTTCCTCCTCCTTCTAGGTCGCCTCCTCCTCCTCCTAGTTTTGGCCCTCCTCCTCCTTCGTTCCATGTCCTCTTCCTCTGCCTCATCCTGGCCTTCATTCTCCCCCATATACTATCCCTCCTCCTTCTGCTGATCCTCTTCTTCTTCTTCTTCCTGGTCCTGGGCCTCCTCCTCCACCTGCTCCAGTCTCTCCTCCTACCAATAATCTTTTTCCCACCTCCTCTGTCTGATTTCTCTCCCCTCCTTCGCCTGGGCCTGGAACTCCTCCTCCACATGGTCCTGACCCTCCTCACCCACCTGGTCTTGGCCATCCTCCTCTGCCTGGTCCTGGCCCTTCTACCCCATCTGGCTCCTCCACCTGGCACTGGCCCTCATCCTCTGCTTGGTCTTGGTTCTCGCCTTTAGCCTGGTCTTAACCCTCTTCCTCCTCATGATCCAGTTCCTCCTCTACCTGGTCCTGGCTTCCTCCTCAGCTAGATCCTACGCCTCCTCATTCTCTTGGTGTTGGCCTCCTTCTCGTTCTTTTCCAGGCCATCCCACTGTCCCTGGTACTGGTAATCCTCCTCTACCAAACACTGGCCTTCCTACTCCGGCTACTCCTGGCCTTCGTCCTCGGCCAGATCCTGGCTCTCCTGGGACCTCCAACTGGTACCTCCCTTCCTTGTCCATCTAGGTCGCCTCCCTCCTCCTCCAGTCTTGGCCCTCCTCCTCCCTTCCATCCAGGTACTCTCAGCTCAGCTCCGTTCGCTCCGCCTTGACCTGGCCTTTTGTCCTCGGCGAGATCTGGTTTTCCTTGGACCTCCACCCAGTACAATGCCTTTCCTCCTCCAGCTAGGTCGCCTACCTCCTCCTCCTAGTTTAGGGTCCCTCCTCTTCCTTTGTTCCCATGTCATCTTCTCTGCCTCAATCCTGACCTTCCTCCTCTCCAATATCCGAACACTCCTCCTTCTGCTGATCCTCTTCTTCTTCTTCTGCCTGGTCCTGGCCCACCTCCATCTTTCTTGTCCTGGGGCCTCCTCCTCCACCTTCTCCTAGCTCTCATCCTTCAAATGACTTATTTCCCTCCTCCTCTGTCTCATCTATACTCCCTTTCTTAGCCTGGGCCTGGCTCCTCCTCCACCACATGGTCCCTGACCTTCCTCACCCCACCTTGGCTTGGCCATTCACCACTACCGGGTCCTGGCCCTCCTACCCCATCTGGCTCCTTCACCGTACCCTGGCCCTCATCCTCTGGCTTCGTCTTGGTTTCTTGCATTCAGGCCTGGTCTTAACCCTCTTCATCCTCATGATCCAGTTCCTCCTCTGCCTGGTCCTGGCCCTCCTCCTCTGCTAGATCCTGCCGCCCCCTCTTTCTCTTGTCTTGGCTGTCCTTCCCTTTCTCTTCCTGGCCCTCCAACTCTTTCCTGGGTATTGGTAATCCTCCTTCACCAAACACTGGCCCTCCTTCTCCGGCTAGTCCTGGCATTTGTCACTCGGCCAGATCCTGGGCTCACCTTTGATCTCCACCCGTGATACTTGCCTTCCGCGTCCAACTAGGCCGCCTCATTCTTTCTCCGAGTCTTTGTCCTTCTCTCCCCTCGATCCAGGTCTCCTTCCTCTGCCTCATCCTGGCCTCTTTCTCCTCCAGATTCCTTGGCCCTCCTCCTTTTCTTCGGTACAGGTTATAATTCTTCTGTCTTGTGCTGGCTCATCCCCCAATCCGTCGGGTCCTTGGTCTCCTCCTCAACATCTCCTGGCCCTCGTCCTCCATTGAATCTATTTTCCCACACCTCCTCTGTCTCCATCTTTACTCTCCTCACTTTCGCCTGGACCCTGGCATCCTCCTCGTCCCACATGGTCCAGGACCTCACGCACTACGCATCTCTACCACCTGGTCATGACCCATCCCCCCACTGCCTCGTCATGGCCCTCCTACCCCCTCTGGCAATCCACCTGACACTGGCCCTCATCCTCGGCTACGTCTTGGTTCTCGCCTTCAGCCTGGTCTTAACCCTCTTCCCTCCCTCATGATCCATTACCTCCTCTGCCTGGTCCTGGCCCTCCTCCCTCTGTAGAGCCTGCTCATCCCTCCCTTCTCTTGGTCTTGGCTCTCCCTTCTCGTTCTTCTTCCTGGCCTTCCAACTCTTCCTGTACTAGTAATCCTCACTGAACCAAACATTGGCCCTCCTCTGCTCCGCCTTGTCCTGGCCTTCGTCCTCGGCCAGATCCCTGGCTCTACTTGGACCTCCACCCAGTACTTGCCTTTCGACTCCATCTAGGTCACCTCCTCCTCCTCCTCCTTCGTTCCACGTCCTCTTCCTCTGCCTCATCCTGGCCTTCGTTCTTCCCCATATCCTATCGCTCCACCTTCTGCTGATCTTCTTCTTCTTCTTCTTCCTGGTCCTGGCCCACCCTCAACTGTCTGGTCCTGGACCTCCTCCACCACCTGCTCTTGGCTCTCCTCCTCCCTATGATCTATTTCCCACCTCCTCTGTCTCATCCTTACTCCCCTTCTTCGCCTGGGCCTGGTCCTCCTCCACCACATGGTCCTGACCCTCCTCACCCACCTGGCCTTGGCCATTCTCCACTGCCTGGCCCTCCTACCCCCATCTGGTTCCTCCACCTTACCCTGGGCCCTCATCCTCTGCTTGGTTTTGGTTTCTTGCCTTTGGTCTGGTCTTTCACCCTCTTCCTCCTCCATGAACCAGTTCCTCCTCTGCATGGTCCTGGCCCTCCCTTCTCTGCTAGATCCTGGCGTCTCCTCTTTCTCTTGGTCTTGGCCGTCTTTCTCTTTCTTTTTCCTGGCCTCCAACCCTTCCTGGTAGTTGGTAAATCCTCCTCCACCAAACACTGGGCCCTCCTACTCCGGCTACTCCTGGCACTTCATCTTCGGCCAGATCCTGGCTCTCCTGGGACCTCCTCCTGGTACTTGCCTTCCCTTGTCCATCTAGGTCGCCCTCCTCCTCCTCCTAGTCCTTGGCCTTCCTCCCTCCTTTAGGTCCAGGTCCTCTTCCTTTGCCTCATCCTGGCCTTCCTCCTCCCTCCAGATCCTGGCCTTTCTCCTTCTTCTTATCCTCGTCCTCTTCTTCTGCCTGGTCCTGGCCCCACGCCCTTCCATCTGGTCTAGGGGCCTCCTCCTCCACCCTACTCCTAGCTCTAACTCCTCCAAATGATCTTTTTTGCCTCCTCCTCTGTTTACTCTTCACTCCCCCTCCTTCGCCTGGGCCTGGCACTCCTCCCTACACATCGTTCTGACCGTCCTCACCCACCTGGACCTTGGCCATTCCTCCACTGCCTGGCCCTGGCCCTCCTACCCCCATCTGGCTCTTCAACGGGCACTGGCCCTCATCTTCTGCTTGGGCTTGGTTACTCGCCTTCAGCCTTGTCTTAACCCTCTTCCTCCCTCATGATCCAGTTCCCTCCTCTGCCCTGGTCTTGGCCCACCTCCTCAGCTAGATCGGAGCCCTCCACCTTCTCTTGGTCTAGGCCTCCTTCTTGTTTTAATTCCTGACCCTCCAACTCTTCCTGGTACTAGTTATCCTCCTGAAATCAAACATTGGCCCCTTCAGCTCCACCTTGTCCTGGCCCTCCCCCTCCACCTGCTTCTGGCCCTCCTACTTCCATTCATTAATTTCCCACTTCCTCTGTCTTATCGTTACTCTCCTCCTTTGCTTGGGCCTGGCACTTCTCCTCCACATGGTCCTCTGTCTGGTTCTGTGCCTCCTCTTTCCCTTGGTCTTGGCTGTCCTTCTCTTTCTTTTCCTGGCCCTCCAACTCGTCCTGGTACTGGCAATCCTCCTCCAAACACTGGCCCTCCTTCTCGGGCTAGTCCTGGCCCTTTGTCCTCGGCCAGATCTGGCTCACCTTTGACCTCCAACTAGTACTTGCCTTCCTCGTCCCATCTAGGCCGCCCTCCTCTTCCCTCCTAGTCTTTGCCCCTCCCTCCTCCCTCGATCCAGATGCTCTTCCTCTGCGCCATCATGGCCTCCATTCTCCTCCAGATCCTAGCACTCCCTCCTTCTTCTGGTCCTCTTCTTCTTCTTCTTCTGCCTTGTCCTGGCCCACCCCCATCCGTTTGGTCCTGGTCTCCTCCTACACCTGCTTCTGGCCCTCCTACTTCCTATTCATTATTTTCCAACATCCTCTGTCTTATATTTACTCTCCTCCTTCGCCCTGGGCCTGGCACTTCTCCTCCCACATGGTCCTGACCCTCCTCACGCACCTGGTCTGGCCATCCTCCACTGCCTGGTCCTGGCCCTCCAACCCCCATCTGGCTCCTCCACCTCCGACCCCTAGTCCTCATCCTCTGCTTGGTTCTTGGTTCTCGCCTCCAGCTTCGCCTCGCCTCGCCAGTATACTGGCCGAGGACAAAGGTCAAGGATTAGCCGGGGAAGGAGGGCCAGTGTTTAGTGGAGGAGGATTACCAGTACCAGGCAGAGGACGAAACTGGGTAAATGAGGAGGAAGAGGGTTAAGACCAGGCTGAAGGCAAGAACCAAGACCAAGCAGTGGATGAGGGCCAGGGTCAGGTGGAGGAGCCAGATGGGGTAGGAGGGCCAGGACCAGGCAGTGGAGAATGGCGAAGACCAGGTGGGTGAGGAGGGTCAGGACCATGTGGTGGATGAGGGCGAGGTCCAGGCGAAGAAGGAGAGAGTAAAGATGAGACAGAGGATGTGGGGAAAAGATCACTCGGAGGAGGAGAGCCCGGAGCACGTGGAGGAGGAGGCCCGGGACCAGACGGAAGATGGGGTCCAGGACCAGGCAGAAGGACAAGAAGAGGATCAGCAGAAGTTGGAGGTCAACGATCTGGAGGGGAAGGAAGGCCAGGATGAAGCAGACGAAGAGGACCTGGATCGATAGAGGCGGAGGGCAAAACTAGGAGGAGTAGGAGGCGGAGCTAGATTTACGAGGAAGGCAAAGTACCAGGTAGAGGTCCCAGGGAGATCCAGTATCTGGCCGAGGACGAAGGCCAGGACAAGGCGGAGCTGGAAGGGCCCTGTATTTGGTGGAGGAGGATTACCAGTACCAGGAAGGGTTGGAGGCCAGGAAAAGAGCGAGAAGGTGGCCAAGACCAAGAGAAGGAGGAGGCGCAGGATCTAGTTGAGGAGGAGGGCCAGGACGAGGCAGAGGAGGAACTGGATCTTGAAGAGGAAGAGGACTTAGACCAGGCCTTAATTCGAGAACAAAGAACAAACAGAGGATGAGGGGCCAGTGCCCGGTGGAGGAGCCAGATGGGGTAGGAGGGCCAGGACCAGGCATTGGAGGATTGCCCAAGACCAGGTGGGTGAGGAGGGTCAGGACCATGTGGTAGAGGGGGATCAGGCCCAGGCGAAGAAGGAGAGTAAAGATGAGACAGAGGAGGTGGTAAAAAAGATCATTGAGAGGAGGGGAGCCAGGAGCAGGTGGAGGAGGAGGCCCAGGACCCAGACGGAAGAGGGTGGGCCAGGACCAGGCAGAAGAAGGAAGAAGAGGATCAAGAAGAAGGAGGAGGGCCCAGGATCATGGAGGAGGAGGAAGGCAAGGACGAGGCAGAGGAAGAGGACCTTGAAGGAGGCAGGGAGGAGGGCCAAGACTATGAGGAGGAGGAGGCGAACCCTAGATGGACGAAGAAGGCAAGTAACCAGTTGGAAGTCCGAGGTGAGCCAGAATCTGGCCGAGTACAAAGGGCCAGGACTAGACGGAGAATGGAGGGCCACTGTTTGGTGGGAGGAGGATTACCTGTACCAGGAAAAGTTGGAGGGCCTGGAAAAGAACGAGAAGGAGGCCAAGACCAAGAGAAGGAGGGGGTGCGCGGGAATCCTAGCTGAGGTGGAGGGCCAGGACCAGCCAGAGTGGAATAGGAACATGTAAGGAACGAATATGGATTAAGACCGGGCTGAAGGGCGCAGAACCAAGACAAAGCAGAGGATGAGGGCCCAATGCAGGTGTGGTAAGGAGCCAGATGTGGTAGGGAGGACCTGGACCAGGGCAGTGGAGGAATGGCCCAACGGACCAGGTGGGTGAGGAAGGTCGGGGGTCCATATTGGTGGAGCAGGTGCCAGGCCCAGGCGAAGGAGGAGAGTATATGATGAGACAGAGGAGGTGGGAAAAAGTTCAATGGGAGGAGGAGGGCCAGGAGCAGGTGGAGGAGGAGACCCAGGATCTAGACAGATTGGGGTGGGCCAGGACCAGGCACAAGAAGAAGAAGAGGACAAGAAGAAGGAGGAGGGCCAGGATCTGGAGGAGAAGGAAGGCCAGGATGACCCAGAGGGAATGAGGACCTGGATCGAGGAGGCGTAGGGCAAAGACCAGGAGGAAGAGGAGGTGGCCCTGGATGGACGAGGAACGCAAGTACCAGGTTGGAGGTCAAAGGTGAGCCAGGATCTGGCCGCGGCACAAAGGCCAGGACTAGCCCGGAGAAGGGAGGGGCCACTGTTTTGGTGGAGGAGGATTACCAGTACCAGGAAGAGTTGGAGGGCCCAGGAAGAGAAAGAGAAGGACGGCCCCAAGGACCCAAGAGAAGAGGACGGCGCAGGATCGAGCAGAGGAGGATGGCAGGACCAGGCAGAGGAGGAACTGGATCCATGAGATGGAAGAGGGTTAAGACCAGGCTGAAGTGCACAGAACCTAGACCAAGCAGAGGATGAGGACCTAGGGTCAGGTGGATGAGCCAGATGGGGTAGGAGGGGCCAGGACCAGGGCAGTGTAGAATGGCCCAAGACCGTGGGTGAGGAGGGTCAGGGCACAGTGGTGGAGGAGGGTGCCAGGCCCCAGGCTAAGGAGAGTAGATGAGATAGAGGAGTGGGGAAAACGATCATTGGGAGGAGGAGAGCCAGGAGCAGTGAGAATGAGGAGGCCCAGGATCTGACAGAAGAGGGTGAGCCATGACCAGGCAGAAGAGGAAGAGGAGGATTAGCAGAAGTAGGAGGTCCACGATCTTGAGGAGAAGGAAAGCCAGGATGAGGAATACGAAGAGGACGTGGATTGAGGGAGGAGGAGGGCCAAAACTAGGAGGAGGAGGAGGCGAGTTAGATTTACGAGGAAGGCAAGTACCAGGTGGAGGTCCCAGGAGATCCAGGATCAGGGCGAGGACGAAGGCCAGGACAAGGCGGAGCTGGAGGGCCAGTGTTTGGTGGAGGAGGATTACCAGTACCACGAAGAGCTGGAATGCCAGGAAAAGAACGAGAAGGTGGCCAACACCAAGAGAAGGAGGAGCCGCAGGATGTAGCTTAGGAGTAGTGCCAGGACCAGGCAGAGAGGGAACTGGATCATGAATAGGAAGAGGGTTAAGACCAGGCGGAAGGCGAGAACCAAGACCATGGAGAGGATGAGGGCCAGTGTCAGGTGGAGGAGCCAGATGGGGTAGGAGGGCCAGGACCAGGCAGTGGACGATAGCCAAGACCAGGTGGCTGAGGAACGGTCTGGACCATGTGGAGGAGGGGTACTAGGCCTAGGCGAAGGAGGGGAGTAAAGGATGAGACAGAGGAGGTGGGTGAAACGGATGAATGGAAAGAGGAGGGGCCCAGGAGCAGGTGGAGGAGGAGACCCAGGGCCAGACGAAAGTGGGTGGGCCAAGACCAAGGCAGAAGAAGAAGAAGAGGATCCAGCAGAAGTACGAGGGCCAGGATCTGGAGGAGTTGGAGGCCAGGATGAGGCAGACTAAGAGGACCTGGACCGAGGGAGGAGGAGGGCCAAGACTAGGAGGCGGAGGAGGCCGTCCTAGAAGAACGGTGGAAGAGGCATGTACAAGTTGGAGGTCCCAGGAGAGCCAGGATCTGGGCGAGGACGAAGGCCAGGAGCTGGCCGGAAGTAAGGAGGGCCAGTGTTTGGTAGAGGAGGATTACCAGTACCTGCAAGAGTCGAAAGGGCCTGAAAAGGACGAGATGGTGGCCAGACCTAGAGAGGGAGCAGGGGCAGGATCTAGCTGAGGGGGAGAGGCCATGGCCAGGCAGAGGAGGAACTGGATCATGAGGAGGAAGAGTGCTAAGGCCAGGCTAAAGGCGGAGAACCAAACCAAGACAGAGGAATGAGGGTCAGTGCCAGGTGGAGGAGCAGATGAGGTAGGAGGGTCAGGACCAGGCAGAGGAGGATGACCAGGACCAAGTGTGTGAGGAGGGTCAGGACCATTGTGGAGGAGAGGTTTCCAGGCCCAGGCGAAGGAGCCCCGGAGTAAAGATCAGACAGAGAATGGTGAGAAAAACGTCATCGGGAGGAAGAGAGCCAGGAGCAGGTGGAGGAGGAATCCAGGACCAGACAGATGGGGGGTGTGTCAGGACCAGGCAGAAGAAGAAGAAAGGATCAGCAAAAGGAGCAGGGTTAGGGTATGGGGGAGAAGGGAAGGCCAGGATGAGGCAGAGGAAGAGGACGTGGAAACGAAGGAGGTAGGAGGACCATAGACTAGGAAGGGAAGAGGAGGCGACCTAGATGGAGGAGGAAGGCAACGTACTAATTGGAGGTCCCAGAGAAGAGTCCAGGATCTGCCCTAGGACGGAGGGCAAGGACAAGGCGGAGCTGAAGGGAGAGCAGTGTTTGGTTCAGGAGGATTACTAGTACCAGGAAGAGTTGGAAGGCCAGGAAAAGAACGAGAAGGAGGACCAAGGACCAAGAGAAGGAGGAGGCGCAAGGCTCTAGCAGAGGAGGGAGGGCCAGGACCAGGCAGAGGAGGGAAATGGATTCATGAGGAGGAAGAGGGTTAAGACCAGGCTGAAGGCCGAGAAACCAAGACGTAGTCGAGGATGAGGGCAGTGCCAGGTGATGTGCCCAGAGGGGCTAGGAGGGCCAGGACGAGGCAGTGTGGAGGATGGTCAAGACCAGGTGGGTGATGAGGGGTCAGGACCCATGTGGACGAGGAGTGCCAGGTCCGGGCGAAGGAAGGAGAGCTAAAAGATGAGACAGATGATGTGGGAAATAGTTCAATGGGAGGACGAGGGCCAGGAGCAGGTGGAGGAGAAGACCCAGGACCCGACCGGATGGGGGGTGAGCCATGACAAGACAGAATAAGTAGAACCGTACCAGAAGAAAGAGGAGGGCCAGGATCTGGAGGAGAAGAAGGCCTGGGTGAGGCAGAGGAAGAGAAACCTGAAATTGAGGGAGGAGGAGGACAAAGACTAGGAGGAAGAGGAGGCGGCCTAGATGGACTAGGAAGGCAAGTATCAGGTGGAGATCAAAGTGTGAGCCAGGATCTGGCCGAGGACAAAAGGCCCAGGACTAGCCGGAGAAGGAGGGCCAGTGTTTGGTGAAGGAGGATTACCAGTACCAGGAAGAGTTGGTAGGGCCAGAAAAGAGAAAGAGAAGGACAGCCAAGACAAAGAGAAAGAGGAGGCACAGCATGCTAGCAGAGGAGGAGGGACCAGGACCCAGGCAGAGGAGGAACTGGATCATGAGGAGGAAGAGGGTTAAGACCAGGCCTGAATAGCAAGAACCAAGACCAAGCAGAGGATGAGGGCCAGGGTGTACGGTGGAGGAGCCAGATGGGGTTAGGAGGAACCAAGACCAGGCAGTGGAATATGGCCCTGTGGACCGGGTGGGTGGAGGAGGGTCAGGACCATGTGGTGGATGAGGGCGAGGCCCCAGGCGGAAGAAGGATGAGTAGGTAAAGATGATGAGACAGAGGATGAGGGGATAAAGATCATTGGGAGGAGGAGAGCCCGGAGCACGTGGAGGGAGGGGCCCGGGACCAGACGGAAGATAGGGTGGACCAGGAGCCAGGGCAGAAGAAGAAGAAGAGGATCCAGCAGAAGTTGGAGGTCCACGGATTCTGGAGGGGAAGGAAGCAGGCAGGATGAAGCAGAAGAAGAAGGACCTGAATCGATAGAGGTCGTAGGGGCGTAAAACTAGGGCGGAGGAGGAGGCGAGGTAGATTTACGGGGGAAGGCAAAGTAACCAGGTCGAGGGTCCCCGAAGATCCAGTTATCTGTCCGAGGACGAATGCCAGGACAAAGGCAGAGCTTGGAAGGCCGGAGGTTTGGTAGAGGAGGATTACCAGTACCAGGAAGGGTTTGGAGGCCAGGAAAAGAGCGAGAAGGTGGCCAAGACCAAGAGAAGGAGGAGGCGCAGGATCTAGTTGAGGAGGAGGGACCAGGACGAGGCAGAGGAGGAACTGGATCATGAAGAGGAAGAGGGTTAAGATCAGGCTGAAGGCAAGAACCAAGACCAAGCAGAGGATGAGGGCCCAGTGCCCAGGTGGAGGAGCCAGATGGGGTAGGAGGGCCAGGGACCAGGCATTGGAGGATTGCCAAGACCAGGTGGGTGAGGAGGGTCAGGACCATGTGGTAGAGGGGGCCCAGGCCCAGGTGAAGAAGGAGAGTAAAGATGAGACAAAGGAGGTGTGAAAAAAGATCTTTGAGAGGAGGAGAGCCAGGAGCAGGTGGTGGAGGAGGCCCAGGACCAGACGGAAGAGGGTGGGCCAGGACCCAGGCAGAAGAAGAAGTAGAGGGATCAGCAGAAATAGGAGGTCCACGGATCTGGAGGAGAAGGAAGGCCAGGATGAGGCAGAGGAAGAGGACTGGATAGAGGAAGGAGGAGGGCCAAACTAGGAGGAGGAGGAGGCGAGCTAGATGGACGAGGAAGGCAAGTACCAGGTGGACGGTCCTAGGAGATCCGGGATCAGGAGGAGGACGAAGGCCAGGACAAGGCGGAGCTGGAGGGCCAGTTGTCTGGGTGGAGGAGGATTACCAGTACCAGGAAGAGTTGGCGGCCAGGAAAAAGACGAAAAGGTGACCAAGAGCAAGAGAAGGAGGAGGCGCAGGATCTAGCTGAGGAGGAGGACCAGGACCAGACAGAGGAAGAACTGGATCATGAGGAGGAAGAAGGTTAAGACCAGGCTGAAAGCAACAACCAAGACCAAGCAGAGGATGAGTGCCAGTGCCCGGTGGCAAGAGCCCAGATGGGGTAGGAGCGCCAGGACCAGGCAGTGCAGAATGGCCAAGGCCAGGTGGGTGAGGACGTTCAGAACGATGTGGAGGAGGGCGTGCAAGGCCCAGGCGACGAAGGGGAGTGAAGATCAGGACAGAGGAGGAGGCAAAAAGTTCATTTGGAGGAGGAGAGCTAGGAGCAGGTGGAGGAGGAGACCTCAGGTCCCAGACGGAAGGGGGTGGGACAGGACCAGGCAGAAGAAGAAGAAGAGGATCAGGAGAAGGAGGGAGGTTCAGTATCTGGAGGAGAAGGAAAGCCAGGAGAGGCAGAGGAAGAGGACCTGGACCGAGAGAGGAGGAGGGCCAAAACTAGGAGGAGGCGACCTAGATGGATGAGGAAGGCAAGTACCAGTTGGAAGTCCGAGGAGAGTCCAAGAATCTGGGCCGAGGACGAAGGCCAGGAGTAACCGGAGTAGGAGGGCCAGTGTTTGGTAGAGGGGGATTACCAAGTACCAGGAAGAGTTGGAGGGCCCTGGAAAAGAACGAGAAGGAGGCCAAAGACCAAGAGAAGGAGGAGGCACAGGATCTAGCTGAGGAGGGGGAGTCAGGACCAGGCAGAGGTGGAATTGGAACATGAAGAGGAATATGATTAAGCCCAGGCTGAAGGCGAGAATCAAGACCAATCAGAGGATGAGGGCCAGTGCCAGGTAGAGGAGCCAGATGTGGTAGGAGGGCCAGGACCAGGCAGTGGAGGATGGCCAAGACCAGGGGGGTGAGGAAGGTCAGGACCATGTGGTGGAGCAGTGCCAGGCCCAGTCGAAGTAAGAGAGTAAATATGAGACATAGGAGGTGGGAAATAGTTCAGTGGGAGGAGGAGGGCCAGGAGCAGGTGGAGGAGGAGACCCAGGACCAGACGGATGGGGGTGGGTCAGGACAAGGCACAAGAAGTAGAAGAGGACCAGAAGAAGGAGGAGGGCCAGGATCTGGAGGAGAACGAAAGCCAGGATGACCCAGAGGAAGATGACCTGGATCGAAGGAGGAGGAAGGCAAAGACTAGGAGAAAGAGGAGGCGGCCTAGATAGACGAGGAAGGCAAGTACCAGGTGGAGGTTAAAGGTGAGCCAGGATCTGGCCGAGGACAAAGGCCAGGACTAGCCGGAGAAAGAGGGCCAGTGTTTGGTGGAGGAGGATTACCAGTACCCGGAAGAGTTGGAGGGCCAGGAAGAGAAAGAGAAGGACGGCCAAGACCAAGAGAAAGTGGAGGCACAGGATCTAGCAGAGGAGGAGGGCCAGGACCAGGCAGAAGAGGAACTGGATCATGAGGAGGAAGAGGGTTAAGACCAGGCTGAAGGCAAGAACCAATACAAAGCAGAGGATGAGGGCCAGGGTCAGGTGGAGGAGCCAGATGGGGTAGGAGGACCAGGACCAGGCAGTGGAGAATGGCCAAGACCAGGTGAATGAGGAGGGTCAGGCCCATGTGGTGGAGGAGGGCAAGGCCCAGGTGAACGAGAGTAAAGATGAGACAGAGGAGGTGGGAAAAGATCATTGGGAGGAGGAGAGCCAGGAGCAAGTCGAAGAGGAGGCCCAGGACCAGACGGAAGAGGGTGGGCCAGGACCAGGCAGAAGAAGAAGAAGAGGATTAGCAGAAGTAGGAGGTCCACGATCTTGAGGAGAAGGAAGGCCAGGATGAGGAAAACGAAGAGGACCTGAATTGAGGGAGGAGGAGGGCCAAAGCTAGGAGGAGAAGGAGGCGAGGTAGATTTACGAGGAAGGCAAGTACCAGGTGGAGGTCACAGGAGATCCAGGATCAGGGCGAGGACGAAGGCCAGGACAAGGCGGGAGCCTGAAGGGCCAGTATTTGGTGGAGGAGGATTACCAGTACCACGAAGAGTTGGAATGCCTGGAAAAAAATGAGAAGGAGGCCAAGACCAAGGGAAGGAGGAGTCCGCAGGATGTAGCTGAGGAGAGCCAGGCCCGGGCAGAGAGGGAAGTGGATAATGAAGAGGAAGATCCCTGCGCCTCCTCCTTCTCATGGTCTTGGCCTCCTTCATGTTCTTTTCCTAGCCCTCCAACTCTTCCTGGTACTGGTAATCCTCCTCCACCAAACACTGGACCTCCAGCTCAGCCTTGTCCTGGCCTTCGTCCTCGGCCAGATCCTGGATCTCCTGAGACCTCCACCTGGTACTTGCCTTCCTCGTCCATCTACGTTGCCTCCTCCTCCTCCTAGTCTTGGCCCTCCTCCTGTCTCGGTCCAGGTCCTCCTTCGTATGCCCTCACCCTGGCACTCACCCTCCTCCTTCCAGATCCTGGCCCTCCTCCTTCTGATGATCCCTCGTCCTCCTTCCTCTCCTCGTCCTCCTTCCTGCTGATCCTGGCCCTCCTACCCCATCCTGGCCCTCCACCTGGTACTGGCACCTCATGCCTCTGCTCGGTCCTTGGTTCTCGCCTTTAGCCTGGTCTTAACCCTCTTCCTCCCCTCATGATCCAGTTCCTCCTCCCTCGATCCAGGGTAGGACATCGGCCAAGAGTTCAGCGGCAAAGTAAGCGGCGGTGAGGCAGAAGTGATGAGGTTTGCAGTAGACGAGCCTAAGTGTGTAGGCTGGGATGTAATACCAATTATTCATTCTTTCATTCAATCGTATTTATTCGGCACTTACTGTGTGCAGAGCACATGTACTAAGCGCTTTGGAAGTAAAGTTTGGTAACATATAGAGACCGTCCCTACCCCAACAAGTGGGCTCACAGTTGAAGAAGGGGGGGAGACAGAGAACAAAACCAAACATACTAACAAATAAGAAATAAATAGAATAGATAGTACACGTAAGGTAAATAAAAATACATAAAGTAGAGTAATAATTATGTACGAACATATATACAATATATACAGGTGCTGTGGGGAAGGGAAGGAGGTAAGATGGGGGGATGAAGAGGGGGGACGAGGGGGAGAGGAAGGAAGGGGCTCAGTCTGGAAGGCCTCCTGGAGGAGGTGAGCTCTCAGTAGGGCCTAGAAGGTGAGGAAGAGAACTAGCTTGGCGGATGGGCAGAAGGGAGGGCATTGCAGGGCCCGGGGATGACGTCGGCCAGGGGGTCGATGGCGGGACAGGCGAAGAACGAGGTACGGTGAGGAGATTAACGGCAGAGGAGCGGAGGCTGCGGGGTGGGCTGTAGAAGGAGAGAAGGGAGGGGAGGTAGGAGGGGGCGAGGTGATGGAAGCCCAGGGTGAGGAGTTTCCGCCGGATGCGCAGATTGATTGATAGCCACTTGGAGATTTTTGAGGAGGGGAGTAACATGCCCAGAGCGTTTTTGGCACAAAGACAATCCGGGCCAGCATCATGAAGTATGGATTGAAGTGGGGAGAGACACGAGGATGGGAGATCAGAGAGAAGGCTGATGCAGTAGTCCAGACGGGATAGGATGAGAGCTTGAACGAGCAGATAGCGGTTAGGATGGAGAGGAAAGGGCGGATCTTGGCAATGTTGCGGAGCTGAGACCGGCAGGTTATGGTGACGGCTTGGATGTGAGGGAGGGAATGAGAGAGCGGAGTCGAGGATGACACCACGGTTGCGGGCTTGTGAGACGGGAAGGATGGTAAGTGCCGTCAACAGAGATGGGAAAGTCAGGGAGAGGGCAGGGTTTGGGAGAGAAGAAAGGAGTTCAGTCTTGGACATGTTGAGTTTTAGGTGGCGGGCAGACATCCAGATGGAGATGTCCGGAAGCCAGGAGGAGATGCGAGCCTGGAGAGAGGGGGAGAGAGTCAGGGGTAGAGATGTAGATCTGGTGTCATCAGCGTAGAGATGATAGTGAAGCCGTGGGAGCGAATGAGGTCACCAACGGAGTGCGTGTAAGATCGAGAACAGAAGGGGACCAAGCACTGAACCTTGGGGAACCCCCACTGTAAGGGGATGGGAGGGGGAGGAGGAGCCTGCGAAAGAGACTTGAGAATGAACGACCGGAGAGATAAGAGGAGAACCAGGAGAGGACGCAGTCTGTGAAGCCAAGGTCGATGTTGGCGTGTTTTAGGAGAAGGGGGTGCTCCACAGTGTCGACGGCAGCTGAGAGGTCGAGGAGGATTAGGATAGAGTAGGAGCCGTTAGATTTGGCCAAGCAGGAAGTCATTGGTGACCCTCTGAGAGGGCAGCTTTCCGTGGAATGTAGGGGGACGGAAGCCAGACTGGAGGGGGTCGAGGAGAGATGTTGGTGTTGAGCAATTCGAGGGCAGGGCATGTAGACAACTCGTTCAAGGAGTTTGGAAAGAATGGTAAGAGGGATATGGGACGATAACTAGAAGGTGGAGGTAGGGTCAAGAGAGGGGTTTTTTTTAGGATGGGAGAGACACTGGGGTATGTTTGATGGCAGAGGGGGAAGGAACCAGTGGAGAGTGAGTGGATGAAGATGGAAGTTAAGGAGGGGAGAAAGGGATGGAGCGAGAGATTTCATGAGATGAGAGGGATTGGGGTCAGAAGCACTAGGTGGCCGGAGTAGTACTTGAGAGAAGGGAGGGAGAGCTCCTCTGAGAATACTGCTGGGAAGGACGGGAGAGTAGCAGAGAGTGTTGAGAGCCCGGGGGGTTGGAGAAAGGGGGGGAGTGACTTTTGGAGGGTCGACCTGATGGATTTAATTTTGTTAATGAAGTAGGAGGCCAGAAATCGTTGGGGGTTAGGGAAGGAGGAGGCGGGAGGAACTGGGGGGCCTGAGAAGGGAGTTGAGTGTCGGAAGAGCCTGCGGGGATGATGGGCATGGGTGTCAATAAGGGAGGATAAATAGTTTTGTCTGGCAGAGGAGAGGGCTCAGTTAAGGTAGGAAAGGATAAACTTGAAGTGAACGAGGTTGGCATGGTGTTTAGACTTCCGCCAGCAGCGTTCGGCAGCACTAGCATAAGAGCGAAGGAGGTGGACAGTGGCAGTGATCCAGGGCTGTGGGTTAGTGGTACGAGAGCAGCGAAGGGAAAGGGGAGTGAGTGAGTCTAGCTGAGTAGAAAGGGGAGAGTTGAAAGCAGTGCTTTGTGTAGTGTTCTGCACACATTAAACATTCACATTAAGCAAGGTTTAATTGATTAAACCTGAGGGGAATTAACCTTTTGGGTAATCTGTCTTACATTGGCTGTCTCCCCCAATAGACTACAAATCCCTAGAGTGCAGGGATTGAATCTACACCCTCTATTGTACTCTCCCAAGTGCACACAGAAAATGTTCAATAAATACCATTGATTGATTGATTGATTAAGTCAATGACAATGTTTTGGGTTTAAGAGATTGTAAGGATGGTGGTATTGTCATCTGTGATTGGAACGTTGAGTGGAGGAGAATATTTGGGAAGGGAGATGAGGAGTGCTCTTTAGTGCATGTTTGACCTGAAGGTGATTGTGGGGCACCCAAATAGAGATGTCCTGAAAGCAAGAGGAAATTTGAGACTGCAGAGAGGAGAGAAGCAGCATGGCCTAGTGGAAAGAGTCCGGGCTTGTAAATCAGAAGGACCTGGGTTTTCTAATCCCAGCTCTGCTGTGACCTTGGGCAAGTCAGTTTATTTTTGTGGGTCTCAGTTACCTCATCTGTAAAATAGGGATTAAGACCAATCACTATGTGGGACATGGACTGAGTTCAGACTAATATTCTGATATCTAACCCAGGGTTTATCTCCGTAGCCATTCATTCTCATTCTCCTTTGCAGGCTCCTCCTCTTACTCCCACCCCCTAACTGTGGGAGTCCTTCAGGGTTCAGTTCTGGGCCTCCTTCTATTCTCAATCTTCACTCACTCCACTTAGAGAACTCATTCACTAAAGTTCACTAAAATCTGACCTTTCCTCTCCATCCAAACTGCCACCACATTAATACAATCACTTATCCTATCTCACCTAGATTACTGTATCAGCCTCCTTGCTGACCTCCCAACCTCCTGTCTCTCCCCACTCCAGTCCATACTTCCTGCTGCTGCCTGGGTCATTTTTCTTTAAAAACGTTCTGGACATGTAACCTCATTCCTCAAAACACTCCAGTGGTTGCCCATCCACCTCTGTATCAAACAAAAACTCCTCACCATTGAATTTAAAGCACTCCACCACCTTGAACCCTCCTACTTCACCTCGTTTCTCTCCTTCTACAGCCCAGCCCGCATATTTCGCTTCTTTAGTGCTAACGTTTTCACTGTGCCCCACTCTTGCCTGCCTTGCTGCCGGCCCCTAGCCCATGTCCTGCCTCTGGCCTCAGTCGCCCTCCCTCCTCTAATCCGACAGACTTAGAACCACTCTTCCCCACTCCAAAGCCTTATTGAAGGCACATCTCCTCCAAGAGGTGCTTTTCAGACTAGGCCCCACTTTTCCTCATGTCCCACTCCCTTCTGCATCGCCCTGACATAATCCCTTTGCTCTTCCGCCTCCCAGGCCCGCAGCACTTATGTACATATCTGCAATGTTATTTATTTGTACTGATATCTGTCTCCCTGCCTCTAGACTGTGAGCTTGTTATGGACAGAAAATGCCACTGTTTATTGTTGTATTGTACTTTTCCGAGGCTTAGTACAGTGCTCTGCACACAGTAAGGGCTTACTTAATACAATCGAATGAATGAATGAATGAATGAATGAAAGCTCAGTACAATGACTGGCACATAGTAAACCCTTAACAAATACCATAAAAAAAAGTTATAGGAACTGCAGGAGGTGAGGTAGAAGGAGAGGAGAAATGATCAGCAACCCCCAAAACTGAGGAAAAAAAACCAATGTGAGACAGAAGGGATGGGGTGGAAGAGAGGAGGCATGGCATAGTAGATAGAGCATGGGCCTGGGTGTCAGAAGGTCATGGGGGTCTAATCCCAACTCCACCACTTATCTGCTGTGTGGTCTTGGGCAAGTCACTGCACTTCTTTGTGCCTCAATTACCTCATCTATAAAATGGGGATTGAGATTGTGAGCCCCACATGGGACAGGGTCTGTGTCCAACCCTATTTGTTTGTATCCACCCCAGCACTTAGTACAGTGCCTGGCAAATAGTGTTTAACAAATACCACGGTTACTAACATTATTATTATTAGATGAAAAATAATGGGAGGGGGCAGATTCCGGCTATTGGCATATGCACTGAAGGAAAATAATAATAATGGCATTTGTAAGCGCTTACTATGTGCCAAGCACTGTTCTAAGTTCTGGGGAGATACAAGGTAATCAGGTTGTCCCACATGGGACTTACAATCTTAATCTCCATTTTCCAGATGAGGGAACTGAGGCCCAGAAAAGTTAAGTGACTTACCCAAAGTCACACAGCTGACAAGTGGCGCAGCTGGGATTCGAACCCATGACCTCTGACACCCAAACCCAAGCTCTTTCTTCTGAGCCAGGCTGCTTCTCCAGACTTCAGAAAGGACTTTCCTGAAGCTGTAAATGAATAAATGTAATAACCACTTTCCATAAAAGTGCTAAGGTGGTTGAAGGACTGACACAACAAAGGGGAATGTGAATTCGTTGGGCATTTGGTGGCTCTTTTGTGGCCTAACCAAAGAGCAGGGAACTGGACA